>NC_143014.1:9742876-10102876 GCF_055824585.1 Amblyomma mixtum | reverse complement strand
CAACAACGAAAACGACTGTGTCGCCGGCGAACTACGGAGTTAGGACCTCTGTAGCATTCAAACCGACGGCTACACGCCGAAGCACAAGAAGGGTACAATAGGGGACTGCAGCTTCGCAGGGGGGCGCTGCGGACGCCAGTGAAATGCGCCCTCTCCGGCCGACTCCGCATTTTTGACCGGGCAAACCGGTCACCCCTCCCATTGAGTAGCTGCGCTAGCAGCGCGCTTTCTCCTGAAAAAAAAAAAAGCCAGTTCTGCACGTACTTTGCACGTGTTGGCCAGCCTGCAAATCTCTTTGTGCAGTCGCAAGCTTTCTCCCTCATGCATGAACGCTGACGAGCTTCAGAGGATTAACAAAATGTAAAAACGCGTGCGAACAGCACGGCGCCCACGCGCTGCGCAGTCGGAATTTATCTTCAATGCGCTTTTACCTCGGTAGTAACAAAAAGACGCTAGAGTGGTACATTATTTTATCACGGATGTCTCTAGCGTATTTGTGTCTCGAGCCAAGTATAAGCGTGACGAAGATAAATTCCAACAGCGGAGCGCGTAGGCACCGCTCTGTTCGCATTTCTTTCAGTTGCGGCAGTACGCACTGAGATGTAGGTTCAAAGAAACAGTGGACAGTGAATTTTTTTTTCGCTGCGCAAACTTGAAAAAAGAACTGCTGGTGGATCAGGCCCACTCCGTGAAGCAGTCTGTTGACGAAAAAGCCGGTACCGTAACAGCGAAATGTGTATCGCAAGTAAATGAGATCATTTTAGATGTGGAATTCGAGGTAAATACCGTTTCTTTTTTTGGCGCGGCCATCTTCGCAAGATACTTAATTTCGTTGGGTGGCTGAACAGTTCGGTGCATGCAGGTTTGTTGGCCAAATAATAAGGATTTTGTTACGTGTTTCGCTGAATAATAATGGAAATAATTTTTATTTTAACTTAAACTGCCCTTAAGGCGACACACGAGGCTGAAGAGAAAAACGAAAACACGCACGAAATGCGCCTACCAGCTGCTTGCTACATACGGCTAAGAGAAAAAATGCTCTAGTTTGGTCGATCGCTACAATGGAGATAAGCGGTTGGTATATTTATTTTAATGCCGATTACAGCACACGCACATCCCCAAAACATTTTATTTGCAGAGCCATCGCCCATATGCGAACGCTCATTCATGTGCAAGCAAACATTTTGATTATTTTTCTTTTTAGAAATTTTTTACATCTAAAAGCAACTTCGAAAATTGAGCCAGGCGTCACAAGTCGTAACATTGAGGCGATCACTGACCTTGCCTCCCACGAGTCTGCATAACGCCGCTAGCTGTTGTTGTCAGTCTCCAAAATAAAAAAAATGGCAAGAAAATGAGTTTCGTTAGCGCGAGCTTTACTAAACACTCTATGCTTAGTAAATTACAGCAAAAACTGCTCAGAAATAATATTACGCGTGCAGCATACCAAACGTGTTTAGCAACAGAAAAAAAGCTTACTTCACCCTGCCCACAGCAGTTATCGAGGCCTGCCGTTTCTCGTTCTCATCCATTTCATACACAACAATTCCGGTCAAAAACATTTTTGAACAGGAAAGAGTGTATGAAAGCATTTTTTTTCATATACTGGAAGATTTCACTATAGCAATCTCCCATCGATAGGCTTAGATTTTTTTTTTCGTATTAACATTTCTCCTATCGTCAACTGCTCGATACGAGCGATGAAAATTTTTTTAAGATTTAGCTACATATAGAAAGGGTGGACCATTACCTTCAATATTTCCATTACTGTACGTTACAATTTTCCGAGATTAATTTTTTTTTTCCCCAAGAATGTAGGACATGTCCAGGAAATCTGTAGAATTCCACGGGCAGTCCTTGGCCGTTGATGTTCAGAGAACTGTTGTGATAGCCCCTGACACAAGTTTCTCCACTCTTAGAACGTCCCGAAATTCCAGCCATGACTCACAGCGAGCGGCAACACCACTTCTGCGCGCCCGCGAGCAGGACGGCACGTGCGCACAATGAAAGAGTGCGAGCGGCGCGAGCAGCACGCGCGTACCACACTCTTAGAACTAAAGGAGTGCAGAGGAGTGCCCAGAACACACTTTGAAGGAGTATTCGCTTGTCCCATATTCCACTCCTTTTTCCAGAATAAAATTACTCCCTCTGGACAAAGAGTGATCCAACACCTACTCAAGGAGTACTGTACTACTCCTGCAATAGAGTACAGGCACTCCTCCGAGGGAGTAAAGCTACCACATTGAAACAGCATCCTACTACTCTTTCAGGTAGAGTTCCAGGACTCCGTTTGTTAGAGTGACTATACTCCTTCAAGGAGTATCAGCCCAGATCTTATTTTACTCCTTCAAAAGGAGTTTCACGTGTTTTCAATGTATCGTACTAATTTTCTTATTTCACATATTCTTCAGAGCAAGTTGGTCATATGTTTTGCAGGATCCACCCGCACTACATCTACAAAAGAGTAATGAGCAAAAGGGATTATAATCTTTGCTCATACAACTACTTTATGGCTACACTACAGTTTGCACATTAGTATGGTGCTCTGTCTGCGTTGGGAATAACAATGGTTCAAGAAATAATGACACAAATGTACAACACTGATAACTTTTATTTCTCAAGTCATTGCTGTGATTGCTGTGGCTGCCCAAAACACGCTCGGGAGGCGCTCGCTAGGATCAAGCCCCATTAGTGTCTCAAGCAGCAGACAAGCCCGCTTTGTTTTTGGGGTGTACTTGACATTAAATGCCAAGAACACTGCCAAAAGCAAAGTAAACCCACCTACCAAATCCACCGCAGTGAGCTGTAAGCGCTCAAAAGAAACTAAGATGCTGGATGATGCCGTAGCTTGCTCGGCTGAGTGAAGGAGCTTTGGCTATGAGTGCATTTCACCGGGTGCCTGCAAACATGAATGAAAATAATGCAAGTAAGAGTCAATTCCAATGCCCTTTTCATACTATCCTGCATATAACCCCATGAAAAAAAAGAAAGAATACAACTAGAATGTACTGATCGTGTGTGTCATGTCGCCACTAGTGTGTACCTATATTGTGACCAAGTGCCGACACCTTTCATTGCAAACCTTCATTCAGAGCTACAATTTTATGAAGCCCAATACAATTATTACTATGCTAGTCCTTTCAAAAGCTGTGTGCATGTAAAACAAGCACATATTTACCAAATGAAAATTTTAACATGAGCAAGCTCTTCTGCAAGTATCATGATCAGCCGGACTATGCCCACTGCAAGGCAAAGGCCTCTCCCATGTTCTCCAATTAACCCTGTCCTTCGCCAGCTATGTCCACCGTGTTCCTGCAAACCTTCGCCCATGGAACATTTTGCTGCTTCCTGCTACGCCTGCCTTCTCTTGGAATCCACTCCGTTACCCTTAAGGACCCGCGATTATCTTGCCTTCGTCTTACATGCCCTGCCCAAGCACCCTTCTTTCTCCTGATTTCGACTAGGATGTCTTCAACCCGCGTTTGTTCCCTCACCCACTCCGCCCGCTTCCGATCTCTTAACGTTACGCCTATCATTTCTATTTCCATAGCTCGTTGCGTTGTCCTTAACTTAAGCTGAACCCTCTTCGTTACCCTCCACGTTTCTGCCCCATAGGTGAATACCGGTAGGATACAGCTGTTGTATACTTTTCTCTTGAGGGGTATTGAAAAACTGCCATTCATGATCTGAGAGAACCTGCCATATGCACTCCACCCCATTCATATTCCTCTAGTTATTACTCTTCATGATCCGGATCAGCGGTCACTACCTGCTCTAAGTAAATGTATTCCCTTATCACTTCCAGTCATTTCTAAAACCAAACCTATTGTGCTTGACGGTTCTTGTCACATAATACATTGTGCAGTTTAAAATATAGGGTAACCTTGAATCGGGAAAACACTTAAACCAATGACAGTTTTCTTGCTGAAGAGAAATGGCTGTTGCAATTCCTGTTTCTCAGATACCATTAACTGAATTTCATGCTCTAAAATAGTGAAGGAAAAATTCAAAATTTTTCATCTCAAAGAGGCAGACAACAAATTTCAGTTTGGTTTGGGTTGGTTTATGGGGTTTAACGTCCCAAAGCGACCCAGGCTATGAGAGACGCCGTAGTGAAGGGCTCCGGAAATTTCGACCACCTGGGGTTCTTTAACGTGCACTGACATCGCACAGTACACGGGCCTCTAGAATTTCTCCTCCAAAGAAATTCCAGCCGCCGCGGCCGGGATCGAACCCGCGTCTTTTGGGTCAGCAGCCGAGCAAATTTCAGTTGCACATTTTTTTTTTGTTTTTAATGATGCATAAGGCATTACTATGCACGGATAACCACACAGTATTCGCCTATGACTGCTAAATAATTTGTAATTAAATATCTTCTCTCTCCTGCTTCACTTTTAAAAACTGAGCAATGGCAATGGCATCAAAGGTCAGTATAAGCCAGGGGAGGCGTGAGGAAAACTGCAATATAATTGCGGCTTCGTCATTCATTGTGATTCCGACTCTTAAGGCAGGCTGGCTTTAGCATTGTAACTAATTAAAACGATGAAGTAGCGATATCGTAGCTTTTTTGTGCCTTCCATAACGTATACTGAACATTGATGTCATAGCAGTTGCTATGCTATTGAAACAGGGAAGAAAAGAAATCTGGTTGTAATTATTTAGCGATTGGAGACGAATACTATGCAACAATTCTATGTATACGAATGCCCAGCACGTCACTACAAAGAACACACAAAACCAAAAATTTGGTGTTTATACTCATTTAAGGTAATACTACTTCCCACGCAAGAACACGACAGCCATGTGTAAACTATTTGCTTTCATAGTAATAAAATCCATCCAACGACAAGTTAGGCGCAGCATGCCTGCTCTTTATAAATATGCAATACTGACAATGTTTGACACTAGCATTTGGCATGAACGAGATAACTGTGATTACTTCGCACATTACGTGCCAGTCCATACTATTATGCACAATTTAGATTTGCAAATGTAATGTGTAATTCTCTATGACTGCCACGTTAGTGCACTGCAAACCAATGAAGTTGTCTTGCATTTGCAATGTTCTCACTACTTTTATGCTACACTGATCACTTCAGTATATGCATCGTTCTGTTAGACGGCCACGGGATAGCTAGAATTAAGGCTATTTTATGTGATGGAAACCATTGACTAGACAACAAAGAAGAAAAGCCTCAACTACTGTCCTGGTGCTGGGACGTCTAATAAGAGCTCAGAAAGACTCGGTTTCAATACGCCAAACCCTCCGCATAACATTACCCTGTGCGAAAATACCCCACCCCACCCTAGCTTAATTTCTGTCCACATGCACCAAGGCTCACTGCACCTGTTATAAATATTGCCCTAAATATTGCAATCAAGCTGCCCGTGTATGCATAGGCTATCTGTGCATCGAGAAAGAAAGAAGTTGTTAGGAATGTTTCACACCAAAAACAGAAAAAAGGCAGCCTGTTTCTCAGAAACAGCTAAGAGCATGAAATGGTGTGTCCAAAAAGATTAGGCTGCTTTGTACTTATTTATGACAACGAGAACTGTCAGAGCTGCGCTTTCAAAAATTCAGGAGCTTTGTGCACAAACGTAGCTTCCGTATGCACGTCTTGCAGCACCAACGCTTCCGAATTGAAACGACCGATGAATATGCACAGGAAAAAGCAAATAGAGAGCGCTTGTATTTAAAAGAAAAGCTACCTTGCACAATCAGAAATTTCAAGACAGAACCTTCCAAACAGTGACGTGTACTGGTTGCGGTATACCGAATATATACCTAGCAAATAAGTGTGCGCTTTGTTAACGAGCGGGATTCTGTGGCGGCAATGCTACAGCTCCAATTCCGAAAACCTAATGCTGCAAAAATTGAGTTTTCAAAATACGTGCGAATGCACGATACACTTTTGCACGCATTTAGAACTTTCAGTTGTGAAACACAGACAACGAATCTTGTGTATGCGTCTTCCTTGGCTGGTAAAAAAATTCTATAAGTCTCCAGTTTGCCTGTGTACTCCACAAATTCTAGGATCCCTGTCCGCTACATGTCAAATTTCACTGAAGCGAAAGTAATACAACCGACAGCTGATGATCTGCTAGGGCAACAGGATTTCAAAAGTTTGAGAAGGGCAGTGGGAGTCCAATCCAGGTGGAGTAGTGAAATTTGACTAGTAACAGACAGGGATCCTCCAATCTGTGGAGGACACCGGCAAATTGGAGACTTACGGAGGAATTTTTTTACCCGCCAAGGAACATGCATACAAAAGAGAGAACCACAGAGGACTACGGCTTTTACCAGCCCTTGTCCTGTGCGGTTCCCTCTTGTGTATGCGTCTTTTTTGGCTGGTAAAAAAATTCTTCCATAAGTCTCCAATTTGCCTGTGTACTCAACAAACCGCAGGATCCCTGTCCACTACTAGTCAAATATTTCAACTCCACCTGGCTTGGACTCCCACCGCCCTTCTCTGTGGAGAAAGGGTGACAGCAACTGGCAAAGGACAAGGTTGCTGCAGATCAACTGGGGAAGCATTATCCTGCACTGATTTTGACGGCAGGTTCACAAGACAAACAAAATCAACTCGAGGAGCGGGGTGCACATCATGCGACTGAATGTCAATGGCCAGTGAATATGGCACCAGCACTGTGGAATGCACATGCAGAAAACGAGACGCATTTTTTTGTCAACTTTGAGTAGCAGTCTACTGCAATTTTAAAGAGCAAAGCTCTCAAGTATGGCAACACTGGCACTTTTTGTTTTACTGGGGTGAGGGTCGTCGTGAGGGTTGAAGTCCATATTTCTTTTCCATCCACTGTGTTAATTGCGAGCTATGTTTACCTAATAGGGGCTGGGCATCTAACATCACCGTTATTTCTTTGCAGCAGTTAAAACAATACAGCATACATTTTATAACATGCTTAACGAATTTTTGGGAGCAGCATGCTTTTACCCTTCTACTATTTGTTGCTACTGAATGAGTTTGGCGTTGACAAAAGATCTGTAATAAGGAGTAATTACTCATTGACATCCACTCGAGCACAGCCAAATGGCTACAAAGGAAAGCTATACAGCTTTCACAGAAACTTCGTAGTTAAAGAAAGATTCGTCCTGGTCCGGTGTTCGAACTCAGAACCACCACTTCACTGGAGCAGTCGCTCTATCAATTTGTCCAACCTGGACGGCAAGCTTATGGTAGGGCGAGAGCGAAGTGATCAATAACTCGAGTGGGAACTGTGTTGATCCAATGTTTTAGGACCCCTAAAACATTGGACAAACTCAGTTCCCGCTTCATGTTACCTCTAAAACATTGGACAAACTGAGTTCCCGCTTCATGTTACAATACTGAGTGACATTTTGGTCTATACACCAGAAATACCGGTAAAGCATCATGATAGAACACAATGTTTTTTAAAGGGATAAAGGAATATGTTCGCCCTTTCAGAGGGCACATATGCATAAGAGGCAACATGTGTGAAATAGTCTCTGCACCTGAAGCAGTGTAAATTCCATTATGTTAACAGCAGCAGTCAAAAGCTTCATGAGCGAATATTTCATACAGATCATGCAATTACATTCATGTAATTCAGGATCAGATTCATGTGATTATACAGGGAGGTACTGCTGCTAAGTGCACGTAGAGCTCTGCATGCATTTCTAAACCCGGCTGTGAGCCTATGTCTACAAAATTTTTCTAAATAGGCAGGTAAGGTATGCATCACTGGAAAACAATACCTACCACAAACAGCTGAGGAGAGATAGCACAGCCAAAAGCTGGAAGCACGAATGGCCCAATAGATACTGGCAGCTGGCAACTGCAAATAAATATGTCAGAGCAACTGTTGTCAGTGGCCGTAACAATGTCATGAATGACAAGAGAAGAAATTGTCTACTGCTTCATAAATTAGAATAAGGTAGTAACATAGGAACACAAAAAGCAATGAGAGGGCCCATGACAAAAGAAATGAACAGATTGTATGTGGTGCACCGATATACATTTCTTCAGTAGATGTACATGACTGTCACACCCGCATAGAAAGATGAGCAGGCTGGAATACCACTATTTTTATGCATGATGAAAAGAGCGTAACTATTCGAATATAGCATGCACAGGATTTTATTATTACTAGGGTGCTTTGCAGCAGCACCGAAGGTATTTTTAAATTGAACGTAGCGACCAGTAGACCCGTCTGCTTTGCACAAATGATGAGAGGATGGAAAAGGCATGCATTTATTAGCAAGAAGCACGATTTCTCACATCACAGCATGAAACGAAAATTGGTATTGCATTTAACAAATCTGCACAGAAATAAAAACTGCCTAGTGGCAATGCAAGCAAGAGCAAGGGAAAAAAATACCGAAGAAAACTGGTGAGTGTGGTGCAGGGAGGTCTGTGGGTAGGGTCTCGTGCCTGGGAATAGTTCCGAGCGCGGAGAATCGCCGGCAGCACAGCTGGTGGCAGTCAACCAAGAATAAATAAGAGAAAGTGAAAATCAATAACAAACCATCACCGATATAGCGAACGACTTGAAAGCGGGCCGCACAAACGAGGGATATAGCAAAAAGCTTGAAATCCTAAATAAGTGCGCAGTTGCATCCCAAACAGTTCTCAAAATCTGAAGGCGAGGAAGCATCGACACCTACACCTCAGGGCAGACGCAAGAACGATCTAACTTTGACATAATACTGTGTCAAATTCTGTTTCATGGGGAAGCACAGATAAAAATTTACAAATGACTAGGCAAGGGATATGCCCCAGCCTTTTACACGCGATCATTGTCCCCGAAAAAATTGTATGACAAATATTAAGGCGTAAGCACTAATCCCATGAGTACACACACTGAGCACTGTCTGTTGGCAGCTGGCCTAGCGCGAGTGCTCTGTCGCGCGGCACTGCCGCTCATCGTCATCTTCTAAGTAGCACAAATCAATCCGACGGGCACCAGCCGCGAGGCAACTCGACCGTTGTCAGTTCCCTTGTCTGTCCGCAGCTGGCCTAGCAAGAGCGCTCTCTAACGTGGCACTGCACGCTCATCATCCTCTCCTATGTAGCACAAATCTATGCTATTGGAATGTAGTAAACATTGTCTGTTGTTTTTCGCAGCGCTAGCAAGCGACCGCATAACTCTGTTGTGATAACTGGTGGCATTTTTATTTACCGCGGCACCCGAGTACTAAACGCAGATAGAGACTATGAGCAACAGTTGCCATGCGGCCGATACGCCCGTTCTTTTCTGGTAAAGGCCGATTCACACGATTTTCCGTTCGCCCGCTGCCGCGGCCGACAGCGCGCCTCTCAATGTGGTGACGCATGAATACGTAGTGCGCGGGCCGCGGGCGAACGGACCGTCGTGTGAATCGGCGTTAACGCATTATAGCTGAGGCAACCGCACGCAGACTGCCTGCACTGCCATCCCTATATAGGCGCACACTAATAACGCGTGCGAATAGAGATCAGAAGTAAAGAAACGTACACGGGACTCACCGTTCAGACGGCTCATCAAGGCTTAGCAAAACCGCACATTCTTCTTCGTTGCCTCTCCAGATGACAAGAAGTCGTAGCGCTACCTTTCTTCAGGGCTTTACCCGTTCAAAATCACCAGTGTTGACAGGGCGTAATTCTCGTCGTTGGTTTCCAAAACACACTTGTGTTCTTCATACACGTCCACCGCACGAGCACTCAAACAATGCTACGAAAACCCAAATAACACAAAACGTGACGACGGCTGCAGTTTTGCTTCGTTGAAAAAACCTACAAATGCGCTTTTTTTATTACTAATATTTGAATTGTGTTCGCAACAAAAACAAATTATATTTTTTCATTTTATTTCTTTATTAAATGCGAATACCAAAGCGCTTTTAGATACTTTTGCTGACATGTCGTTTGTAGAAGCTGCGATCCTGTGATCCCATCCCCGGGTGTCCTAGCAGACGACGGCGCAGACGACGCTGTTGACGGAATGCAATTTCGATTGACGGCAGCGAAAATCCCTTAAATGCGACAAAAAAAGGCAAAGAAACGCACCGTATTGCAAACTGGTCCATATCAAGGATATGTTCGACGCGAGCGGTAGGACAAAGAGCAGCTGCGATGCATTACTCTACGCGACACTGGCATGGTCGACGGAGATCTACATGAAACAGAGCTTAAATGTGACCCGTACAAGCGGATTACTGTGATATCAACTGCGTTACGGAACTACGACGATACATGCTTCACACTTTAGCTTATATGCAACAGCGGCCCGCGCTCGCCGCATCCTGTTCGAGTGTACTTTCACTAGAAAGAGCCCACATGCATGGAAGCCGACAGAAGCAACTGTCTTTTCGAGTTCAGATTGTTCCGAGAAATACGAACAGCTTACTTTAGCACGTACTCGAATTCAAGTTCTCAGCCTGTGTGTCACGTACGGTGACGATGGCGTCGAGGACGAGCTTAAGAATCGCCTTAACGTGGCCGCAACGCAGCCGGTATCCCAAGCATTCGTGCGCTAATTGTTGTTCACCTGTACTGCGAACGTGCGCTCAGTCGCAGGCCAGCCGCTAGCTGCTCGATTTGCCAGCCTTGCGAGTACAATTCGCAAGTTTCTGAGCCAATCTTTGAGCGAGCCGAGCTTTCAGCTATGACGCTGCTCGCGAGCGCGCCGCGCGACGAGCTTCGGCCTGCTCCCTGGCTGCCGTATTCGTAGCTAAGCCTAGGAGGTTTCACTTCGATGCCAGAGCTGAGAGCGCTTTGAAACTGGCTAGCGCTGAGGTGCTACTCTTTGCATTGTAAGTACGTTTTATTGTGAACTATGTCTCGTAGTGAAATAAAGATATGTTCGGGTCCACCCGAACGGTGATGATGGCGTCGAGGACGAGCTTAAGAATCGCCGCAACGCCGCCGATATTCCATGCATACATGTGTGCTAAATTTGTTCACCTGTGCTGCAAACGTGGGCATAAAGGCTCGCTCAATCGCAGGCCAGTCGCTGCTCGATTTTCCAGCCTTGCGTGCGCGATTCGCAAGCTACGGAGCGAATCATTGAGCGAGCCGAGCTTTCGGCAACGACGGCGCCCGCGATCGCGCCGGGCGACGAACTGTGCGCTGCTCGCTGGCTGCCCTTGTCGTCGCTAAACCTAGCCGATTTCACATAGATGCTGTAGCTGAATGCGCTTCGAAACTGGCCAGCACTTAGGTGCTACCCTCGGCACCGTTTTACTCTGAACCCCGCGTCATAGGGAAATAAATATATGCTCGGTTTCCGCGACCCCTTCAGGAGCGGAGCTATAGCAGAGGCCAGGCGAAGCAGCAAAGCGGCTATGGGAGGAAATTTGTATGGCTGTTATCGCTTCTACCAACAACTCGACATTGGCTAATGATACTCTATCCCAGAGCTTTGGTCGTGAACAAACAATACCAGTGCATTTTTCTGACGCCGGCATCCAGGCTGGCAGGCCGGCCCCGAGAAGCTAGCGCGCCCTTACTATTGTATGGCCATAAGGGCGGAGGAGTAAAACAAGCACTGAACTCCCTTGGGGTATGCAGGAGTAGAAATGCCATTTTACTCTTTTGTCAAGAGGAGTGAACAGGACCTTTCACTCTTTCTCGTTTGTAGAGAGAGTAGATTGAGACCTGCAGGAGTAGCGAGGCTCTTTTACTCTTAATGCAGGAGTAGCAGTTCTTAGAGTGCAGTCGACAGCGACGTGCCCGGACGGAAACGCCAAAATGACCGGCAGGGGAGAAGTGGCGCTGGTGCAGTGAGAGCAAAGTACGCACCTGGCCCTTCTCGACGAATCCGACGAAGGCGGTTCGCTCCACCTCCACGGGCTGGCCGGCCTTGTCGTACAGGGCGATGACGAAGTGGAAGAAGTTGCTTTTGCGGAGGTTGGAGGGTGGCTGCTTCTCGAAGTGGGCCCGGCCCAGTCCCACACTGCGCAAGGCATGGCCTTTTTCAGGGAGACACTTGCTTTAAGAGGAGTAAGAAATTCTAAAATCAGGAAACAAACTACAGCCTCCGAGCGGGTTCGGAGGACGTCCCTGCAAAAAACAAAAGACCTGTCCACGCTTCCTCTCGAGCCAATCAACCTCCTTTCATTCCCCGCCGACATAAAAGTCGCAATCGCGCAAGCCGCTGAGAGAAATTCATTTTTCTATCATTCTCATTTATTACATTTCCTGCATCATCTGCTCTCGGCTTCTTGTTCGTTTTGCCATCCGGCTTCATCGCACTTCCGGGAGTGCGTGAGCGAAAGCGAGGCCGCATTTTTGGATCCAAAGCTCCGTGTTGGCCTCGGTCGCAATGCGATAGGCTGCAGAAAGCGTGGCCTGCGAGGAGCAGCGGCGGCCAAGTCCTTTGCGGCCCATTCCGCAAAGAGATGGGGCATTGCATGACATGACAGACTACACGATGATGGCCTCGATCTTCTTCTTGAATTCGATGGGGTTGATAAGAGCTTGTGGCGGCAGATCCCGAGATGATATGACAAAAAAAAGATCAGAAATGAGATGTACTTCTCGCAGAATTTATATTCATAGATCCCTTGGAGCCCTCATAGCCCTCCTGGCGCAGTGGTGCAGCGGTTAAGCGATGCTCCACTGCCCTGCGATGGAAGGTGCTCCCAGCGACGGGCCTTGTGCGACCCAGGTTGCTTTTCCCGAGTGACCAATCATTAATTTAACTGCCACGGTGGGCAGTTTGCTCACAGGCAGGTCGGCATGACGCCGCAGGATAATGTGACCCACCTCCCTCCTGGGCTGCTCTCTGGGGACCACCTGCCAGAGCTATGCTCGTGATTTTTTGATGACCATGCCGGCTCCAACAACGCTGTCTTTCTGGTGAACGGGGCTTTTCCACGTTATCGCGCTAAAATATCCTGCTGCCCTTAAAACTCATTAATGTTCCTTGAAACTAGAGTAAGGCGGTCGTCGAAAGTTCGCGGATGAGGGACTTTTTTGGGGAAGAAGAAAGCTGGCACTCGGGCAAAAAAAAAAAGCCAACAATCTACAAAACCTGAAAACCTTAACGCCAACTAAGGAGACCTAAAACACTAAGCAACATAGCCAATTTACAACACAGCGACACTTCACGGCAAGCCGCAGTAAGAAAATGAACCAATAGAAACAATGAAATTCACGCAAGAACAGGAAACACGGTTGTAACAAACACCTTCAGTAAAATCTAATTTGTTTTAATCGAGCGAAGGTGAAGGCTGACACCTTCCACTCAGTCACATGTTTTTTAACATGGAAAAAAATGGTTCTAATACCTCGTCTCCCAGCTCGTCATGACTCGCGTTCTTTAGCGTGCCTGGCTTCTTGACACAGCGGTTTACCTTCAAATTTCGCCACCTTGTAAGTGCTACGTAAGTGGTATCAGTTCTGTCAGGTTTTATGGATTGTGTTTTTTTTTTTAAACAGCGTCATTTGGGTTTAAGTGTGTTACGTGAGTTGCCGTTGCTGTTTCTTTTTCATCAATAATTTTTGGGGTGGTTTTGTGACGTGTGTATGATCGGCTTTGACTGTGAGTCCGTCTCTCTCTTTTATTTGATCCTTCGATGGTCCGGTAAGGAACTCACGAAAATGTGCGTGCGTCAATATAGTAGTTTTCTTTGATCGCTGTGTTCTCTTCTCTCCGGCGCTCACTGAAGGAGTTGAAAATCACTCTGTACAACGCCCACTGTGCAGTGGGGTTCCTCTCGCCTGCGACAGATTTGCCGCACACAGGCTGTTTCCTGCAAAAAACAGCCAAGTGCTCTAAAAACACGAGACCATTTGGCGAATTCTACCGCGAGCCCACACGAGAAACCGAAAGGGAGAAATCGGCGACCAGGTTGAAAGCTGCGATGTGCTGTATGTAGCGAAGCGCATAGCGAGGTCAGTGACCTTAGTGTTGGCCGCATATTTTAGAGCACGGCCATTTGGCGCTTTCGTCTGCCGCCTAGCGAACGCTCCTTTCTGCACAGGGAAGTTGTCTGCGCAATCGGGCTCATTGGCATCCATCCAAGCGCAGCTATACGGCTACCGAAGCACTATTCGGCCATTCCAGCTCCTATAGGTGGCGCGGCGGCAGTACGACATGGCGGACGAGCCGGTGGTGATAGCGCCGCCGCCATTAGCCTGCGTCTCTATAGAAGCGCTTCTTGACGTTGCGGCTTCATTCGTGCGAGATTTAGCGCCTACATAAGCAGCCGTAAGTCATTTTCAGACAATAATAAGAGCTCATGTTTGTGTTTGGGTGCATTACAGCCAAGAAATAAATTTCTATACGAGCATGGAACTGCTAGAGTTCGCAGGTGCCGCAAAAACTTTGTTGGCGCTGACACATGAACCAAACTCTGCACAGTAAAGCACGACAGACACTTTGAACTAATTTTTCGGCGCTTACACTTTCTTTTTATTTCAGCAAATTTCTGCGCGGCGATTACTGTCTATACGTGGGTAAGGGCCTGACTTCTATTCGCAGTTTTGGTTGTTTTCGGCGCTAATCTCAAAGCGGAATTCTACAGTCCAGTTTTATGCGAAGCATACTACTTTAGCTACCACTTCAGCCCTTCACCGTGGTTATGCGCCTCCAAATCGCGTGATACATGACGTCACACCACGTGACACGATGACGTCACGACAGTAGAGAAACGGGGGCCCACCTCGCGCCGTCGCTGTGGTTCTGCGCCTCCAAATCACGTGATACATAACTAAAATTTCACCAGCGCTGCGACTAGGAACAAGAACAGAGAAGGAACACAAGGACAAGCGCTAGTCGCAGCGCTGGCGAAATTTTAAAGATGTACCAACTAGCTCAAACCACCATTTTGCTCCAGTGATACATGACGTCACACCACGTGACACGATGACGTCACGACAGTGGAGAAACGGGGGCCTACCTCGCGCCGTCGCTGTGGTTGTGCGCCTCCAAATCACGTGATACATGACGTCACACCACGTGACACGATGACGTCACGACAGTGGAGAAACGGGGGCCCACCTCGCGCCGTGGCTGTGGTTGTGCGCCTCCAAATTACGCGACACGATGATGCTTCGCATTCTCCAGGCTTAACCAAGTTAAGCCTCAGCCTTTTTTAAGCTAGTGTCTGAAAAAGTTACTTTAATAATCCAGACAGTCTGACGCTATATTTGGTGCCTACAGAGTGCGGCCCTTACACGCATAAATGCGGTATGTATATTTATTTCGCGCTGATCTTTAAGGACACAATTGAAAAAAAAAACAGCCAGTGACAATGGACACGGTCCGTGCCGTCGTGTTCCACTTCACTTACCAATTACAGCTGTGAACAAAATCAGCTTTCAATGTTTGCCTGTATCAAACAAACCAGATACATCAGCATCCTTCAGCCTACGATTTCGTCTGTTCAGCGGTTCTGAATGTGAGCGGAGCTTCTCTGCAGACTGAGTTGTACCGGACTATAGTTTATCTGCAGCGTGCTTTCTTCCAATATACGGTTATAGAAAATGCAGTGTATACTGTTCTTCGAAGCGGCAGCCAGACGGCCGTTTCAGGTTAATGGAACAGCCGATTCTTGCGCTCAAATGTGTTTTCAACAAGAGGAATAAAAAGCGCTGTGATCGAGTGAGCAGACGACAGTTGTCAAGAAACGCTTGCGATTATTCAGCCGCTTTGCGCATTATATCCGAAAAATGAAGAAACTATTCAGAAATCCTTGCCAAGCATATCGCCCTTTCGCAATCATGTTGTGGCCAGAACGCCGTGTTTAATCTAGATTTGAATGGACTGAAGCTTGATTAAAAATCTTCGTTTCCTGCAAACGTACGCCTTAAGGTATAATGGATATACTTCCCATCAGCTCGGCGTTTAAGCACTGCACTGCTTTCATGCAGCTGTAAACAGGAATGCAGTGGCGACGCAGTGTCGTGGCGTCGACAAAGTACGGCGCTGAGGAAGACACTGGTCATGCGGCTGAAACGCCTTGCCAACCTGCCGAACGCACTTATTCACTGCTCTTTGCACTCTTTGCGTGTTGGCAGGAACAACATGCCTGCTTTTTCGAATGTTCGCACACCGCAGAATAGCAGAATATGTTCATTTTTGACGCGTATCTTCACGCTGTAAACCACTGCGATCGCATGCGCCGCGCAAAGCGATCAGGGGCTCTCTGCTTCAGGAAGAGGCCGCATGGCGCCGCCATCGTCGCTGGAACGACCGAATATCTCTCTGCCAAGCAGGCTAACCGACCCCGTGATCTCAGTTGGTGGAGCGACTGCTCCCGGGGAAGCGGTGGCCGCGAAGGACAACTTTTTCTAGGACAAGAACAAGAAAGGACAAGAAACTACCAAGTTTCTGTGCAAGCTGTATAGCTTTCCTCTGTTGCCGTATGGCTGCGCTTGGGGGGATGCCAATGAGTAAATGCTCCCTGATTACAAATCAACTTGTGAGATTTCCATGTACAGTATTCCCACTTGGAGTTATTGAACAATACGCTCTCGCCGTACCAATCCGAAATATGAAAATATGACGGACATGAAAACGATATTTTAAGGTTGTTTCTAAACATTCCCTGCATGGCCCAAATCAATTAAAACAAATGTACACGCATCGTCGCCTATTATTGCGCCAACTGTGGTCGACAGCCTCAGCCGTCAATCTGGATTGCACCATTCCTGCGAACACGAGGGCGCCAGCCGGAGCTCACCTGAAAAGCATCCTTTGACTAGGCACCAGGTATTCCGAGCAAACGGCCTCCATGTTTCTGGAAAGAAAGAAACCAAAAACAACTCGTCGATTACCGCTCCGTTGTGGCAATCAACCTCTGCCCTCATGGCTCTAACACTTTCCGCACAAACTGAACGCCCTAGCGGCCGCAGGCTTGCTTCTTCGTGCCAATCAGTGGTCGCACAGTCTGCGCAGGGAGAGATTCCGAGGGAGCGATTGCATGTTTGACGTGAGAATCCGTTGTTTCATTAAAATCAATAGAGTTGCCTATGGTTACCAGACGGGCAAGATAAACGTCAATTAAAAGGCGACTATACGAGATGTTTTTCGTTGAAAACCAGACCTGGTTGCGGCAAGTTCACTAGGAGGAAAGATATCATCATCATCAGCCGGACTACTCCCACTGCAGGGCAAACGCCTCTCCCATGACTCTCCAGTTAACCCTGTCTTTTGCCAGTTGCGGCCACTGTATCGCCGCAAACTTCTTAATCTCATTCGCCCACCTAACTTTCTGCCGCCCCCTGCTACGTTTGCCTTCTCTTGGAATCCACTCCGTTAAGATATAACGGTTGCAAAATTATGCCGTTATCATCTTCCCAGTGCGCTGATTATGTTTCTTGCTTGAAACCTAGGCATTACACTCGATTTTTTTTCCTTGGTCTGTTCCCACTTCATGCGTGGAGGCGAAATTTCCGGCTGCTGCTGGGATGCTCAGCTGAATCTAATTGTTATAACTAGTTTCAAAGGCATACCGAGGAATTCCTGAAGCTATTTATGAACACAATTTTTTCGCATATCTTAAGGGATGCCTAACAACCAATATATCCGCTGATCCCCCCTCGGGACGCCTGTGGTCTTCTGCCATTTATTGTCAACAACGCACCCTATTGGCTTTCTGAAATACACGATGCGAACGTTGGACGAGTTATACACGCGGAAATGCACCATTAAGGTTGCAATGCATTTCCGTATGCACAACTCGCACCCTCCCAAAAGGGAGTGAAGTATGCTTGTCGCACCTGTAGTAAGTGTGGGATCGTTAGAGTTGCACCCTTTTTCCCGACTACCCAAAAGGGTGCAAAATATGCTTGTCGCACCAATAGTAAGAGTGGAATTATTAGAGTTGCACATCTTTTCCGAATGTTTTGCAGTTTCATAGGTATTGATTGCTTTAAAAGGCGCTGATAATTTTGTTTGACGGGTGCACTCTAGAAGGGAAGCTAAACATTTCCTACGAAAAGCTGCCGACGACGTGTCTAACTTTGCGCTACAGTTACGGCATCTGAAACTATAATTGTAATACCTAGATGTGTCTTTCACTATGTGAACCTTTTTGCTGTGGCGTCGAATTTGTGATGTGTGAATGAGTATCACGGCGTGATTTTGCTGAATATTGGTTTATTAGGATTTAACATCACAAATTGACTCAAGCTACGAGAGACGCTGTAGTGAAGGGACTAAAGTGGCGGTTTGGGCTGGTAGGTCAGTGATCATGGTTAAAGAATGCAGCGCGAAAAGACAAGGACAAACAAAGAAGTGGACAGGACTGGCGCTGTCTACCAACACATTTATTCAAGGAAACGAGCAGCTTTTATAATGCCATACAAGACCCACGTGACCAGATAAAGCAGCAGGCGTGCGAAATCTATCTAACACTGATACACATCATTGCACACAACATCGAAGAAACAGCACATCGAGGCGACGCAACGTCACACCGGTACCTAAAAATTGCTTGACTAAATGACCAGGAAGAGCCAAAATAAACGAGGAACAAAAGAATGAATTATCGTCTATTGCTGTCCACTCATCGTGAGGCAATTGGCAGAAGCAAAGAACAAAAGCGAAAACAAAACAATACCGCAAAACTGTGTAAAAGTCGAAGCACAGCAGAGTCAAAGAGACACAACACAACAAAAAAGAACGCTACGCGAAAGCTGTGTCAAATGCTGAAAGTTATACAGAGTCTAAGAAAAAGTTAAAAAGTTCTAAGGAACATGTCATAAAGTTCTAAGGAACAAAAGTCAAGCAAAAGAGAGACGTAATTATAGCGGACCCAGAAAACTCAACTCCTTGCCTAAAAAGTAAAATTGAAGGGATGCTGATGCACTTGTCTCCAGCTTTGGCGAACAACCGTGCCTCAATGATAACCCTTTCTGTTTCGGTCCTCGCACGTGCTCTGATCACCGTGCGCTTGAAGAACGGTTCGCACCCTTTGCTGCTCGTTTCCTTTAACAAATGTGTTGGTAGTCAGCGCCAGTCCTGTCCACTTCTTCGTTTGTCCTTGTCTTTTCGAGCTGCATTCTTGAACCATGTAGTGGAGGGCTCCGGAAATTTCGACCACCTGGATGTCTTCAACGTGCACTGACATCGCACAGCACACAAAACCGCGCAGACATACACACAGGCATAAAAGCACATATGTATGTTAAGTAAAAGGAGGAACATCGCTTTATGATGAAACATTAGGTCGACGTTTCGGCTTCTGGCAAATATATATATATATATATATATATATATATATATATATATATATATATATATATATAGCACAAAAAGATAAACGTACTTGGTTGCTAGAGGTGAAATGGGAAATTGAGAAACGCTTTATTTAAGTAAACATTTATTGGGAGTCGACGTTTCGGACAGAGCCTGTCCTTTTTCAAGACTCAAAGGACAGGCTCTGTCCGAAACGTCGACTCCCAATAAATGTTTACTTAAATGAAGCGTTTCTCAATTTCCCATATATATATATATATATAAAGAGACAAGAAAGCTTGCTAAACGGGGCCAACTTTCCGCAAACCCGCTCGCACAGTAAGATGATGCTATAATGTGCCACATATATTTGCCAAATGAACGTATACAGGTAAAGCTTAATTGGTATGAGTCACACATTGCTAGTAGAGGGGACAGAGTTCCACACAGAAGACACCACTTACTTCCCATAATGCGCATACTTTCTCCAAGTCTACTTGGAGTCAGTGATCCTTAGTACTTGAGCTAAATTAATTCCGTTAATTATCTCATTATGGGGGCGTAAATGGCAGTCATGGCTACTCGCATCAAGGCTGCGGCTGTCATTTTAATGGAAAGCTCGATTAGCTCACATCATTTTAAAAACACGCTTGATTGATCTTTTGCAGTGTTGTTGAACAAGTCCAACAGCACCCGTAACGCACCCCTGCACCTGAAGGAGCTGCAACACCCGTGCACCTTTGAAGGGAGCATGGGTGCATTAAAGGTGATAACGCGCTCAGCGTGCCTCTTCTCAAAGAAACAGGAAAAAATTATGGCGTGGAAATGTTGCAGTCATTAGCGCTACACCTTTAAGGGTCGAAATTTCTTTCCTGTGTACGCATCGGCAGGTTAGGCCATTTTATGATATTCCACAGCTGCCTTTCAATTGCACAAGGAACGCTCGACTTGGCCTTATGCACACGACCCTCCTGGACGCAATTCTTGAATGACAGACAGAGGATCGCTGGGGTCATAAATGCTTGCTGATAAACAATAATAGTTGAAGTTCCCCACAACTGTTATTCAGTCATACAGCGAGAGAAGACAGGAATGAACCCACGCGAAACACAGGTTTGCAATTTGCGTTGCATCGTGCCGCTTTTATTATCCACTCAGTTTGATGTATTCAAACTACTTACCAATTGACCAAAATTCTCGTAATTGAACCACCCAGCCGGTGAGGCAACACCGGCGACCCCAAAAGTTGTCGCCTCCGATTCCACCGCGGTCCTTCCAGAAAAAAATATTGCATGCTGATTTCTATTCGCGTGAAATTTGCTCTTCGTGTTATGGGCAAGGCTTAGTTCATGTCTTTTTTTTTCTCCCCAGACAGGCACAGTCGCCTCATGAGCCGTAATTTTCCGCTAGAGATCTCCTTCGCCCTTGTTCGAACCTAATGCAAGGGGAGAAATTCGGCGCTGGCGTCGCGGAGCAAAGTCAAGCATCGTTCCCTACTGGTTATTTTCAAGTGTCGCCCCACTGCCTGAACTTGTGCACGTGTTGTTCATATTGAGAGCTGCGCTCTTGCGATGCAAGTCAAGCGTTTGCGCGGCCGCTGCAGTGAGCAGCAATGGGACCGCAAGCTACGACACGGTGGTAGGCTCCACCGACATGGACCGGGATCGTATTCGATGTGGCTACTGTGATCATAGCCCCAGCAACCACAGCAGGATCGATGATCTTGATAAATGCAGCAGTTGTCTTTCTGTAGATTATGAGCACCTATTGCAAAAGAAATAAGGACTCCTAGAGGCAAACCATTTCCAATTTTTCAGTTACTTTGTGTTATAATGGCCGGCATTGTTTGTCTCTTTAGCTGACTGCCCTGCGTCGACGGCTGGGCCTGTCTGATGCGGCAGGAATGTCGGAGTGCCATCAACTGCACTGCGGACAGCTTGGACAAAACAACTATTTCCGTCGCCGCCCGCAACGCCCCTCGACTTTAGTAAGGCTGACCGACAACGAAAGAACGAAATTTGCGGCCTTGGGAGGGCTTGTAATGCAGGGAAATATTTTCGCTCCTTAAGGTAGTGTGAATTTGTACAGGAAAGTGTACATTTGGAACTCTTTGGCTGAAATCCCGACTAAGTCTATTTTCTGGCGTTCCTCAAGGGTCGGTTTTAGCTCCATTACTGTTCCTAATTTATATTAATGATATTAACGAGGTTACCGAGTCTCCCGTGAATTGAAGGTTTTTACAGACGACTGTTTAATTTATTCTCGAATTACACAAGCTGCCGACCAGATTAGAATAAACCCTGTCCTTCATTCCTTGCATCTTTGGTGCGAAAAATGGGGAATGGAAATTAATTACACCAAATCAACTTTTACGCATATAACTAATAAGAAGACTGTGCAGTTATTTTCTTATAATGTTGGAAAAAATAATCTAAAAAATGTTGATACCTTCAAGTATTTAGGCGTCACAATTACACATAATCTGCAGTGGCATAAATATATAAATAATGTGTGCTCGACAGCTTCCCAAAAACTTTACTTTCTGAGGAAGAAAGTGGAACATGCAACAAAAGATGTCAAATTGATAGCTTACAAAACATTCATCCACCCATCCTTGGAGTACGCTTGCGTTGTCTCGAGCCCGCACTAAAAAGTTCTAAAAAATAAACTGGCGGAGGCGTTTTGCATCAAACAGAAGGATAAAGATTGCGTAAGTGACCCTTCTATCAAACTGTATCACAATGAAGACAGGTTTTTGGTTTCTTCATGTGCGTGATGTGACAGTTTTGAAACTATAAAAGGAGTGTCGTGTTTTCAAATAAAGTTAGTCGCGAGTCTGCGCTTGTTGTGTTATCTTCTTGTCCTTGTCTTTTTGTGCGCGGTACCCCCCCCCCCCCCCCCCCCTTGTATTCACCATGATTGACCGACTAGCCCAACAACGTACGCTCTTAAACTGGAACGAATTCAAAGAATGGCCGCTCGTTTTATTTCGTCAAGATACAGAAGGGACTCAGTGACGGAAATGCTGAACTCATGTGGTTTTTCTTTGGAAATGCTGGACTTGTATTCACTTGAAAATCGAAGGGAAAAATCAAGGCTAAAGCTTTTCTTTCAAATAATTCAAGGGCACTTTAAGATAAAATCAGATAGATATGTTCAGCCTCCGGGAAGACGGAGCGCGAGAACAAACCACACTCGATCATTCAAGCCTTACGACTCACGTGTTGATGTTTTTCGTTACTCTTTTTTTCCTGATGTCATCGAAATTTGGAATGCTTTGCCTGTTGAAGTTGTCGAGCAATCGGACGTGCACAAGTTCGAACGTTCTATCGACATTTTGTGTCGGGGGCACCCAACTTGATGTTATGAGCTATGAATTTTGTCTGATGTACATTGCTTTGTATTCCCTCCCTGTAACGACCATCAAGCGAGGGTTAACAGTATCAATAAATAAATAAATAAATAAATAAATAAGTCTGTGTAATTTTAGTTGTCATCTGATGGCAGTCGATATTTGCACCTACTGCACTCGAATAGGCGTCCCTTCCCCTTCTTTTATGTCGCGGCTCGAGTGTCCACCTAGAAGTAAGACAGTCACTGCGTCATTTCCTTTCCGCAAAGCCAATTTTCATTTTCATGCGATGCGGCGGCTGCGTTTGAATGGAGACAGAACGCAAAAGACGCCCGTGTGCCATGCGATGTCAGTGACCTCTTTCTTCTTCCACTCCCACCTTTATCCCTTCCCCTTCTTTTATGTCGCGGCTCGAGTGTCCACCTAGAAGTAAGACAGTCACTGCGTCATTTACTTTCCGCAAGGTCAATTTTTATTTCATGCGATGCCGCGGTTGCGTTTGAATGGAGACACAATGCAAAAGACTCCCGTGTGCTGTGCGATGTCAGTCACCTCTTTCTTCTCCCACTCCCACCTTTATCCCTTCCCCTTCTTTTATGTCACGGTTCGAGTGTCCACCTAGAAGTAAGACAGTCACTGCGTCATTTACTTTCCGCAAGGTCAATTTTTATTTCATGCGATGCCGCGGTTGCGTTTGAATGGAGACAGAATGCAAAAGACTCCCGTGTGCTGTGCGATGTCAGTCACCTCTTTCTTCTTCCACTCCCACCTTTATCCCTTCCCCTTCTTTTATGTCACGGTTCGAGTGTCCACCTAGAAGTAAGACAGTCACTGCGTCATTTACTTTCCGCAAGGTCAATTTTTATTTCATGCGATGCCGCGGTTGCGTTTGAATGGAGACAGAATGCAAAAGACTCCCGTGTGCTGTGCGATGTCAGTGACCTCTTTCTTCTCCCACTCCCACCTTTATCCCTTCCCCTTCTTTTATGTCACGGTTCGAGTGTCCACCTAGAAGTAAGACAGTCACTGCGTCATTTACTTTCCGCAAGGTCAATTTTTATTTCATGCGATGCCGCGGTTGCGTTTGAATGGAGACAGAATGCAAAAGACTCCCGTGTGCTGTGCGATGTCAGTCACCTCTTTCTTCTCCCACTCCCACCTTTATCCCTTCCCCTTCTTTTATGTCACGGTTCGAGTGTCCACCTAGAAGTAAGACAGTCACTGCGTCATTTACTTTCCGCAAGGTCAATTTTTATTTCATGCGATGCCGCGGTTGCGTTTGAATGGAGACAGAATGCAAAAGACTCCCGTGTGCTGTGTGATGTCAGTCACCTCTTTCTTCTCCCACTCCCACCTTTATCCCTTCCCCTTCTTTTATGTCACGGTTCGAGTGTCCACCTAGAAGTAAGACAGTCACTGCGCCATTTCCTTTCCGCAAGGTCAATTTTCATTTTCATGCGATGCGGCGGCTGCGTTTGAATGGAGACAGAACGCAAAAGACGCCCCTGTGCCCTGCGATGTCAGTGACCTCTTTCTTCTCCCACTCCCACCTTTATCCCTTCCCCTTCTTTTATGTCGCAGTTCGAGTGTCCACCTAGAAGTAAGACAGTCACTGCGCCATTTCCTTTCCGTAAAGCCAATTTTCATGTTCATGCGATGCGGCGGCTGCGTTTAAATGGAGACAGAACGCAAAAGACGCCCCTGTGCCCTGCGATGTCAGTGACCTCTTTCTTCTCCCACTCCCACCTTTATCCCTTCCCCTTCTTTTATGTCGCAGTTTGAGTGTCCACCTAGAAGTAAGATAGTCACTGCGTCATTTCCTTTCCGCAAAGCCAATTTTCATTTTCATGCGATGCGGCGGCTGCGTTTCAATGGAAACAGAACGAAAAAGACTCCTGTGTGCTGTGCGATGTGACCGACCTCTTTCTTCTTCCACTCCCACCTTTATCCCTTCCCCTACTTTTATGTCGCGGTTCGAGTGTCCCCCTAGAAGACAGTCACTGCGTCATTTCCTTTCCGCAAAGCCAATTTTCATTTTCATGCGATGCGGCGGCTGCGTTTGAATGGAAACAGAACGAAAAAGACTCCCGTGTGCCATGCGATGTCAGTGACCTCTTTCTTTTTCCACTCCCACCTTTATCCCTGCCTTTCTTTTATGTCGAGGTTCGAGTGTCCACCTAGAAGTAAGAGAGTCACTGCGTCATTTCCTTTCCGCAAAGCCAATTTTAATTTCATGCGATGCGGCGGCTGCGTTTGAATGGAGACGGAAAGCAAAAGACGGCCGTGTGTCGTGCGATGTCAGTGACCTCTTTCTTCTTCCACTCCCACCTTTATCCCTCCCATTCTTTTATGTCGCGGTTCGAGTGTCCACCTAGAAGTAAGACAGTCACTGCGTCATTTCCGTTCCGCAAAGCCAATTTTCATTTTCATGCGATGCGGCGGCTGCGTTTGAATGGAGACAGAACGCAAAAGACTCCCGTGTGCCGTGCGATGTCAGTGACCTCTTTCTTCTTCCACTCCCACCTTTATCCCTTCCCCTTCTTTTATGTCGCGGTTCGAGTGTCCACCTAGAAGTAAGACAGTCACTGCGTCATTTCCTTTCCGCAAAGCCAATTTTTATTTCGTGCGATGCGGCGGCTGCGTTTGAATGGAGACAGAAAGCAAATGACGCCCGTGTGCTGTGCGATGTCAGTGACTTCTTTCTTCTTCCACTCCCACCTTTATCCCTCCCCTTCTTTATGTCGCGGTTCGAGTGTCCACCTAGAAGTAATTAAGCAGACGAGGAAAGGGGAATGAGGGGCTCGTTATAAATATAAGAGAAGCCAAGAGCCACAGAATCCAAGGGGTAGAGGGAATTTTTAATTTTATTTATTTATTTTGTGGTGTTGATCAATTTCTATTACTGGATATGTTATCGCTTAAAGTTAACTGATTAAAAAAGCAAGACAGTCACGGCTACACACTGCGCAAGCGTGAAGTTTTCTTTCTACCTCGCCATGTCCCCCCTTTCCATTTCCTCTCTCCCCTAGAATACTATATAATCACCCTCTGTTGCAATAAACGCTGGTTTTCGCTTGTCTCGTCCCCAGGCGTGTACGCTCGTTCCGTTCCTGCCGTGGCCTATCGGCCACGGCTATGTTACAGTGGCGACGAGTCAAAACGACACCCACGCTGTCAAGGCGGACCCAGACACTCCAGCCCTGAAGACAGCACTGCCAGCGGCTTCCATGGCCTTGCAGATGCTCCTGAGCTTCGACGAAAGCACAGATAAGTAGAAGCCGTACTTGATCAAAGTGGAGGCGTATTTCGAAGCAAATGGCATCGCTGAGTCAAGTAAGAAGAGAGCACTTCTTGTGGCTGCACTGAGCACGCAGACTATTCAGATCCTTGCCGGAGGGGTGGCGCCTCAGGCGCCACCCCTCCGGCAAGGATCTGGAGGGGTGGCGCCTCAGGGGTGGCGGAGGGGTGGTGGCGCCTCACGCGCCTCACGGAGGGGTGGCGCCTCAGGCGCCGAACTGTTTGAGTTATGATGAAGTTATCAAAGCCCTGAATGAATACTATGACCCAAAACGAAATGAAATTTCGGAGAGCTACAAATTCTTCAGTCGTTGCCAACTGAAGGGAGAATCTATTCAGGCTTTCCTCGTCGAGATCCGCCGCATCGGAGAAAACTGCAACTTCGGCAGTTGCCTTGACAGGATGATCCGAGATAGAATTGTCTGCGGTGTGCGTTCAGGTGCAGTACGGAAAAAACTCCTGGCAAAGAAAGAGTTAAAACTAGACGAAGCCGAAGCGATAGCGATAGCTGCAGAAGCCGCGGAAAACGATGCGCAAAAAATTTCGCCAGAAGTAACACCACTACTGAAAATGCAAGCGCGAAGCCGGCCAACACTGAGAGAAAGCGCCAAAAATGCAGCGTGTCGGCAATGCGGCAGATGTGGAAGCTTCAAGCATGACTCTAACCGCTGCAGCTGGGCCAAATCGCGCTGTTATCACTGTGGTCAACGTGGACATCTCGCAAAAATGTGTCCCAATCGCCGCGACAAGCAACTCGGGGCTGCTGCACCTGCGCCTCATGGCCAAACATTAACAGTGCAAGAAACCACTTCGGACGATTGCTATGAAAATGCTCATATCTGGACTTTGCTGTCGGCGCGAACGAAGTGTCTCGAGCCGCCACTTCGCCGCACATTCAATTGGGGCGGTGTAGAACTGGCAATTGAAGTAGACACAGGATCGCCAGTATGCGTCATAGCGCGACAGGGTTTCGATAAGCATTGCAAACACTGGCCAAAATTGAAGCCTTCACATCTGAAACTTTCGAGCTACGCTGGAAGGCTGCCTGTGTTAGGCGAGCTTCAGCTAGTTGTTGCGCACCAAGGTGTGTCAGTTGAATGCACACTCATAGTGCTAGACTGCAACGGACCAGGCCTGTGCGGGCGAGACCTGTTAACCCTGCTGGATAGAGCTGGAGTTCCGGTACTGCAAGTCAGTAGAGGTGAAGTGCCAGTGGCGGGAGAAGCCATCAGCCACATCAATGCCTTACGGAGCAACTACGAGGATGTATTCTTGGAGGAATTGGGCCTGATGAAGGGACCCCCAGCCAGTTTGGTGCTGAGGGACGGTGCAGTTGGCAAGTTTTGCAAGGCAAGACCGCTTCCGTACACGCTCCGCGACAAAGTGGCAAAAGAGTTGGATCGGCTAGTGTCGCTAGGCATAATATCTCCCATAAAATATTCGGACTGGGCGACCCCCATAGTACCAGTGCTTAAAAAAGATGGCACAGTGCGGATTTGCGGGGATTTTAAAGCCACCTTGAATCAAGCTTGTGCACTTGAGCAGTATGCCCTTCCGGTGATTGAAGACATGTTCGCGTCGTTAAGCGGTGAAGTTTTTAGTACACTCGATCTGAAAGACGCCTACAACCAGGTGCCACTAGACGAAGCTTCACGCAAGCTGTGCTTGATTAATACGCACCAAGGGCTCTTCTGTTACAACAGGCTGCCGTTCGGCATTTCCTCTGCTCCTGCTATATTTCAAAGGAAGATGGACACCATTCTAGCGGGCCTTCCTGGAGTTCAGGCATACTTAGATGACATGCTTGTGTCTGAAAAGGCGGCAGACAACGGAGCTCGGCTGAAAACTGTTGCAGCGATTTCGAGAGCACGGCGTAAAGCTGCGATACTACAAATGCAATTTCAGCCAGTCATCGGTTACTTATCTGGGACACCGTATCGATCGTCTCGGTCTTCACCCGACGGAAAAGAACGTGGAAGCTATCATGAAAGCACCGACCCTCGTAACGTGAGCGAGCTGCGTTCGTTCGTCGGAATGGTAACATTTTATTCAAGGTTTCTGCCGAACATGTCAACCGTGTTGTCCCCGTTATACCAGTTACTGGAAAAGAATACGCGATGGCAGTGGAACCACCCCCAGGAAACTGCGTTCGTCAAGGCCAAACAGTGCCTCAAGGATGCCGAAGTGCTTGCCCATTTTGACCCGTTAAAGGAGCTGAAGCTAGAGTGCGACGCTTCGCCACACGGCATTGGCGCAGTTCTGTCTCACACAGTAGGCAGCGTCCACAGACCGATCGGATTCCGTTCAAGGACTCTTACTAAAGCCGAGCGGAATTACTCGCAACTGGAGCGTGAGGCGCTGGCACTAGTTTTTGGGGTCACCAGATTCCGAGACTATCTGTTGGGCCGTGAATTCACCTTGGTTACAGACCACCAGCCTCTTCTCGGATTGCTAAGACCCGACCGACCGACACCCTCTATGGCTGCAGCCCGCATTCAGCGTTGGGCACTCTATCTCGGAGGATATCGGTACAAATTTCAGTACACTCCCGGAAGGCAACTGCTGAACTCGGAAGCCCTCAGCAGGCTTCCTCTGCAGTCACCCGGTCCTAGTTTTTCTTTGGAAAGCATGGATGAAGGCACCGTTACGACACGAGAACTGAAGGAACTCACAGCTGTCGACTCGACACTAGATCGCGTCAAATATTACGTGCTACACGGTTGGCCGAGAAGCTTTAAAGGCCTTGAGCCGTGCCTGGCGGTATTTTTTGACCGTCGACTTGAGTTGTCCCTGGCACATGGGTTAATTTATTGGGGACATCGAGTGGTTATACCTGCCGGTGCACGAAAACGATTGCTGCAGCTGCTGCATGAAACCCACCAAGGGTCTTCGCCGATGAAATCCATTGCGCGATCGTTGTTTTCGTGGCCAGGCTTAGACCGAGAGATTGAGGAAATGTCGGCTCAGTGCAAGAATGGCATCGACAATTTGCCCATGCCGCCAGCCGCTCCACCAGCAAGCTGGCCACAAACGTTTGAGAAGTGGTCGCGCATCCATGTGGATTTTGCCGGACCGATAGAAGGCAAGATGGTGCTTGTGCTAATCGATTCGCACACCAAGTGGATAGAAGCAATCCCTCTGAAGCACGCTACCACAACCGCTACAATCCACTGTTTGCGGGACATATTCAGCCGATTTGGCGTGCCAAGAACGATCGTTTCCGATAGCGGAACACAATTCACTAGTCGTGAATTTGCACCATTTGTCGAGAACAACATATCCCACGTTAGGACCGCCCCCTTCCACCCGCAATCTAACGGGGCTGCCGAAAGAGCAGTCCGAACGGTGAAAGATGGTCTCCGGAAGTGAAGCCAGGCAAATTGGAGCACAAACTTATGCGTCTACTGCTCAATTACAGAAGGACGCCCCAGAAGAGCGGCAAGTCGCCATCAGAGATGCTTCTAGGATACAAGATTAGATCGCGCCTGGATACGTGTTTCCCGAAGGGTAGTGGAGACGCACCGTTGGACAGCCAGGAGTGGCTGCCCCAACTAAAGAGCCGTGTGCACGTTCGCAACAATGGGACAGGAGACAAATGGATACCAGGGCATGTGACATCTACTTCTGGGACCAGAATGGTTACAGTAGAAACACCTGGAGCAATTGTCCGGCGCCACGTGGACCAGGTACGTCTTCGGCATGCAGAAACGCAGTCACCCTACACTGCGGAAGAGGCACGCCCGGACGGCGCTACAGAAACAGTCACCCGACACTGCGGAAGACGCGCGCCCGGACGGCGCTACATTCAGGCCAGAGGAATCCGCATCACAGCTCGATATGAGACTGGAAGGTTCTACTTTGCCGCCTGTAGTTGGGGATCATCATGCTGACGGCGCATTCCCGGAACTTCCGTCATCCGGAGCAGTAGTGCCAAGTGAACCCGCTCAAGCCCTACGACGCGCGACGAGGACGAGGAAACCAGTGGACCGATTTTAGGAGGAAGAAGTGTTGTATCGGCCGCTGTGTGATTGTGCGGGCTACACACTGCGCAAGCGTGAAGTTTTCTTTCTGCCTCGCCATGTCCCCCCTTTCCATTTCCTCTCTCCCCTGGAATACTATATAATCACCCTCTGTTGCAATAAACGCTGGTTTTCGCTTGTCTCGTTCCCAGGCGTGTACGCTCGTTCCGTTCCTGCCGTGGCCTATCGGCCGCGGGTATGTTACACCTCTTTTATGTCGCGGTTCGAGTGTCCACCTAGAAGTAAGACAGTCACTGCGTCATTTCCTTTCCGCAAAGCCAATTTTCATGCGATGCGGCGGCTGTGTTTGAATGGAGACAGAACGCAAAAGACGCAATGTGTGCCGGCCGTGCGATGTCAGTGACCTCTTTCTTCTCCCACTCCCACCTTTATCCCTTTCCCTTATTTTATGTCGCGGTTCGAGTGTCCACCTAGAAGTAAGACAGTCACTGCGTCATTTCCTTTCCGCAAAGCCAATTTTCATTTTCATGCGATGCGGCGGCTGCGTTTGAATGGAGACAGAACGCAAAAGACGCCCGTCTGCCGTGCGATGTCAGTGACTTCTTTCTTCTTCCACTCCCACCTTTATCCCTCCCCTTCTTTTATGTCGCGGTTCGAGTGTCCACCTAGAAGTAAGACAGTCACTGCGTCATTTCCTTTCCCCAAAGACAATTTTCATTTTCATGCGATGCGGCGGCTGCGTTTGAATGGAGACAGAACGCAAAAGACGCCCATGTGCCCTGTGATGTCAGTGACCTCTTTCTTCTTCCACTCCCACCTTTATCCCTTCCCCTTCTTTTATGTCGCGGTTCGAGTGTCCACCTAGAAGTAAGACAGTCACTGCGTCATTTCCTTTCCGCAAAGCCCATTTTCATTTTCATGCGATGCGGCGGCTGCGTTTGAATGGAGACAGAACGAAAAAGACGCCCGTGTGCCGTGCGATGTCAGTGCACGTTAAAGATCCCCAGGTGGTCGAAATTATTCGGGAGATCTCCACTTCGGCACCTCTTTCTATCATTTTTCACTCCCAGCTTTATCTCTTCCCTTAATCGCGGGTCGGGTGTTCACCTAGATGTGAGACAGTTACTGCGTCATTTCCTTTCCTCAAAGCCAATTTTTATTGTCATGTACGTTGGCAGCGTTTTGGTAGAAGCGGAACGCAAAATGGTGTGGGTCAACTTGGCTGAGCCAGGTAATGCGGAGCGAAAGGCAACCGAGCCAGTGGCCGCTGATTAAGGGGAGAGGTTGACAGGATCCGCTGCACATTTCAGCTTGAGGTGCTCTTGTTGCCTGCGCCGCTGCTTCTCCAGACGCGCCCCCCGTTCTTGATGAACAAGACGAGCCCGCTTTCGCGACTTAACTCTAGCCAACGCGGCTTCGTGACGCGGTCTTAGGGATCGACAGTAGCAGCCAGCCGCTTCCAATGCTCAGTCGTACAACTCGTCCCGGTGACCGGCTCATGCTGCATATGTCAGCGGTGTCTAGGCGGCGAGCGCTGGCCTTCATTCAGCAAGAGCGTAAGTGAAGTTCGCGGTGCTGTATTTTGTTTGCCGCATTCGGTCGCGTTGCGTTATTGGAATGCCCATTACGTTCTCTCTTGGGCCCTCCGCACAACCGCACAGAAAGGGGGTCAGTCAACCCAGCGGGAGAAGGGGGGCGCCGGACAGCGCCGTTACGGGAAAGGTCAAACTCCCCTCATGGACGGAGTCGTTAGGTCGCATCCTGTGTGCACGTGTTTACGTCGGTGCGTGGCTTTTGTGCCATGTCTGCAGCGGCGTGCTTTGACATATTGTCACGCTAGCTGCAGGCATGAGGAGCGACGATGAGAAACAGATGAGTTGAAGTGGCTTTCCTGGAACTTGGAACGTTGAAGTTTCCTGGAACTTTGAAGTAATCTGCATCGTGGGAAAGTGAGTGTTCGCGAAGCTCGCAGCAGGAAAGCAAAAGCGTGATGGTGGAAAGTGTACATACGATATGTGTACGGTGTCGCGATGAGCTACCTTCTTTCCCCAATCATTTATTGGTTGTGTTTTCCTTTCCCCAATAAGTTATTGGGTGGATGTTTGTACAGTACCTGATTGGTTATTCCTCCCACCGAGGGCGCGGACATAGGGTTTAAAACCAGCTGTTTCGGCAGGACCGAGGGCTGGTTTCGTCACGTAGAACTACGAGCCAGTCAAGTGTAAATATGTTTTCTCCTTGCTTGTATCTTCCTTTGTGCTTTTAATTGCTATAAAAAGTTAACCTCTCCAGAAGTGTCCTCTTGCAATGTGATTGAGCAATTCGAATCTGCAAGACGTCAAGAATCCTACAACAATCATCTTCAACAGCAATTCCCCTCTACGAGGTCTTAAGAGAGAATTTCAACTGGCGCAGCCGTAGAGGGGACATTTTTAACTGCGTATGACGTGGTTCGTCACGCGCCACAACTGGTGAGAGCGAGCGGTCGGAGCGGCGGTCGGCTGGCGCAGCTGCGCCCTTAGTGAAAAAGAGGTTGTGCTTAAAATTCATTTCAAAGATATTGTATTAATTTCATATTTATTTCGCATTTTTATTGCGAAAGCAATACTGCGTGAGGTTTCCGCTCTTGGCCGTCGTCCCGGAGAATCCACCATTGACCTTTAGCGTGACATATGTGTGACGTCATACCAGCTGTGGAAAAGCGGGCCCGAAATCGGCTCGTCGTGATCGTCCCAGCGAATCTTCCATGCCGCAGCTGCGCGGCGCTGCCGTGAGGGACACTCGCTGTATGTGTCGTCATGCCAGCTGTGGAAAAGCGGCCCCCCAACTCGGCTCGTCGCGATCGTCCCAGCAAATCCTCCACGCGCCGCTGCCGTGGGGGAGGCGTTCGCTCTAAGTGACGTCATGCCAGCTGTTGAAAAGCGGCCCCCCACCTCGGGTCGTCGCAGTCGTCCCAGCGAATCCTCCACGATATGTCGGATGATGTGTATAAGGTGAAGCTGCAACATGTGCTGCAGCTAACAAGCGGCGGCGTGCGGAAGAAACGGATGAAGAGCGGGAACAACGTTTAGCTCAGCGGCGTGCATGTTATGCAGCCAGGCGAATGCGTTCAACATGACGGCGTGGGAACGGCAAAGATACCTCCACAGTAAATCATAACGGAAGTGCCGCAGCAAACAACAAATGCTCCGACAATCGTCATACTTGGCTTTCCTTACATATACCCACCGACAGCGACGCACTACCTTGCCCGGTGAGGCGTTTTCTGCGCAAAGACTGTGGGCCCAAAAATTATCCGAGAAGTTCCCTACTGGTCGCGTTCGAATCGGGAGGCAATCTAGACCAGAATTGCTAGTCGAAACTTGTGTCAGAAATAGGTCAGGAGTCGAACTGTCAACCAACAGATACACGGGCGTCTAAAGGCCGTTGTACGATCGCTTTTGAGCGGATCCGCCAGGCAGGCGGACTGGCGGACCGCCCGACCAAACAATAGGCAACCGCCTTGTTCGGCGGGCGGGAGGAAAGTTGGTGAACTTCAACTTTCGGGCGGACGAGCGAACCACCTGGCGACCGAATTGCAGCGATTGGCTGCTTTTTACGTGACGTAGGCATACGCTCCTGCCGGGCCAAGATGGCCGTCCGTCGACTGAACTGGGGAGCGAGGTATAGGTCGTGGCTGTAGTGGTGGCAGCTATGCCGCGAGGCATACTATATTGGCCATGTGTTGATATTATGAGTGTTCAGAGCGACTGCGAACTTCTCCGCGTGCAGCGGCGGCGAGCAGCGACAGTTTCCAGAGTTGAAATCGACGCTGATGTAGTTGACAGAGCGCCTCTTAAAACCGACGCAAGACCTACGCGTTGGCGGTGTCACGAAGTGTTTATATGGAGCTGTTTGTGGTTGCTGCAAGCGTTCCTAATTCCTGCCAGGATCATCACGCACAGCGGCGAGCAACAGCTGCTCACGGTGAACTTCTGTGCGTGCATGAGCTGCCTAGCACAGAGACTAGTGTCCGCGTAGTGAAAGTGATTGCTATCGTAAAAGCGAGTGCTTTTACGTCAAGGCAGTGAAATGTGCCCCTTTGAGAGCTCACTACGCACGCCGTGCTTTCCGAATGCTGAAATGAATGTGGCGTTGTGCAGCTAGTCGCATTCGTTGCGATGGTTGCAGTGATCGCGACCGAAGCGTGCACATGACGTTGTTGCTGGCTACGCATTCGTTACCATTTTGTTCGCGATTCGTGTTGGCACTGTGCTTGAGAATTGCCGTGTGTGCGACGTGACGCGACGCGAGCTTGGCTGCACGGCCGTAGGACTGTTTTGCGGCGACAACAGCGATGTCGCCATCCTTCTGCGCTTTGGTGCTCCATTCAGTACGTTTTGTGATGATGGGTGCTCGGGTTACGACTCGCCGGAGAAACTGTGTATCCTGTGTGAAAACATCGGTGCAGTGCAAATGTATCTTTGGGAGCGTCATTTATTTTTATTTCTTGCCGGCTGTGCGCAAATTTGCCTGCAATAAACATATCGGCGTGATGAATGGGTGACTGAACACTTCCTCTAGCCATTTCGGTTTAGGTTGTAACAACGTGGTATTACGCGATTACAAACAAGAATCACTGCCGCTTTTAAATCACGACTGATTGACAGTGTACAAATCTCTAATATGTGCCAATTCATAAGTCTGTTTTTTGATGAGCATTTCAAGTGATGTAGCGCAGAAAAAAAAAAGTGTGGCAGCAGCTTATGCAATAAAAACTGTCCACAGAGCAAGTTGAGCATAACGAGTCTTGATGGAAAAGGTGAGAAAAATATTGAGAAAACCTTTTCCATTGCTTTTTTTCTCTTTTTGCTTAGCAGTGTTAAGTCAATGTTGACAAATGCTTGGCTGTATTTAGTTTAAGTGGGTTGTTGGTTTCCACTGCAATCAGAAAAATACAGTGGTCTTGAAGCACCTCATAGGCATGGCAGTGTCTGTTGTTAATTTTGCTCATGGTCCTTTTCGATCCGGAGATCAGTGGTACGAAACTGGATGTGTTCGCATGTGTTCCTTCGGATGTGTTCCTTCTGCACTAGTCGCACAAGCAGCGTTGTGCCTCAGTTAGCGCATGCCACTGCATTTCAAGATTCATTTTTGTTTTTGCCACAAAAGGCTGGAATGGCCTTCCAACTCGCAGGGCTTACTAACCTCTTGTCCTTTGAGCTAGTCACTGCAGAAATCCATGCAGTAAATGATGATGTTCATCCACTGAATTAGGTAAATTCCCCAAGGTGAAGATTTGTGATAAGGGAGTAATTACTCATTAGCATCCACTCAAGTGAAGCCATAAGGCTACAAAGAAAACCTACAAAGTCTTCCTTTGTAGCGGTATGGCTGTACTTGGATGCTAATGGTTAATTACTTCTTATTAGTATAAATTAGTACTGTTCAGGTATAATAAATGTTAAAATAAGTTATTGTAATAATTGTAATAAAGTGCTTAGCCACTTGCTCAGCTCAGGAAACCAATACAAAGCTTTCTTATGCGTAAGAACTATCCTCACAATCTATTTCAAGTAATATTGGGGCAGATTTACACAACATTTTTGTCGGACGGTATACAGTTGCATTTAGGCTAACTTGCACACTGCACAAGGTAGGTCTAGCCAGCTAAACTCGTGCACTGAAAAGCTAAGCATGCATTACTGTGCCTATCTGTGTCAGTCTTTCCTTGGCGCTTCTCTCTTATCGTATCTTCAGCTAAGCAAGACATCGACTTCATAACATGGCTCAGTGAGAATGCTGCAAATGCATGCATGTGACTTTTATATATTCAGCATAGTGTTTACAGGACTGCTGGTTGATCTTAAACACAAAAGCCGTCAACTTCAAGTTGCAGTATAGAGATGCAAGAAACGACAAAAGCCATCACTGCTTTTCTGTTTTTTTTTCGGCATTCTTCGGCCTAACTTCATATTGCTATTTTCCAAACTTCTGTTGCCTGTCAATGCCTCAGTTAATTTCTTTTTTTTTTGAAATCAGACTGGCAGTGATATAGGTATATTTTGCTGAACATGTTCATAGTCAGCAACTACCCCACTCTAAAATTCTCTAAAATGCACTCTAAAATTCAGCATATGTTAAGTGGATGAACATCACTTAACAGTTAGCAATGTTCACTTTTGCTTGCTACCTTGGGAAGTGGTCATCGTTACATTCAGCTATTCTACATTTTACTGATCAGTGAAAATAACTTTAGACATTGCTTTAAGGCTGTATCAGAGAACATATGCATATATACCTGACACATGCTTAAACGGCTGATTTGTAATTTCATTTCATAGCACGACATCATAGCTCCCTTACTGCAAAATCCAATTTTACAAATTCTACTTGAGGTGTTAGTGTTTGCTCGAGATAACCAGACAATATGGCCATCGTACCTTGTTCCCCTGACTATACAAGTATTCTTTCTCAGCCTAAGCCGGGAGCCGTGGCCATGTAAACCCTCCAAATTGGTTCTTGCATTTACTGAACCGGTAATTCAGTTTACTGGCTCCGACATCTAATTATATTTATATTAATGAGAATGGCATGCACAGACTTCTATGCAATACGAAAGCACCAACTTTGCTTTGCGTTCACAGCGACATTTGAGAATGCCTTGGAGTTGCACAGAGTATATGCCAGCTTGTTTTGCACATGGCAACAATGGCATGGCCTTCAGCAGAACTTCCCATAGTTGTTTTCAGCACTGCATTCTGGCTTGTGCAACTGCAATATGACCTCAGGAAGGAATGCTAAACCACAACTTGATGGCCCGCTGTCACTGTGCAGAACAAAGCCATGCCCTTTTAGCCCAGTGATGCACGTCTAAGCCCCTTTGCAGCCACAGAGTGCTATTTCTATGTTGGCTTTAATAATGGCGTGAAAAACATGACAAAAATAAATCATTATTTCTGCGAAATGCATAAATGCTTTAATTACAACTGATTTTACCAGTTCCAATTAGCTGGAAAAATAACTTCTCATGTCCATTAGCATTTGTGTTTGACAGCAGTGTTGTGCTAAGTTGTGAATGTTAAACGCATGCACAATTAACACACACCCCCACACGCACGCACGCACGCACCTTATATATTGAATAGGTAAGCATGTCTTTTGCAGTAACAGTATATGGAGCCAAGGAGAAGGCCGCTCACATATTACAGTGACTGTGCAAATTGCTTGGGAAAGACTGCAAGTGCAATTATTTTTTTTCTCTGTCAGCAATTCAAAAACACTGAAGTGTGCAATTTTGAATAACTGACTAAAAATTTTAAGTATGCAATCGTAACTCTTTTAAAAAGTGGGATTATGCCGATAGTAATTACGGACGGTTGTTAGCAGCCTGTACTGCAGTGTGGCCCGATCGAGAATTCGCAGTAAGAATCGCGTCGTCCCAGCGAAATCGTCAGGGCAGCGTAACTTTCACAGCAGGCAGCATTCTGTTATTTTGGGGCCGGAAATCACGGTCCGTTATGAGAGCGTATTGTCGAACGGGGACGCGATGTGACGCGTTTTTCCATCTCTTGGGTAGAAATGATCCAAACACGTATCGTTTCCGACGGCATCGCTTCAGATGAGCAGACTCGCCTTCGATCTTGCAAAGTTTTGTCGCGAGTTGTTTCGCGGCCATCAGGGTCGTCTGAACCGAGATTCGTGCCGTTCCAGCCCGAATCACAGCCGACCACGAGACTACCTTCGACGAAAATCCCGCAGCAAAAGAAACGTTGACGCAACGGGTATTGTCTTGAATACGCCGCATTTAATATGGGTAATTTCTACCGCAAGATATCTGCGTGTTTCGCTACAAACACATGTCTGTACCGCTGCAGGCGATTAGGCGGGCGGCACTGCCGGGAGCGCCAATCGGAACGTTCGAACCATCCGTCTCGTCCGCCAGCAGCAAAAGTGATCGTACAACACCATTCCGCCCCACGCCCGAGCGGAGGCTGAAAGCGAGCGGTTCGCCCGCTGGCGGATCCGTCCGAAAAACGATCGTACAACGGCCTTAAGGGAGCCGGTCGGCCTTGCCGGTCGTGGTCCTTTTCGATGACATATTCGGGCCCGGAAATACCCAAGACGCCTTTGCCGGTATCATGCTATCACGTTCTCCGCACGTAGTGTAAATAAGTGGTGATTACCTTCCTGCTAGAAGTTAGCATAAACGAAAGGACTTCAGAACATAAAAGGCTTGGGCAGGTTGGTAATTCATTGCAACACAGGACAAAGACGAGACGGGACGAGTACACCTGCGTTGTTCCCGCGCTATGATTACTGTGTTGCTACTAAAGAACAACAGGAAAGGGAGAGTTTTCACTGCTCCACGGTTGCTTGAAGTGTAATGCAAATATATTTACGCGGACTGCCCATTTGTTCGAATCGAAGTATACTTGGACGGATTAATTGCGTATTTACGAAAGTACACTTTAAAAACATCGCCAACACGAAAATGCGATATCCCTAAACTCGATTTCGAGCATTAGGTTGTCCAAAGGCAGCTCGAAGTATGCTGCAAATATGCTAAGGCGGACTGCCCATTACCCAGAATTTAAGAATTCTTTGGACGAATTACTTGCTTTTTTAAGGAAGTACACTTCAAATACGTTGACAACACGCAAATGCCATTTCCCTAAACGCGATTTCGAGCACTCGACTGTTCAACGGCAGCTAGAAGTGTGTTGCAAATACGTTTACAAGGACTGCCCGTTTTTTAGAATTGAAGTATACTTCGGATGAATTAATTTATTTCCGAAAATACACTTTTAATACACTAACAACATTCTAAAACTGCATACATATTTTTGCACGTATTTGAAAAGTGCTCGAAGTATGCTTTAAGTGAGGTATTTTTGGCATATTTTAAGAATATATTTCGAATACGAAGCGTGAAATTTCAGAAACGTATTTCCTACATATTTTTAGTGCATTCACGAATACAAAATATGTTTAAAATACAATTTAAATAGCCCACCGTATATTGCAAACGTATAGTTTTTGCTAAGGGCGGAATTAGCGGTAACAGCTGCGGCTGTTACCGCGTGGTTCTTGACGTCACAGGAAATCACGTGGTTCTGACGTCACAGGCACACCTCCAGCGAGCCTCCAGGTCGAATCGAGGCATTATTTGACCTTCAGCTTTGCATGCGAGAGGTAGAGCATTTCGCTTCAAACACGAGTAACGAACGCGTTATGGGCGCGTTTGGACCACCACTACAACATCCCACAGGGTGTGCCCCGCTGAGTCTCCTTACTTGGCAGAAAGAGCGAGTAGTCAACGCCTGAAGGTCAAGCCGTTGCGTCCACGTCCGTAGCCCTCACTGAGAAAGAAATAAGATACCGTGGACAGGTTTATCAGGTTTAACGCTCCACATTATGGCACAGGATGGTTCTTGTTGCCCAGCCGGTTTTGTAGCGTGAGCTACACTACGCTGCTCAGCCGAGCATTTCGCCGTGAGCCTGGGAGTGCGAAAGCAGAGAGGAGCATGACGTCAGAGTCCGGCGCCACGCGTGAATGCGCATGCGTGGCGACCGGAGTTGTGGGCGACTGGGTTATTTTAATAGGGAACAAGACTCCCTTTGTCGATACACGAGTTTGGTCTTAATTTAGCTAGCGATCCTCGCAATCAGACTACACGAACTACCTTTGACCTTGTGTATCAGAGAGAACCCAGCCAGTCTAAATACTCTTTAGGCAGCAATGAGACAACTGCGTGTTACTTTACCGGTCATCGGGCAGTGCTTATCTCTTTCAAAACAATTGAATAAATAAGCAATGTTTTTCACCGAATACTTCTTCAATGCTTGACATATAGTCACAACAAGTTCGACAACATGCGTAACCAGGGGGGAACTGTAGCTCTCGCCAAGTATGTCCTGGCATAGCTGAGCTAAGCCCCTGCCAGTTTTTTAACCACGTGTCTTCTTACTTTGGCTCTAGTCTTGCGTGTCACTGCTACCATTTGCTTTGGTTTATTGGGATTTAAAGTCCCAAAGCGACTCAGCATATGAGGAACGCCATAGTGGAGGGCTCCGGAAATTTTGACCACCTGGCGTTCTTTAACGTGCTCTGACATCGCACAGTACACCGGCCTCTAGAATTTCCCCTCCATCGAAATCTGTCCACCGCGGCCAACTGTTACCATTTCATCCGAGTTGGCGCTCTACGCGTCGCTGTGTTTCTTATGTTTTTTTCTTGTTACTTCGCACATTCGCTTCGCCAGCTTTTTTTTTCTTTTTAGCCACTTGTTTTCACAGATTGGTTTGTTTTCCTCACTTTTAGTATTTCATCTGGGTTGGCCCCTTACAGCTCCCGTTCTTTACACGTGTTTTTTCCTGGTTACATCGTTTTGTTTTTCCGGTGATGTTGACAACTTACTACTTTTATCGGGTAACGTTGACCCCATCGCGAGTGCAGTGCTCTTATTGTCCTGTTCCGCCCCTTTTCGCCTGTATGTTCTTCTATGCGCTGAAGTCGTTAGTTGTAGAAGAACTGCAGACTGGGCTAGTTGGTGTCGATTCATAGTGATGGCTGTGTGTGTCTTGTCTCCTTCTTGGTCTGTGTGTGTTTGCGCTGTTGAACCATCACTATGAGTCGTTAGTTGGCCGCGTGTCGTCTCCTTGCTGTGCGGTGTCCATCGTTGGCTGCTGTTTTCAGTTCAACTTGGAAGCATAGAAATAAAACAGGCAGAAGAATTGACGACCTCAACTACAGAATGCGTCGAAACAACTTTCTTTTTAGAGGCACTCCTGAGAAGCCACCAAAGACATAGAAAGATAGCGTAACCGAAATTGTGTCCAAACACTTATACCAGCAGGTGAAATAGAGCGTGCACAGAGAATATGAGTGGAAAAACATGTCTACGTTCACCGCACTATTGCTAAATTTCTAAAGTTCAAAAGTAAAAGCAACATAGTAAAGAACGCTGGTCCTTAAGGGTAACGGAGTGGATTCCAAGAGAAAGCAAACGTAGCAGGGGACGGCAGAAAGTTAGGTGGGCGGATGAGATTAAGAAGTTTGCGGGGATACAGTGGCGGCAACTGACAAAGGACAGGGTTAATTGGAGAGATGGGAGAGGCCTTTGCCCTGCAGTGGGTGTAGTCAGGCTGATGGTGATGATGATGATGATGAAAGAACGCATCTAAGCTGGAAGATGTTGATTCGCCCGTATGCGGACTGAGGAAGACTTCTCGCCCAGAATACAATTCTTAAGGAAGAAGCCTTTGCTCGTGCCAATCGGCAGCATGAAGAAAAATACAAGCTCCTGTACGATAAGATCCTCCTCAAGAACACAATGCACTGTTTTGACAGTGTTACGAATGAGGCAACAGCTCTTCCTAAACGCCATCAGCCCACCGAAAAAGAGTGACAGAAGTATGCGCCACCGCGCGCATGCTGTCCTTCGCAACTGGCAGAGGACAGGGTTAATTGCAGAGACATGGGAGAGGCCCTGCCGTGGGCTTAGTCAGGCTGATGATGATGAAGCGTGCGCACCGAAAATCGTCTTCTTTGCCAATTTTATTATCAAACTTCCGTAGTTTGTTCCAAAAGCAAGATTATCTTTGTTCTTGTGTGGGATCTTGTTCAGCACACCTCGAGCTCGGCACGAAAACATGGTTATCCCCTGATATTTATGATTCTGGGCTGTCTTTATCAAGCCACTTATCGATATTACAAAAGACCGAGTCACATTACCTGAAGGCGGGGCGCTCATCGCTGTGAAAAAAAAAAAACAAACTCGCAAGCACGTGTCATTGCTATAGATTCTCGCCTCGAGATTTTGCGGATAACGCTAAGTGAGTCGCCTTCTGTAACTTGTGCCGTCGAGGTCTCCTGCGCCCGCCTGACTCACCCGAAGAATTTACTGAACATATACAGGGTGTTTCACCTAAGACTTTCTGCAATTTTTAAAAATAAGCTATTTGAATTAGACGCGCGTTTTTTCTGGCATAGCATTGTCAGTGGTGTAGTACATCATAATGCAGCTAAGACGTGCTAACTAGCAGGCTTGTTAACCAATATTGAATAGTTAATTTTTAAACTATTACCGTTGGGCTCTTTAATTATTGAGAGGCATGTAGCCCACCGTAAGTGATGTCCATATCCGTTTTTAGAATTTCGAGAACGCGATTATCCTCGGCACTGTGGCGCAACAAATTTTGGCTATTTCGACGAGTTACGTGCACTGGAGAGGTTGCTTTGCCTGCAAGCTTCTCAAACCGCATGTATTTTGGCGCGATGTAGGCGAAATTTGTTGGGCCACAGCGCCGAGGATAATCGCGTTCCCGAAATTCTAAAAACGGATATGGACATTACTTACGGTGGGCTGCATGCCTCTCCATAATTAAGGAGCCCAACGGTAATAGTTTAAAAGTTAACTATTAGATAATGGTTAACAAGCCTCCTAGTTAGCACGTCTTAGCTGCATTATGATGTACTACACCACTGACAATGCTATGTCAGAAAAAGCGCGCATCTAATTCAAATAGCTTATTTTTAAAAATTGCAGAAAGTCTTAGGTGAAACACCCTGTATATGAATCATTCAATTTTGTACAAAATAAATTTTCGTGGTTGTCAATATTCCTGGCCGGCGATTTCAACTATCCAAACATTGACTGGCGTAACGGGAGGCTCCTGGGCTGCACAAGAAAACGCGAATGTCACAATGACATTATTGCATTCTATAAACTGCATCAAGTTGTTTCTGTGCCTACACGCGGTGATTTGTTCTAATATCCTGCACTTACCACAGAACCAGACAATACGTCAGCGAATGTATTAGACGATATAAGTGATCACAGCATACTGCACTGTGAATTCATAACAGCCAGGAACGTAGCTGAAAACAAAACGAAACTTACATTTGACTGTACTCAAAAGAGCACACTGAAATGCTGATCAGTGGCCTGACGTCATTTTCTATCGAGTTCATGCATTCATTCAGTCTTCACGATACAAACAAAAAGTGGACACTTGTTCGCAACAAACTGATTTCGCTTAAGTAAAAATATATACCTACAATCGCTATTACTGAATCAACACAAGGTCTGTGGTTTACAGCACACATAAAGCGCAGTATGAGGAAAGTTGTAATCAAAAGCCAAATGGCCGGGCTCCGTGGACGACTGGAAGCATTACAGCGAGCATACGCAGTTGTGCTAATCCGAAATTGAAGCAGCCGAAGAAAAATTTTAAAATACGGACGTTTTGGAGTATGCTCCGAAGCAACACAAGCAGGCGATGCGTGAGAAGGCTCTCAGCGCGCAAAAGTGCGTCTAGAGTGACAACCCACGGCTTGAGGACGGCCGGCCCCACAACTGAGGCAAAAAAAGAAAGGGGGGCATCGTCCCTACATGGAGTGCCGCCTCGATGTTCGGTCCTAGACGGATAGGTGCTCGACCCGAGATGACGCCGCTGAATCGTCGGCCGCATTGGCCATGCCCACTCCACCCTTAACTGCCTCGCCGTGTTGCGATCAGGAGCCATTGCTCTAGTTATTTAGCACAGCTAGCCTTGGTAGCGAGTGCTGAGACTGAAACAAAAGGCTCGAGTAAGGGCGGATGCAGCAGGAGGGAGTGGAGGAACCTGAGCTGAGGGTTGAGAGGCCATCGATATGGAAACTAAAGAAACATAGCGCCCGAACAAAAACATGACAACGACGAGACGGGATAAGCGCTAACTTGCAGCATTTTTTACATACTGCAGCCCCTATTAGGGCTATTGCAGGAGTTTAAAAACGGCAATGTACAACACACACAGCGACCGGTCGTTGCTATTTTGTTCACTCCGAACTCAGCACGCCAAAGTGACTGGATTTCTCTGCAGTACGTGTTCGCAGGAAAGCTCCAAAATGTTCCGCCCTCTGTACACGACCTTTGGCTTTCTGCAACCTCAAGCGAATACCTCAGTTTAGTAATTGGTGGGCAGCCTCGTTCTTACGTACTAAATAAAATCCGATAACAGCACGCTGACACAATCCTGGCTCAGGCCAAAAAAAAATCTCATCTCTGAACCCGCATGTCTAAAGCTTTACAACGTGATAAGGTTCGAGCAGAAGTTCCTTTTCTTCCCCTGTTTCAAGAACTCCCGAAGAGTGATCGTTTTTTCTACAGCAATAGCGTTAAAGCTCCCATATCGGGAATAACTGTCTTGTCTTGGGTTTAGTGGCTCCCAAGTATTTAAGGCTGTCAAGCTCAAGGTGTAAGAAAATTGTTTTCTGCAGAATTTTAAGAAAAAGCGAAAAAGGGCCTATAAGTTTAGTTGCAACTACATCGTAATACTGGGAAAGAAATTTTAGAACTGAGTAACCTGAGCGACCATCCTAGGCTGGGCAAGGTCCGAGAATCCCAACCAATCAAGCAGTGATCTCAGCATTCTTCCCAGTAATGGTAAGGCGGCTGAGGTGCATAAAAAAGTGAAGCAAAGCAGTGGATCAGAACTGATAGTCTCTCTAGAAAGTCTGCTGCCCTTAAAAAGATAAAAACACAATATATGCCAACAATTGAATTGTCGCTTAGGACCAGTGCTAGGTGAAAAGGAATGAGTTCATTGTAAAATTGAGTGAAGTACTTCAAAGTGTGCAAGCAGAAACCGCAGAAGTTAAAGGCTGTGGCGTTGCTGCATGATCTAAACCTGGACAAGCTAATGAAATCCGTGAAGGAATGCAAGTCAGTTACGTTGAATGTGTTCTTCACAGTGAAAACACACAAACTCCACAACACCTTTAGGACCATCATAACGGAGACTGCTGGCAGGCACTGGTCAGCAAATTCCTTCAGAGTCACCTGACCAAGCTTGTGATTGATGACCCTTTCAAGATTGACAGTTCCAGTACTCTGGTAGAAGCACTCCGACAGGACGCTGGCAGACCTAACTACGGATTTTCGGTGGACATAGAGCAGTTGTTTTATTCGGTGCCGCACGAGTAACTTTTCTTGGCCGTCCGTGAATGCATAGAAGTAGCTGGCGCAGTGGCTTTTCAAAACTCATGTAGTGTTTGCGCTCGTGTGTGTGTACGTGTTTCTACCTTCCGTCTTGTGTTATTCTGCGCAAAGTTTTCTTGAACGTGTAAAGTCTTCGGGAACCGCCCACCAGGACGTCCCCGACACACTCTCGCCACATCCGGCAAAATGTTGACCCGGCCGTTCTTGCAGCAGTGATGACAAGCACGGAAGGAGATCCAAGTGGGGGGGGGGGGGAAGGCCGGACACTTGAACTGCACAGCGCTTGGGGTTCGGCACAAGGCAAGAGGAGAAGTCTCTTCAGAAGCGCGAGCACACAGGCGTCGCTGTAAACAGCTGCTGCCGCATCCGCCGTGAATCACGCAGACCACCGCCGCCGACGCACGATACCCTGCTGCTGTGGCCCAAGTAGATGGCCGGATGAAACTTCCCAGGCAGCGGACGGCCATCTCAACGCCGCGGTCTCGATGCACAGAGGAATTTGAAACGCAAGAGCACCGCGAGCCCGTGGGATCAGCCGGAAAGAATTTGCGCAGACAAGCAGATGTCCAGCCCACTGTCTCGAAGCTCAGAGTAATTCGAAACGCAACAGTACCAACTACCTCAACTCTCCGTTATATCAGGGACTTGACGAAAACTTTCTCCCTTGCTCTGAATTGGTGTTGCAGCCTCTAAATACGGTTCGGTGGTGAGATGTACCTGGGCCGACTGCACACGGGGAGAGAGGGGGCCGGTCAGACGCACTCCTTCCGTCACCGCACACGGGTGGGCTCGATGGACTGGCGCTGAAGCAATTAACCAGCGCTTACTGTTCTTCATATCCAAATGTGGAAAATATCAAAACACTACCATTAATGCCCCGCTTTTGCACCAGCTTTGTATTTATGGCTGTGAGTAGTTTGCTTTCGCTGGTAAAATTCCATAATCATGTAGTACAGGTTAAGAAAATGGAGTTTGCTCCCGAAGTCGGCATGTAATGAATTTGATCGCGACCTGCGTCGTCTTTGAAGAGAATTTCGTTGTATGTATCCGAGCGCATTGCATTCATTTTTTTATGAACAGGTTCGGATGAAATTGCACTCTTCTTTTGTGCACGCAGAGCCCGCGAGTGATGGTGCCTGCTTGTGTCCATCCCGCGATTCTATCTTGTTTTCTGAGACGGGGTGAGTAGCAACGGAATTCCCTAACCATTTGCGGGTAGGTTTCTGGCTAAAAAATTCCTTTATTGCATCAGCTGCTTGAACATGACGTAAATTCGGTATTTGAAACACGGGCACAGGAGGGACTAATTTGGCGCTTCCGAAATGGCGCACTTCCACCAAACATGCAGCTCAACTGTCACCGTTCTGTAATTGTGTTTTCCCAATCTGCTGTTCCGCTACGCTGTTAGCATGGAATAGCTGCTCCCTTGGGCGCGTGCTCGTCACGAGATGTGTGTGCGCAAAACGACGGCAGGGCCACAGAGATCGAACGGCGGCCGGATCGTGTGTGATAAGGTCGGACAAAATAGCTCGTCTCGAAACATTTGAGATTGATTCAGAAAAAGATGGTGAGACAAACCTGAATTTAGCTCAGTACGATGATTTCTGAATGCGCGATAACATGGGCGCGAGCGCGTATACACCAAAACAAGAGCAAGCTTTACGAACACCGACATCTCGGGCTGTTTATGATTCTATTGATTGCAGCTGGCCTCCTGCGCCCCTTACTGTCTTGCGTGGGTGAAAATGTTCGAAAAGGTTGTTGCTGCAAAGGTGGTTGTGCCAGCAGAGGTGAAAATGATAGGTCGGACGGTGGCGGAATGCGAGAGGCCCGTGCGATGTCAGTCGCGTTAAGCAACCTCAGTTTGTCAAAATTTCCGGGGCCCTCCACTACGGCGTCCCTAGTAGCCTGAGTCGCTCTGGGTGAAAATACTGCGGCGCAACGACAATAACTCAAGAAATAAAAGGACAACACATACGAACGCTACCAACTGTGTGCTGGAAGAAAAGGGGCACATTTATAGCCGTCATTTGCCATGTAATAATACTCTCTCGCTCTCACCCCAGCCAGTAACAGATAATCTGCAAATGACAAGACTTAAACACAAATCGCAGAATGCTTCTTCTACCCTGCCCTTAAAACACTAACTTATAACAAAGGTTAGAAAATTGAACCAAACAAATCTTAGCAATAGCAGTGTCACTCAAAAGCAGCAAAAGCGGTGTCATGTCGAAGTGAATCCAGTCAATAAATTAAAATAAAACAAAGTAAAATGGCAGAAAAACAAAGTACAATAACAATAAAAGCACGACAGCGGCAACTAGCAGGTTTGGGCTTTGGACGCCAGAAAAAGACAAAAGAATTCTTGGCCGTACAAGTATTCTTAAAAACGTTTCCAGATAGGAAATTTCATTTCTTCGATGACCTACAGAGCTATCACTAATGCACGTGCTCCCCTTCTTTTTAATCATAAAGGCTTCAAGAATTTCACGTACCACCTGATCCCGACTTCTGACTGGAATCCTAATGCTGCTAAGCACAGGCTCACACCCGCAATCTTTACAGTGGGGAGGCAAATTCGACCCCCCTCCGTTCTCTAGCGATTTTTCATGCTTCCGTGCCCTAGTGAATCGCTAGAGAACAGAGGGGGGTCAAATCTGCCTCCCCACTGTAAAGATTGCGCTCCCGCACGATTTCCGGGTCGGCACCAGTCGGACAGCCTTCGGGACGGCCCCACCTCCCGTCGCAGTGCTTTTTATGTGCTTGCCTCTGTCGTGTGTCAGTGCAAGACATTTCTCTCGAGTGTTGCTCTGTTCCATTGCTTTGTGGATAGGTCAATAATGGCTGCGTTTGGGCGAGTTGGTTAGACATGTTAAGCGCTCGTGTGTCTGTCTCTTTCTGTGTCCGTTGTTTTTATGCGCTTTCCAGGTTTAACATTAATTTGTGGATAGGGGTGGTTAGGATGTATCATGAAGTTTGTTTTGTAGTGAACCATTCCCTCCGACCCATTCTCTGGCTTGCGAAAGCTAGGCAATCTGTTGTCACGCACCTAGGCCGGAACAGCTACCGCTTTAAGAGTGACTGGCAGTGCACTCAACTGGTGCGCGAAAAGGTGACAACCTGCCATGCACGAAAAGAGTTTCTAACTGGTACGACACTTTCCCGTCTGCGCAAGGCGGCTACTGGCAATTTCATTCAGGTCGTCGGGAAAGCGGTGTAGCAAAAACGTGTCGCAACCGCACTGGGAATGCCACTTCCCGCAGGCGCTCTTGGCTTACGATATCTTTGATTATCTGTCAGGGCAGGGCTGTCCCAACGACCTTGAGACAAAGAAGGGGATACACATTTTTTAAACGGCAAAAGAGAAAGGCTACTCTGCAATGCGGAAAGCGCGTGGCTGCACGACATAAGAATTGCTCAGGTGCCCGCAATTAAAAAGAAAAACAACACGGCGAAAAGTCGACCACCATCTTATACACCGACCATCGGCGGAAAAACTACCGGAGCAATCGAAAGCTGAAGTCAGCGCCTCCTACGCCATCATCAGCAGCCGACGCCATTTTGCATTTTTCGTGATGTGAACGCCGTGGTTTCGAAGCGGTTCTTTTTGCTCTTTCATCTCAAAAGAAGCAGGCTTACAAGAGCAGAAATTAACTGAAACTGTGCACGTGTACGTCATAATTATGAGGTTTCTTTTTACGTGTTACATGCGCCTTATGCAGCCAGTGTAGTTGTAGAGAGAAATGGACTTCATCGTCTCCATTTTTTTTTTCTGTATAGTAGAATCACGCTACGAAAGCCTCGAATATATCAGCAAATCGTTCTCTACACAAAACAGTACCCAAGGCGAGAATATTGTCCAGCAGTCCCTTAGCAAAAAGTAATACGTTTGGAATATACGGTGGGCTATTTAAATTCTATTTTAAACATATCATGTGTTCATCAATGCACCAAAAATATCTACGAAATACGTTCCTGAAATTTCATGCTTGGTGCTCGAAATATATTCTTAAAATATGCCAAAAATACCACACTTAAAGCATACTTCGATCACTTTTCAGATACATGAAAATATATGTATGCAGTTTTAGCATCTTGTCAGTGTATTAAAAGTGTATTTTCAGAAATATGAAATTAATTCATCCAAAGTATACTTCAGTTCTAAAAAACGGGCAGTCCTTGTAAACGTATGTGTATGCAGTTTCAGCATCTTGTCAATGTATTAAAGTGTACTTTCGTTAACGTGAAATTAATTCATCAGGAGTATACTTCAATTCTAACAAACGGGCAGTCCTTTTAAACTTGTTTGCAGCACACTTCTAGCTGCCGTTGAACAGTCGAGTGCTCGAAATCGCGGGAAATGGCATTGCGTGTTGTCAACGTATTTGAAGTGTACTTCCGTAAATACGCAATTAATTCGTCCAAAGAATACTTAAATTCTAGGAAATTGGCAGTCCGCCTTAGCATATTTGCAGCATACTTCGAGCTGCCTTTGAACAACCTAATGCTCGAAATCGAGTTTAGGCAAATCGCATTTTGGTGTTGCCGATGTTTTTAAAGTGTACTTTCGTAAATACGCAATTAATCCGTCCAAGTATACTTCGATTCGAACAAATGGGCAGTCCGCGTAAACATATTTGCATTACACTTCAAGCTACCGCGGTACAATCTAGAGCTCGGAATGTCGTTTCAGGGAACAGTGAAAACTCTCCCTTTCCTGTCGTCCTTTCGTTGCAACACAGTAATCATAGCGCGGGAACAACGCAGGACAAAGGCGAGACGGGACGAGAATGCCTGCGTTGTTCCCGCGCTATGATTACTGTGTTGCAACGAATCACCAACCTGCCCAAGCCTTTTCTGTTCTGAAGTCCTTTCGTTTATGGTAACTTCTAGCAGGAAGGTTATCAACACTTATTTACACTACGTGCGGAGAACGTGATAGCATGATACCGGCAAAGGCGTCTTGGGTATTTCCGGGCCCGAATATGTCAGCGAAAAGTACCACGACCTGCAAGACTAACCGGCTCCCTTAGGCGCCCGTGTATCTGTTGGTTGACAGTTCGACTCCTGACTTATTTCTGACGCAAGTTTCGACTAGCAATTCTATTCCAGATCGCCTCCCGATTCGAACGCGGCCAGTAGGGCACTTTTCGGATAATTTTTGGGCCCACAGTCTTTGCTCAAAAAACGCCTCACCGGGCAAGATAGTGCGTCGCTCTGGGTGGGTATATGTAAGGAAGGCCAAGTATGACGATTGTCGGAGCATTCGTTGTTTCCTGCGACACTTCCATCATGGTTTGCTGTGTAGGTATCTTTGCCGTTCCCATGCGGTTACGTGACCTTATAATCTCATGTGCATCGTGATTGATGATAACTGCGGTTGTACAATTTGTTGTGCAGTTGAAGCGTCAACCCGTCTCATTCTGTGAAGTAGACCTTTTTTAAGCCGAAGTGAATATATTGTTAATGTATTAAATGTATATTTTTAGTGTATTTCTAGTGTAATCAAATGTATTTAATCTATATTTTAGTATATTTTAAATGCATTGTAAATATGCTATGCGGGCAAAAATGTACTTTTCACGTATTTTAAAGAACGTTCAAAATATTATTCGTAGTATACTTATAAAGCATTTGTATTGCAGTTTAAGCATAGGGACAAAAAATGCGAAATAAATATGAAATTAATACAATATGTTCCAAATGCATTTTAAGCACATACTCTTTTACTCTAAGGGGTGCCCTTAGCGAAAAAGTGGATGTGCTTAAAATGCATTTGGAACATATTGTATTATTTTCGTATTTATTTCGCATTTTTTTGTCCCTATCCTTAAACTGCAATACGAATGCTTTTTAAGTATGCTACGAATAATATACTGAACGTTCTTTCAAATACGTGCAAAGTACATTTTTGCCTGCTTAGCATATTTATAATGCATTAAAAATGTACTAAATATACCCATTAAATACATTTGATTACATTATGAATACACTAAAATATACATTTAATACATTAAAAATATTCAAGTTGGCTTAAAAAAGGTCAACTTCATGGATTGATACGGTTTAATGCTTCAACTTCAGAACAAATTGTACAAGCGCAACTATCAATCACAATGTACATGAAATTATAAAGTTACCTGACGGGATGAGAACGGCAAAGTACCTACACAGCAAACCATGGCGTAAGGGCCGCAGCAAACAACAAATGTTCCGCCAAACGCCATCCTTGGCTTGCCTTATATATACCCACCGAGAGCGGCGCACTATCTTGCCCGGTGAGGCATTTATTTGCGCAAAGTCTGTGGGCCCAAAAATTATCCGAGATGTGCCCTACTGGTCGCGTTCGAATCGGATGATGATCTAGAACAGAATTGCTTGTCGAAATTTGCGTCAGTAATAGGTCAGGAGTCGAACTGTTAACCAACAGATACACGGGCGTCTATGGGAGCCGGTCGGCCTTGCCGGTCGTGGTCCTTTTCGCTGGCATATTCGGGCCCGGAAATACCCAAGGCGCCTTTGCCGGTATCATGCTGTCACGTTCTCCGCAAGTAGTGTAAATAAGTGGTGATTACCTTCCTGCTAGAAGTTACCAAAAACGAAAGGACTTCAGAACAGAAAAGGCTTGGGCAGGTTGGTAACTCATTGCAACGAAGTCTCGTCTTGGTCCTGCGTCGATTACTGTGTTGCAACGAAAGGACGACAGGAAAGGGAGAGTTTTCACTGTTCCCTGAAACGTCATTTTGAGCTCTAGATTGTTCCACGGTAGCTTGAAGTGTAATGCAAATATGCTTACGCGGACTGCCCATTTGTCCTAATCGAAGTACACTTGGACGGATTAATTGCGTATTTACGAAAGTACGCTTTAAAAACATTGCCAACACCAAAATACGATTTCCCGAAACTCGATTTCGAGCATTAGGTTGTTCAACGGCAGCTCGAAGTGTGCTCCAAATATACTAAGGCGGACTGCCCATTTGCTAGAATTTAAGCATTCTTTGGACGAATTAATTGTGTATTTACGGAAGTACACTTCAAATACGTTGACAACACGCAAATGTCTTTTCCCTAAACGCGATTTCGAGCACTCGACTGTTAACGGCAGCTTGAAGTGTGCTCCAAAAATGTTTAAAAGGACTGCCCGTTTGTTAGAATTTAAATATACTTGGGATGAATGAATTTCATGTTTACGAAAGTACACTTTTAATACATTGACAAGATGCTAAAAACACATGCATATACGTTCACAAGGAGTGCCCGTTTTTTAGAATTGAAGTATGCTTTGGATGAATGAATTTCATATTTCCGAAAATACACTTTCAATACACTGACAAGATACACGTTTTTTGACGTATTTGAAAAGTGCTCGAAGAATGCTTTAGGTGAGGTATTTTTGACATAATTTAAGTATATATTTCGAATACCAAGAATGAAATTTCAGGAACGTATTACCTACATATTTTTAGTGCATTAATGATTACAAAATACGTTTAAAATGCAATTTAAATACGCCGCTGTATATTCCAAACGTATTATGGTTCAGGGGCCAAAATTACCTTCTCTTTTAACGGTAATCATAAGCACTAAACAGAGTGCACCTCTAGATCGATGCAACTCAGAGACCCAAGCACAAAAATAAATTAAACTTTGGTGTCTAAAGAGACACGTTTTCCTCCATAATCGTAAGATGCTTCGGATGATCGAAACATTGTACACAGAAATAAAACAAAGATAGTGGGCGCATTGTACTGCACTAGTGAGCCTATCTTTAACCAAAAATTCAGGGGGCACTTTGACTGTCTAAAGTGGGTAGAGGCGGAAGCGTTTTCCGCACCACCTTCGATGTTTCTGTGGCACCGGTGGCGTCACGTATAATTGAGTACTAATTACTAAGTGATGACAAATCACTAATTAATGGTTAATTACTGATTAATGCCTGAATACTAATTAACTGCTAATTAATGACGCTTAAGCTTCGCCTTTAGGAGTGGAACGCGACAGCGCGTTGTAGCGCTGCCAGGGAGTCCACGGAACACCACCCGTTCAGCGCGATGCCTTGCCCTTTGAACGCAACGCTTTTTGAGGAAAGGAAATGGCGCAGTAATTCTCTGTCATCTAGCCGCCGCGGTGGCTCAGCGGTTATGGTGCTCGGCTGCTGACCCAAAAGACGCGGGTTCGATCCCGGCCGCGGCGGCTAGAATTTCTTTGGAGGAGAAATTCTAGAGGCCCGTGTACTGTGCGATGTCAGTGCACGTTAAAGAACCACAGGTGGTCGAAATTCCCGGAGCCCTCCACTACGGCGTCTCTCATAGCCTTAGTCGCTTTGGGACGTTAAACCCCATAAACCAACCAAACCAAATTCTCTGTCATCTCGGTGGACACCTGAACCGCACCGTAGAGGAAGGGAGGAAGTGGGAGTGAAAGAAGGTAGATAAAGAGGAGCCGTAATGAAGAAAATGAAAATTGTATTTGAGGAAAGGAAATTACGCAGTAACTGTCTCACAAAATTCAGGGGGGCACTTTTTCGACCTAAAGTGTGGTCACTGATGCTTCAACGCTGCCAAGGAGTCCATAGAACGCCATCGCCCATTCGGTTCTACGCCTCGCTCGTCAGTAAATTGGTTTTTGAGGAAAGGAAATGTATCTGTCTCTCATTTGTCGGTGGACACCTAAACCTCGCGGGAAGCGAATGGAGGAGGATGAGACTGAGTGAAGACACCGTATTCACCGTTGTATTCACTACAGCACCTTTGTTCATTCCAAACCATCGAGCTGGCATGGCGGAGTGGATAGCATGCTCGGCTCTCACGCCGAAGACCGGGGTTCGATTCCTGAGCTCGACCAATTTCTTAATCGGTTTTATTTATTTATATGGCCTGACTAGTAAAGCTAATTAGGCTAATTGGATAATTAAGTAATTAACTAAGCTCAGTCCCACTTAATTGGAGCATCACTATACAATCCCTTCAATTGGTTGCATGGTTACTAGCCAAAGTACAATTAACCCCGTTTGAAATTCGCGCACTGTGACGTCACGACCATTTCCACCAATTGAAAAGCGTGACATTTTCTGTCGACAACTGCTGCTTACAACGATGAGACATTAAAGGCTTCCGCCTTAAAACAAAACTTCAGTCGTGGTAGTGGCCAACCTTGAATAAGATGGAACAGCGTAAAATAGACGGGGTAACCTGAATAACCCATGGCTTGAAGCTTCGTGACTCGTGCTTGGGCTAGCGTGCGCTGGCAGCTGCTCAAAATCTGCGCAGTAGACCCATCTTAAAAGATTTCGAGAGCTCCGCGTTCCTTCGAACGATAAGAAACTTGAACACTACCCCCATATATAGAACGTATTCAAACCTCCTTCTTTCTGTGGGACACTTCACCTTCCCGATACTGAGCTTCAGAATGCTCCTCCTCTTATGAGACTGTGCCAAGAGGCTGCCTATTTATTCTGACTGCGCAATAAAGAAGCTGCAAGGAGAGCTTTAGATCATACTGCAAGTGAGAAACAGCCGTAACAAGAAGACAGGCTGCCGGGCTGTATAGGCGCGCACATCGAAAGCGCGGAACACATGGCCACAGAGCTTGCTCGCGAAAGAACTCACGGAAGACTACTTACATGCATTAGTTTTTTCCTTCCTTTCAAATGACACCCCGATTCATCAGCCGGGAAGCAGCGCTGTTTTGTAGCCTATCAGTTGCGCCCCGCCTCGCATGCAGTCCCTGGTTCAATTTCGGGTCTTTGCTGGTGACTTCATTTGTGGGCCGCTTTCTCGTGTTCCGTTGCTGATGGGCTTCGAGAGGAAAGCATGTTGCCCCGGCTCCTACGTCCGCCGCGAGGTGGACGAATGGGTCTTTATTCAAGAAAAGAAAAGAGGGCCCCTTGGAAGGTACAGACTGGCTCCCCGAGCAGCTGCTCTCTTCCGCTGCTGGAGGAAGACTCCTCGTTGACTCTCGTGCGTTTACTGCTGCTCCCTCGAACGCCGTGCCCACGTGACCAAGCTGCGCGTCCTCAGGAGGAAGCGTTCCTGGGCGCTGACGGTCGCGTTCTCGAACGCCGTGTCCACGTGTTCGCGTCCCTCGGCTTTTACGTTCGCGTTTTCGAACGCCGAACATGAGCCCCGCGTCCGCGACGAGGCCGCCACTCTGCGACGCCGAGTATGGGCCGGAACGCTCGCGACACAAAGTTTCCGGAGCTCGCGGGCCCACAGGCCAGCAGTTTCTTGCAACGCAACAAACTCCTCCCCCCGATGTAGTCCTTCGCCGAGGCTGCGTTCACAGATGCAGGGTCGAGAGAAGGCGCTCAGGACGGCAACAGGGCAAATGCATGCGCTCACTTTGCGCGCGCGCACACACACACACCCAAACGTTCGGGAAACCCCTGGCTGACGGTGCCCAAGCGACGAACGACTGCCAGACGCCGATTGCCAGAAAAACTCTCCCTGCCTGTTTTTGCTAAACAAGTATTGGGCTCTCGACAACACATGGCAAAACACAAAACAACAAAAGCAACGCAGAGGACTAAGAGGATGCTTTAGCGCCGTCTGATATTTTCGCAGCTTAGAATCCTCTATTCAGACCGTCCCCATTTCGGTTCTCAGTCCCCTTTCAATATGAGGCTCCATCTCAGGAGTCTGCCATTCTTGCTCGACATTTGCTTCAGCCATGACAAAGGGTCTCGACCGAGAATTTTGTACCTTGGATGCAGCAAGACAATTTTTGAATGGCCCATACTATGCACAGGCACTCTTTCTCAGAGGTGCTGTATGATTCCTCTCGTGGCGTCAATTTACGACTGATGTACAGCACGGGATGTTCTTCTTTCTTTTCGTTTATCTGAGAAAGCATGACACCTAGGCCACGGTTGCTAGCATCGCACTGGAGAACAAATTCTCGTGTAAATTCTGGTGAAACCAGCACCGGTCGCGATGTCAGAGCTTCCTTCAAATTTTGGAAGGCCTCCTGCTTGGCGCGTGTCCAGCTGACCACCTCAGCCTCCTGCTTCCGTAGGCTGTCTGTGCGCGGACTTGCCACTTCCGAGTAATTCGGAATGTGGTGCTGGGGCCCGTTTATGGCGATGCTGACGATCTCCTTCCTTTGTAGGAATGGCTTCATTAGGTTAACATGACAGACCCGTTCTTCGCGTCTCCTACCAGGCAGTTTGACCAAGTAGTTAACTTCAGAGATGCGTTCCAGCACTTCAGCGGGTCCCTCCCATTGCACCTCCAACTTATGCAGCCTGTTAGGGCGCAGTGCAGTAACTTTGTCGCCAGCTTCGGACGATCTCTTCCTGGCATTCCTGTCGTAGTAGCGTTTCGCCCCCTTCTTCTGTGCTCTCTCCAAGTTTGACCTGACAATTTCTTTCGTCTCGCTTAACCTCTGCAGCAGTTCGAGCACATACTCGACTACGCTTCTGTCCACACGTTCGTCCTCCCAGAGCTCATGAACTAGTCTTACCGGACCGCGAAGATTCCTCCCGTATATCAGCTCTGCTGGAGCAAATCCAGTCCCTTCATGTGGCACTGTGCGCAAGGCGAACAGCGCGCCCGGAATACAGCAGTCCCAGTCCAATTTCCTCTCTGGGCACATAGCTCTCAATACTTTCTTGAGCACTGCATGCCACCTTTCCACGCTATTACTCTGTGGATGATAAACAGAGCTGTGTAGGATACGTATCCCACATTTTTCTAGAAAGGTAGTGGTCAGTGCTCTAGTGAAAGTCGTTCCCTGGTCAGTCTGTATTTCCGCAGGGAATCCTACACGCGAAAATACAGCTAACAGACCATCCACCACCTCAACAGAAGTTGCTTCCTTTAGTGGTATGGCCTCGGGGTATTTAGTCGCGGGACACAACAACGTCAACAGATACTTGTGCCCTGATTTAGTTTTTGGTAACGGCCCGACAATGTCAACAACAACACGGAGGAAAGGCTCGGAAATTATAGGTACGTTTACCATTGGAGCTTTCTACTTGTCCGTGGATTTTCCCACTTTCTGACAAATCTCACAGGTTCGGACAAAATCCTGAACATCCCTGAAACAACCTGGCCAGTAAAATTCCTGAAGCAACCTTGCTTTCGTTTTGTTTACGCCCAGGTGTCCAGCCCAAGAATTGTCGTGACAGAGGTGTAGCAATTCCCTGCGATATTGGGCAGGTACTAATAGCTGGTCAAATTTCTTTCCCCGTTTATCCTCGTAGTGACGGTACAGAACTCCGCTTTCCTCCCGGACGGAAATGTTCTGTTATGACAGGCCTTCTTTCATGTCATTTCTGAATACCTGAAGAGTCGGGTCGCTTTTCTGTTCCGACCTCAGCCTTCTTTTGTTCACCTCAAGCAGCTTATCCAGGCTGTGCGCAGAAGGCGCGACAAACGAAGTCTTTAGCTCGCGTTCTATTTTTCTAGAGCACTGGCTGCTCCGCGCCTTGTGCGATACGCCAGCCTCGTTTTCCTTAGGAGCAGCCACTTCAACATGGCACCTTTCCTCCTTCTTCCCAACTTCGGCATTAATTAGTTCACTGGCATCAGCTGCTGTCTCCTGATCTTGGTAGATAAGCTTCTGCGAAAGTTGTTGCGCTTTAGCCCGAGTTAGAACCATTACTTGGGCTTTGGCATCAGCGAACGCACAACCCCTTTCATTCAGAAGTTGTTCCGAACTGTTCGAAAAGAGGTAAGGGTACCCTTCGGGCAGACCCTTCGATACAGCTGCTACCGTGCTTAGTATGCCAAATGGACCTTCAATTTCTACCTCAGCCGTCGGCAGACACACAGGGTCTTCACAGACTGCCTGACGAATCCATGCGCACTGCGACACATAGTCTTCCTTGGTGACATATTTAGGATGAACAACATCCATGGTGGCTGCCGAATCCCTGAGTACTCTGCATTTCTGTCCATTTACGATGAAATCTCTAGTGTATGGTTGCAAAAGGTCATGGTTTCTTGGGTGGTCACTCAATGAGGTCAACACTGGCCTTTCTTTCGGGTAGTTTCGAGCAAAATGACCTGGCTCTTTACAAATAAAGCAAGTCAAAGGCCTTCTTCTTTCTAGTTCTGAATAATTAGCCCCACTCTCTTTACTCGCGAACTCCTTAAACTTACGTGAGGTATCAGGGCGCAGCGAACCGCGTTCTTTGTTCTCCGCTTCACCGCGAGCTCTCTGCTGCTCTCGGCAATGAACTTTCTGGCCCTGGTATCCGTTCCTGAAGTCCTAACCCACCTTAGGCTGCCGAAAACTGCGGCTTGCGACGTACTCATCCGCAAGCTGCGCCGCTTTTTCCACGGACAGACCATCTTGCCGGTCCCTGACCCACAAGCGGATGTTTTCTGGCAAGGTCTCATAGAACTGCTCCAGACAAACCAAATCCTTTAGCTTTTTGAAATCGTCCTCTGCCTTTGAGCCTTTTACCCACTGCGTCAGGTTGTCGTTTAAAGTGCAGGCAAATTCCAGAAAACTTTCATTCTGCTTTTTTCTGGATGTCCGAAATCTCCTCCTGAACTCTTCTGTTGAGAACATGTACGTGGTCTGTTAGAAAAGTATCCGACTTTATTTTTTTTTGCGAACGCCTGATGGATATGAAACAAGCGCGCTTGCACCAGCCGACCTTGAACCTTCGTGCGCATGCAACAATTTTTTCCGGCCTGCCGATAGTGTCAGTCGCTGGGACGCAGCGTTTGAGTGAGGCAGTGCGCAATGCTCTCGACGGTTTTTTATTTCAAGGAAAATGACGGAGCGATAGGAGCTGCGCTACTGCAGCAAATTTTGCCAGAAACTGGACGACAGCCAAGTTCGGAATATTCAGTACGGCTTTCGGTGAAGATGCTATGAGCAGCTCACAAATTAAACAGCGGTACCATTAATTGGTTTAAAGACGGCCGCACATCGGTGGAGAGGGAGCCACGCTCCGGTAGGCCATCAACATGCCGAAATGACCAGGTCATTGCCGAAGTGAACGCTGTGGTGATGCGGGGCCGTCGTGTGACTATGCGAGAAATTACGGAAGTGGTGGACATCACCAATTTTTCTGCACATTTCATTATCACCGAAGATTTGGCCATGGAGAGAGCTGCGGCGAAATTCGTTCTCAAAAAAGCTGCTCACGGTGGAGCAAAAGCAACTTCGTGTTGAAGTCTCACAGTACACGCTAGATTCCACAAACAGTGACCCCGACTTCATCAACACAATAATCACTGGTGACGAGTCTTGGGTGTACGGGTACGACCCGGAAACCAAATCCCAGTCGTCACAGTGGAAGCATTCCATGCCACCATAACCAAAGAAGGCCTGCCAAGTGCGCAGCAATGTCAAAGTGATGCTGACAGCTTTCTTTGACTCCCTCTGTGTGGCAAACCACGAGTACGGACCCCACAAGGTCAAACAGTGGCCAAAGAGTACTACAGGGACGTCCTCCGTCGCCTACGTGGTGCTGTGCGGCGCAAGAGACCGGAGTTGAGGTCAACAGGAAATTGGCGCATCCATCACGACAGTGCTGCTGCACATTCCTAGCACTTGATTCAGACTTTTTTGGCGAAAATCCAGACTCTTGTAGTTTAACAGGGTCCTTACTCTCCTGATATCGCCCCCTGCGACTTCTGGCTGTTTCCCAAAATCAAGATGACATTGAAAGTAGCCCGATTTAAGACAAGAGAGGACATTATGGCTGCAATGACAGCTGAGCTAAACTCCATTCCGAAAGAGGCCTTTTCGGAATACTTCCAACAATGGCAGCACCACTGGGAGAAGTGTGTGGAGTCCCAAGGAGACTACGTTGAAGATGATTAGGTTTCCAACGCTACAGTTATGCCAGTTTTTTTTCTTCGGGAAAAGGTCGGATACTTTTCTAACAGACCTCGTACTTCGCGAGCAGGCTTGATTTCACCAGATCATAGTTACCCGCTTCACTAGAACTCAAGCGAGCCACAACCTGTGAAGCTTCTCCTGGAAGCAACGCCATGAACTTTTCTGGCCATATGTCGCGGCTAATGGACTGTCTCTCGCACATCCTTTCGAAATTAACGAGGTAGAGAGCAATGTCATTGCCTACTTTGAGCGGCTGAAGCAAGTTCGTCATCTTAACGTTACCTCCCTGAGGTGTGACGGCACTTTCACCCCGTTCTAACCTTGCCCGCTCGAGCCTTGCCTTCTCGATTTCGAGCTCAATCTTTTTGTTCTCTCTCTCCGCTTCCAACTCCGCCTGTTTCTTTTCTTTCTCTTTCTGCCTTTCTCGCTCGTCAGCCTTCTCCTTCTCCACTTGGCGTACCTTTTCCCAAGCATTCGTTATCTCGTCCTCTTCAACTCCACCTCTTCAATTGCATGGCGAATCTCTGGTTTCCTCATACTTTGGTTTACTTTTAAACCAAGTTCAGCTGCCAACAGCTGCAATTCGTATTTACTCAATTTCTTTATATCCATGGTTGGCGAGAGCCGACTACAAAATCTGCAAACTAACCACACACCCAGTGGTGAATAAATGCAGTCGATTCCTCAGTTAGAACCCAGTTCTAAATCATCTGGCAATACGTAGTCGCTTCAGCACTCACCCAACCAGGAGCCCTCGATGGCCACCGTGACTTCCGAAGTCAGGAACTGCCAAGTCCGGCGATCCCAGATCGTCGAGGGTGCCTTTTAGCGGTTGTATTCACGCCTGGCCTTCACGCTGCAGTGCGACGAAGGTGACTCCCTGAGCCACGTAGCGGAGCTCCGTTGATCCCGGATCCTCGAAGACGCTCTCTCGTTAGCAGTTGTCCACCAGCCTTGTCCTTATCCCACCGCTGCCAGCCAGTTTGTTGCGAGGTACGGGCTGTGGACTCGGTGAAGTCTAGGGAATGGGTCTTTATTCAAAGAATTTGACCCAAAAGAAAAGAGGGCCCCAAGCCCTTGGAAGGTACAGACTGGCTCCCCGAGCAGCTGCTCGCTTCCGCTGCTGGAGGTAGACTCTCCTCGTTGACTCCCGTGCATTCACTGCTGCTCCCTCGAACGCCGTGCCCACGTGACCAAGCGTCGCGTTCTCGGGAGGAAGCGTTCCTGGGCGCTGACGGTCGCGTTCTCGAACGCCGTGTCCACGTGTTCGCGTCCCTCGGTTTTTACGTTCGCGTTTTCGAACGCCGAACATGAGCCCCGCGTCCGCGACGAGGCAGCCACTCTGCGACGCCGAGTATAGGTCGGAACGCTCGCGACACAAAGTTTCTGGAGCTGGCGGGCCCAGAGGCCAGCAGTTTCTTGCAACGCAACAGCCTATATATGTCGGTTTCTGCGCGTGCGTGGAGGTCGCGGCCCACGTTCCCCCCCCCCCCCCCCCTCATTTTTTGTTGTTGGGCCCCGTGTGTGGTTTGAGTGTTGTTACTTCGCCGTGGACGCTTTATCGCCAAACTTCAATTGTATAGGGACCATTTCGTTTTGTCGTGTGTGTTCTTTGCCTGCTATCAAACTGTGACGCCTTCGGTAATTGTGCTTTATCCCGGAATCTGCGGTTGACGCCGCTACTTGCTGCTATTACTTGTGAACCGGTCGCGTCGAGGTTGGAGAGATCCAATTCGAGATCAACGTGCGGCCCCAGCGGAGCATGCAACTTTCTCATGCTTTCTTTCGCTGATCCTTCGTTTCCTCCACGCAAGAACATTGGCTGTCGTCTCTTCAACGCGACACGTTTGTCCCTGCTCGCGACCATTCAGTAAAGTATGTCCAAAACATTGTCTCCGTGGCGGTGACAAAGCTGTTGAGCATCCCCCTTGCATGCATGAGGTGCGGGGTTTGATTCCCTGTGCCGTCGGGTACCAACCGTTGATACAATGGGCGCAAGCTTCCCCTGGCAAGGTGCTCGGCTTATTCAGGGTGAAATGCTTGGGAAATGGGTCTCTGACCCCCCTTGAACAAACTAAAGTACCTTGTGCCATGGCACTCTGGCCGCAGATGCCATTGCACCATAACCATTCACCATCATACGTTCAGAAAGCGCGAATAAATTAGAGTACGCACTTCTGTGGCACGCACTGCGTGCGGTGCTGACACCTGCAGAAACACTGTATCTGATTTTCATTGTCCAATTTTGGACAATTTCAATTGGACAATAGGATTTTCATTGGCCCTCTTGTTCTTTTAGCGCTGCGAGATGATTTCCCCATGCCACCTGGAATCTTTTTTTTCTTTTTATTGCGAAAGCAATATTACGACAGTTTTCAGCCCTTCGTGTCGGGGCGGCCGCGAGGCACGTTTGGCCTTGAAGGGCGGCGCACTGCAGCTGTAGCCGCACCGCTGCCGAGTGGAGGCGCTGCCCTCGCCAGCTGCGGAGTGTGGAGAGGAGGCTGGAGAACGGGGGGGGGGGGTATAAAATGCGTTCGCTCGCTTGCCGGCTCCGTCGTTATGCCGCCTGATAAACAGAAAGGGAGGCTACGTCGGCTTGACGACGCCAGGAAAGGACAACGGGCTTCGGAGACTGATGAAGAACGCGAACAGCGCCTTGCTCAGCGGCGCGCTCAAGACGCTGCTAGACGGGTGCACCGCGCCTCTGTCAAACCGAATCGTCTACAACCGGTGATGACCCCGAATGGAACGCTATGGATGCTTACGCAACCTCCCAGGTTTAACCAAAGCTAAACCCCAGCAAATGTTTTTTCTTTGCTCTTGTAGGTCAATGGACGGCGTCTTTTTTTTACCATATTGTAGAAAGCAAAACACGAACAGTAAGCGTTGACAGATAAATTAACAGCTCACGTGCGTTCTCTATTCTGCTGCTATTTTCGCCCTGCAATATTCTTTTTTTTGTCCAGTGACTTATTATGCCAGCTATTTCAATGTATTTGAATTGCAACGAGGTCGTGCGAATGTGTTAAATGATATGAAAATGGCTGTTAACAATAGTTAACAGCAATTATAGAACTTTAGTCGTCAAAAATGGAGTTATTCAGTTCACTTGAGAAGTGAAAAGGTCTGAGCTGGTTGGTGACCAAACATCTTGAGCAGAAAAGCATACCCTCTGTGTCACCTATTTCCATCATCATCATTTCTTAGCCCTGAAAGCCCCTGTGAGGGGTATTACATAAGAGGGGCATCGGAATAGCATATCACGTTATGGGCCTAAAGACAGTGAAACATTTGTTCTTTGGCAGTACAGGCGCCCAAATCTTTAACTGGCGTGCGCGAGCGGCGACTTTTCTGTGCGTCAGCGCCATATGACGGAGCGAAGTTGGAAACAGGATGAGGCTAAGCGCATGCTCACATAGCACGCTCGGCTGGGCCCGTCGTCTGCTGAGCTGTTCCTTCTTAAGGACGTCACCCCTTATTATCGCGTTTCGACGGTCAGGCCAACGTTTTTAGATCCCTTTCAGTTTGAAAGGTGCGGCGCACGGATTGTCGCCTTTCCGTTTACTGCCGCGCGGTGGCGCTTGCCACGCTGTTTGCCCGACCAGCGTGGTCCTTCGCGTCTGCGCCATCGTCGTCGCCGCCGCCTGATTTGGAGCAGCCAGCAGATATCAGCATGGAAGATATCAGCTTTCCTCTGCCATTTGTTGGAAGTGACGCATATCTTACAGTATGAAAAAGCTTCAAGCAAGGGTGCTTAAAGCATCCCACAAAAAGATGCTAGAGTTTACCAACATTGTAAACAAAGCAATCTCGATTTCTTTGAAAGAAGGTACCGTTTTTGGGGACATTTTTTGGGAGGTGCTAGACGAGCTGGAATTGAAAAACCTTGCTCGGCTTGGATGTGCAGAGCATATGGCCACTTTTACATGCCAAGTTCTGCATTTTGTCATAGTGGCACGCTTGCACTTCTATGCGAGAGACGTGAACCGCCGGCTGGAGAACGGAGAAAAGGTTGTCATCGCAAATAACAAAGCTCGCCTTCTGTTGCCATTCCTTCCATGCTTCCGACTTAGTGTGTCTGCATTTAATGCTTGTCTGTGTTCAATTAAATTAACATCCTAAAAATGAAAGTGGAGGACGCTGCTCCCGTCTGTGCGATCATTGCAAATAAAAAGCTCTTCTATAGTTATTCCCTCCCTGCATCCAGCTAAGTGTGTTTGCATTTATACTTGTGTTCACTGAAATTGGCATTCTAAAAACCGTGCAAAACGCTGCTCGAATTGGCGGTGCTTCGTTGATAACATAGCGCGGAATTTCGTGACTGATCTAGAAGCGGAACATAGCTAGTTTTAACCTTTCATTAATGTTTCGAGCATTATCCCGAAGAAATTCTGATAGCTTTACTCCAACATACGCACATCATCAGCGCTAGGTCTTCCTCGTAATTTGCAGCGCTGAATTTGCCGCACACGGAGGTGTGAAAATTGATTTTATGGTTCAAGAAGATTGGTGCGAGGCACAGGCTATGTTCACGGGCAGTCACATGATTCCCCCCCCCCCTCACACACACACACATACACACGGACACTAAAACGTCCAGGATAAACGTTGCAAACGCGATGCGCTAAGACGCAATGCATACCATTGGTTTTTTGCGAACTGGCATCAGCCTGCTCTTTATCTCACCCTTGAAACAGTTCTTTAACCATGAGACTGAAGTTTCAACGTGACAGCTCCAAAAGTACCGCAAATTTGAGTTCGACGTGTTCGCTCCCAATGTTATCGCGGATGAGAACAGGCTGTCACAGCAACTGCCAAGCGCGAGCGCTCCGGCGGCTGCGGGCCGACAGCGACAGCAGCGCCGCGTGGTGAGTGGAAGCGGACGGGGGCCGCTTTCTCGGGCGCGGCTCAAGGGAGCTTGCAAACTGAAAGAGATCTAAAAACGTTGGGTCAGGCAGCGTGAGTAGACGAATGGTTTTTCTCGCATTTTACGTTCCGAAGAACAGCGTTGTAGCAACCAAGCGAGGAAATAAAGCTGAAAGATAGGCCGAACGCTCCCAGTCATGCGATAAGCCGGAGAACATGAATCGTTCATGTGTTACTTGCTGACGCGAAAGCTTTTTTTTCATCTGAACGAAGGGCGCTTATCAACACTCAGCGTGCTTTATGCTTCAGCGTGGCGACGAAACTAAAAGGCCGCTGTGAAACTGAAGTGAAGCTGCTCTGCAGCCGTGCTCGCAGCAGTTCGGAACAGTTATCAAGATTCCACTCCGTGTATGTCAAGCGAGAAGACTCCGAATTATAGGGATGTCCTTGGGCGGCTCATCGCAGAAGGAGATGCTAAATCAACTGGAGTGGCTGGGACTTCAGTGGGCAGAATCATACGTGCCTACTGGGACGAAAGCCGGATCGAAGATGCTCCTCGCTACCTTATCAGGAAAACAAAAGAAGAAGATTTGCTGATTGTTGCCAGAGCTAGTGATAACCCTTTCATAACGATAATGACCCATGTTCTCCATTCATAATGATAACGACCCATGTTCTCCGGCTTATCGCATGATTTGGCGTGTTCGGCATGTCTTTCAGATTTATTTCGTCGCTTGGTTGCTACAACGCTGTTCTTCGCAGCGTAAAATGCGAGCAAAACCGTTGGCCTACTCACGCTGTCTGCTCGTCGAAACGCGTTAATAAGGGGTGACGTCCTTAATAAGGAACAGCTTAGCAGACGACGGCCCCAGCTGAGCGTGCTTTGTGAGCATGCGCTTAGCCTCATCCTATTTCCAACTTCGCTCCGTCATACGGCGCTGACGAACAGAAAAGTCGCCGCTCGCGCACGCCAGCTAAAGATTTGGGCGCCTGTACAAAATATTCCCTTGGATTTAATAGTCTCAGTTAAAGGGCCTATGAAATAAATTAATTGAGATTACGTAACGCAGACGGGAGATAGGCATTCCATCAGTCGTCACCCCAGCGCAAGAATTTTTGTGCTAGCATCAATAACAAAGAAGTTTTAGACGAATAAAAATTACGCTCCTCCTCTCCGCCCGCAACTCGTACACGCGGGCACCCCCCAAAAAATAAAGAAAACATCTCTGGGACTGGGCCCCGCCCATGAATACGTCATTCGCTAACGTTCCGCTAGCGACTTCCGGTTGTCGCACCCACCACCCCAGCAGAATCATCGCCAGCGTCTCTCCGGTCTCTCTTCGCCTTCCTGGATTGCGGCGCGCGTCGGATTTCGTTGCTTGTCACTGCGACAGAATCACTGCGAGTGGCTCCCGGACTACCGACAGAAAGAGGCACCAGAGGTACATTGAAACCGTATGCGCGAAGGCAATGCCCTGGCTCACGTTTGCCCGAGGGGGTCGCGCGGCTGCACGAGCAGTCGATTTTCCGTGACGAGTGTGCCCGTGACGTCGTGGTTGCCGTGGCTCCAGCGAATGACAGCGAGTGGTAGCCTAATGACGTCACGGGACTAGTGACGTCTATTTTCACGATTTTAGTTTAAAAATCGGTCACTACGAAGACACCAATCGGCCCGCAAATTTAAAAAAAAAACATGGTTTTTAAAAATTCATAATAAATTGCCGGCTCAGCTCCGAAGACTCATATTTGGTGTGAATGCTTTTTAGCATCATTTCTAAGCACTGAAAACATTTACAAGCGACTTTTGATTCGTTGCATAGACTCTTTAATAGTCTCAGTTAAAGTTCAGGCCACCAGTCAGTATACTTGTGGGAGAGTATAGACTATAAGTATGATGTCACTGCAAGATAAGCTTGATCTCTCTGTATGTTTCTAAGCCTTTTCTTCTCTGAAAGTTTTGAATCTTTCAAGGAGTAACAACATAGTTCTTCTTTCCTTAGTTGTCATTGTCATGCATTACGTTAATTATGTTCATGCCCAACATAGTCGGGAAGCAATATTTTGACAATTGGAAATTTTTAAGATACCTATTGGAATATCGAAGTTAATAGTCCATTCATCTATGTTGTGGGAATCCTGGCTTTCCGCCGTCACCTTTGCGCGGCTGTGCCGGCTTCCCGCGTTGGTTCTCCTCTTTCCCTTGCTCCCGCCTCAGGCGGTGGAGAGGCGGCTGGGTGACTAATCACTGTCATTTAGCCACAGCTCCGCCCCGGCTCCCCAAGGGCCTTTGCCATTGGTGCCTTTTGGCGGGAATTCGGGACCCGCTTTGGGGCGGCCGCGCACCGCGCGACCGTCCGAGCGGGGCCCAGAGAGAGATCCCTCCGAGACAGCGTAAGGTGCGTACGCTACTGTTTTGTCCGTGCCGGCCTTTGCCGTTCGGACCAGTGCATACTCGAGCTCGCCCGCACGTGTCCTCTGACCTGCAGCGGCTCGAGCCTGTCCAGCGGGGTCCAGCGACCTCCGACAGGCGTACCTTGCGTTGATTGCCCACTCTCTCTCGCAACCGGCCCAACGGTCGACACGAGAGAGATCACAGCACTGCCGCGGGGACATTCTCCTGCAGCGGCGCGCATTGCTCGAGTCGCTTCGTGCGCGCAGCGGAGCCTTGCTCCTCGCGCGCCCCCGGGACGGGGTGACTATTGAGTGTGTGTGTACTGCTGGAGGACGACGTGAATAAACGTCTCCTTTGTGAATTTGGAGGCCTATTTCTTTGCGGCGAATCGCTCTCCTCCCAGCGGAGGTTGAGTGCACCGCATCGGTGTCCCAGTGTGTGTGTGGTGACGGCTGATCGGGGCCCTTGGCTCGCGCGAAGCTCGAACCCGCGGTGGTTGGTGGCCTGTGTCCACGTAGAAACCCACAACTGGCGCCCAACGTGGGGCGCCAGTTGTGGGTTTCTAAGTGGACACAGGCCACCAACCACCGCGGGTTCGAGCTTCGCGCGAGCCAAGGGCCCCGATCAGCCGTCACCACACACACCCTGGGACACCAATGCAGCGCACTCAACCTCCGCTGGGAGGAGAGCGATTCGCCGCAAAGAAATAGGCCTCCAAGTTCACCAAGGAGACGTTTATTCACGTCGTCCTTCAGCAGTACACACACACTCAATCGTCACCCCGTCCCGGGGGCGCGCGAGGAGCAAGGCTCCGCTGCGCGCACGAAGCGACTCGAGCAATGCGCGCCGCTGCAGGAGAATGTCCCCGCGGCAGTGCTGTGATCTCTCTCGTGTCGACCGTTGGGCCGGTTGCGAGAGAGAGTGGGCAATCAACGCAAGGTACGCCTGTCGGAGGTCGCTGGACCCCGCTGGACAGGCTCGAGCCGCTGCAGGTCAGAGGACACGTGCGGGCGAGCTCGAGTATGCACTGGTCCGAACGGCAAAGGCCGGCACGGACAAAACAGTAGCGTACGCACCTTACGCTGTCTCGGAGGGATGTCTCTCTGGGCCCCGCTCGGACGGTCGCGCGGTGCGCGGCCGCCCCAAAGCGGGTCCCGAATTCCCGCCAAAAGGCGCCAATGGCAAAGGCCCTTGGGGAGCCGGGGCGGAGCTGTGGCTAAATGACAGTGATTAGTCACCCAGCCGCCTCTCCACCGCCTGAGGCGGGAGCAAGGGAAAGAGGAGAAACAACGCGGGAGGCCGGCACAGCCGCGCAAAGGCGACGGCGGAAAGCCAGGATTCCCACAATGTAGGAAAATCTTTTTTGAAAGCGTTTCCATCAATCGCATCGAACAGTTAAGACTGCATTAGAGAACCAACGGGGAACTCTTTTGACTAAAGCAAGAACATTAACAGGAAAAAATGCACGACTGTATTCAGGTAATCTGCGGATAAATGGTTTCCCAGTGAAAAATGCCTATGACCAGAATTGTTGGGCATGTCAACCTTTGATGAAACATCATTGGTACCCAGCGATTCCCTTGTAGAATGCTAATGTGTACACTCACTGTGGCAGCAGCTGTCTAGTGTAACTTAGAACACTCTGCCAGTTATGCCATTTCTAAAGAAGTGGTGTTGCGGACAAAATTCGAACAAAAATGTTGCAGCTTCTCATTCTCAAAACATGCCTGGTGTTTTCTGAGGGCGCGTGTGCCATTGTGTAGACTTAGCAACGAACATGGCTACCATTACGCTAATGCTATCTATTGCAGCCAACCTAGAGGGATGCACAGGCGCTGTCACTCGCCCTGAGAAGACTAGACTTGTGTGCGTGTTGTTGCGCTGTAGCAAGTTCTTGATGTCCACCAGTGAATGCTATGCTGTGCAGCCCCGGTATTCCAATGTTGCAGCAGTTGGGTGTCTTGGAGCAAGGGAAAGAATTTTTGTGGCAGGCGATGGATGTGGAAAATGATGCCCTCTCCTCATTGACTACAGGATAAATGAGGTTATTTTTTCTGCAAAAATAGGCTGGAGTTCAGCCACATTGCCATAATTTGAAGGGTGTTCCATGCAATTATCATGTTTGGGAAAGGTCTGAAAAAAAAAGACACGCTTACGGTAATGCTTGGCTGGGTGCCATGCTACCAAGCTAATATAAATAGCACCCAGTTTATGCACTGAAAACTAAATATAATTTGCAACTGTGCAAGGCTGCGAACATTGTTTTCACTGTTCACACTCACTTTTTCAGCAGAAGTGTGGTTTTCACTGATGCGAGTAATTTCCAAGAGCTCACATGCACCAGTATCAGTTCTTATTTCCACCACTGAATGAACCTAAAATTTAATTATGCCCAGGCAGCCTGCAGATGATTTACGCAATATGAAACGAAACTTTATTAGTCATTCTTGCGTGCTGTCGTTCAGTACCTAGAATTTAATTTTGCGAAGGATCTAAAAAGGGTTTATATAATGGTTACATTCTACTGTTCTATACTCTAAGTGGTATTCTATCTAATAGAGTGTACTGTACTCTTTCTGGCAGGAGTTTGCTCTGTCCAAATTGCCTAACTGCTAGCGGGTTTTCTCTACGGCCATAAGGAGTCGGAGGTGTTGATTTTCTTCGTTTGTGTAATGAAGCGGAGCCATATAGTCACTTGCGAGCCGCATCTCGCTCAAACTACGTACGTCTTTGATTCCGCTGAATGTAAATAGCGGGAGGAAAGAAAGGCATTCAGAGAAGGCGTTCATTTCCAAGCACGCGCATGTCACAGTTTCTCCGAAACCGCTCTGTGGAAATATCTCATGAGCTCCGGAGCCGCCATTCGCATTTTGGTACACCACATTCAAAGGAGCAACCTTCCGAATAAACGCAGAAACGCGCAATGCTTCAATTGGATGAAACTCTTCTGACAGATCCCGTAAAACTTGAAGATTTGTCGAGAAACATAATTTTAAATACTTGATATTTCAGTGCGAATGCTCGACGAGAGCTCAGATGAAGCTGCACATCATGTTAATGCACATAGTTATGCAACAGGACCCCAGTTATCTCGTTCACGAAGGGCGAGTCCAACTTCTGGGGCCGTTGTTTCATCGTTTAGCGAGCTGTGGTGGGGAACGGCAAAAGCATGCAGCCGCGGGACTCAAAAATACACTGCGTCGCTGCAGTTTCGTTTCTTTCGCCCGTAATTGCAGGGGTTAAGGAGAGGACTCCATAGAAAGGCTTAGTTCTGAGGCAAATTCATGAGAATTACCGCTGTTGCATATGCCGCAATTGTTGCCTGAACGCATATAAAGAGTCGAATTTTATTTTTTTGAAGCGGAAAGAATGCATTAGAAGGAGAATGTGTGTAGGTCATGTAGTCTTGAGGGCACAGTTCCGTACCTAAAGCTCTTTGCCCATGTAGAGGCGTAGTACGAAATAGGCTATGAACCTGAGTAAAAGCTTCCCTTATTGTAACTCTCCGTACAATTTTGTCTGTGTGACATCACCTCATCAATACATGAGTAGAAAAGATGCTTCAGATGTGTAGCTTGGCCTCGCTATCATTTCAATTTTAGCTTGAAGCTTTTCCTTGTTTTCCAGCAGTGGTACCCTAAAATGTCTACTCTATATCCTTTGTGTCATGTCCAAGTCTTTCTCCAGCGATTTAAACTGCGCATAATGCGCCGTTAATGGGATTCACCCAAAAAATGCCATCACAGGCACAAACTTGTTGCAGTTCATTAATGGGAAGTGAACTAACTAAATAATTATTAATAACGGGAAGTGAAAGTTCGCACAACAGAGGTGCAAGCTTCGCTCTCTTCGTCACGGTATAAGTTTAATTTTTTATATGGTACACTCTTAGAATAAAGGCAATAGTACTTACTAACTTTGGGGTAGTAACTGGTTGTCAGATATGTTACTACCCTGTTAGTAACTGCAGTTAGTAACGGGGAGGTTAGCAACAGTTACTAACCCATTGAGTTAGTAACGGCTGCTACCCGCAGTTAGTAACGGGAAGCTAGTAGTATTTACAAAGAACATGAATACAAACTCGCATATGCTGCTAGGTTCTTCGTACGGTGTGCTGGCATGGCTTGTCAAATTTGTGCGTACTCGAAAAACAAAGAAGCTTCACAGTCAATTTGACTAATTCCGGATTCCAGACAGAGCTATCAGAGCGTGCTGGCAGTAAATCACACACTTAGGTTTAAGGCTACCGCGCATTACATGTAGAGATTATGCGGCATCAACATGATGATGGCATAACAACCTTACCGCGCGCACACAGATTCAGAATGCAGGAAAAGCACAAATCAGGAAGAGTCACACTCGCGCACTGCGGGTGCACATGTAGGGAAATCTTTCTCAGGCTTGTATACTCCGTAAAGCAGGCTCTCATTTACGGGCTAGTTGCTCGTACCGGTTGAGCTAGGATACCAGCTTTAATTATGAAGTGGATATTGTAGAAACAGCTTAATCTACCTAACCGCATGCCCCTGCAGAAATGTTTAATTATAAAACCAATTTATTGGCTTGACAGTCGGCGTCAGTCACATTCTTTGACTTTATTTTGACTTTATTTTGGGGTAAAAGGAACGGTTACTAACAAGGTAGTAACTGGCGACCACAGTTAGTAAAAAGGTAGCAAGGGCTACTTTTACTAACTATACTTTGAAGAGGGTAGTAAGTAGTCAGCAAAAAGTAGTAAAACGATGTCAGAGTTAGTAACTGCTGCAGTTACTACCTTTTTACTACCCATTTACTAACTTTTTACTAACTTTTTTTTAAGAGTGTAGCCTTCCACTTCTGGATGTGGCATAAATTTACCCACGCAGTGTGTCAACTTGCACCTTTAATGCAAAAATATGCTTATACCATCTTCAGACTAACACTTAACCTCTCCCTGGAGTAATGTTTCGCTTAGTGGCAGTGCAAGTTAGGGCTATCGTAAGCGGAACAGTTACACAACGTGCATGGGCATAACTTTACTCAAAAACCGCCCATCGTCTTTAATTTCTTCCTCTCTCAAGGAGGGGTGGCGGGCCCGGCCCCTCTGTACAGTTCGGCAGTAGTGCTCGTGCAGAGGATTTAATTTCACACTTCATCTGAGAGACCTAAAATTTGCACCCTGCAGAACAAAAACACTCCACATGAAAGCACATGCAGTTTGAAATACATTCGAAACACACATTCTAAAACACATCAGGTTTGAAACGTAGAAAATTTCAAACTCACTCAGATTGAAACACGTTCAGTTTAATAATTTTAAGTTTTTAATATTCTGGAAAACGTAACCTTTAGTGGTAGTAGAAATTAGAAGACTTTTTACCCCAAAACAAAGCATCAATAAAAGAAAGGCACCAAGAAAACACAAAACACAATCATACAAGAGAATCATGTGATGTTGGCTGTAAGGAAATGTGCATGTAGCGCTCGTAATGACAACTTTTCCGGGTAGGTATGAATGAGCGCAAGACTATTTAGAAGAACAGCAGCATGATACGAAATGGACTGGCGACCGTACTCTGTACGACAGTGAGGCACCACCTATGCGTCACTATGACGTGTATTGTAAATGTAAGTGCGGGGGCGAAGGCTTAACAAATTCAGGGTGCTGTGATTGCACGCCGATACGTATGAGCGATATGTACACGCTAGGCGTCAAGGACAAATGCGTTCCATGGGAAGACGCTTAAAGCGCAAGAAGTAATCGGAAGTGTGTGCATGACAAGGGATATTAGCAATGGCACGCAAGGCACGTTTCTTGCAGATTTTAAGTTTCTGTATGTTTTCTTTCGAAGTAGTTGAGCAGACTAAATGGCAGTAGTTAAGTGTCGACAAAAATAGCTTGGTTTGGTTTATGGGGTTTAAAGTCCCAAAGCGACTAAGGCTATGAGAGACGCCGTAGTGGAGGGCTCCGGAAATTTTGACCACCACAAAAATAGTGCGTTATAAATCAAGCGCTTAACTGCTGTTGGCAAGAAGTTGCAGTGTCTATTTAGTATCCCGCAAACATTAAGTTTGTTGCAAAGCGCATCAACATGATTGTTCCAACTTAGAGTTTCCGAGAATGTTACGCCAAGAGTCTTAATTCCATTAACTGTGCTTACCTCTTCGCAGTCTAAAAGAATTTTGCCCTTGATGTTTACTTTTGTGTTCCTAGTACGGAAAAGAATAGCTTGAGTTTTTTTTTGGTATTCAACCACAGGTAATTTCTTTGCGACCAGTCTCTAACTAATGATAAAGCGTGATTTGCCGAACAGACTACATAATCAGCATTTGCCCCTCTGAAAACATAGCAGTATCATCCGCGTACCCAACCCAGGTAGCTGTGTTCTGAGGAGAAAAAATGTTGTTAATATAAACAACAAATAGCAGAAGTCCAAGAATACTCCCTTGCGGTACGCCGGAAGTGATGGTTCTTACGTCGGAATTGTGATTGTTATGGCTGACATACTGGCACCTGTTTTGAAGGTATGAGGAGAGGAGACGATTTGCACTACCGCGTATTCCGTAATGCTGCAGCTTAGACAATAAGGTTACATGATGGGGGATTTAACCTCCCAAAGCGACTAAGGCTATGAGGGACGCCTGAAACGGACTATGCAACGAATTAAAAGTCGCTTGTAAATATTTTCAGTGCTTATAAATGTTGCTAAGAAGCATTCACACATGTATGAGTCTTCGGAGCTGAGCCGGTAATTTATTAAGAATTTTTAAAACCGTGTTTCTTTAAATTCCCGGGCCGATTGGTGTGTTCATAGAGACCGATTTTGAAACTAAAATCGCGAAAATAGGCGCCACTAGTCCCGTGACGTCGGCAGGCCACCACACGCTGTCATTCGCCGGAGCCACGACGTCACGGGCACACTTCCGGTAGCCGTGAAAATCGTCTGCTTGTGCCGCCGCGCTACCTCTGCCGCCTTTTTCTGTCGGCAGTTCGGGAGCCACTCGCAGTGCCTTTGTCGCAGTGACAAGCAAAGCAATCCGACGCGCGCCACAATCCGGGAAGACGAAGAGAGACCGGAGAGACGCTGCTGCTGGGGTGCTGGGTGCGACAACCGGAAGTCGCAAACCGAACGCCAGCGAATGACGTATTCATGGGCAGAGCCCAGTCCCAGAGCTGTTTTCTTTATTTTTTTTCTGGTGCCCCGCGAGTACGAGTTGAGGGGGAAAAGGAGGAGCATAATTTTTAATCGTCTCTAACTTCGTTGTTCTTGATGCTAGCTCAAAAATTTTTGCGCTGGGGTGACGAGTGATGGAATGCCTATCTCCCGTCTGCTTTACGTAATCTTAATTAATTTATTTCATAGTCCCTTTAAGACCGATTCGCACGACAGCCTCTTTGCTTGCGACCCGCGCGCTACGTGCTCATGCGTCACCACACTGAGAGGGGCGCTGTCGGCCCGCGGACTGCAGTCAAGCTAGGAAGCTCAGGTGCCTCTCCCCTCGCGGGGACTAGCGGCGGCCCGCGAAGATGCGTGCGCTACAGCTCTGGAAACTGGGCTAGCAAGACGGCCCAGGCCATTAAAGAATTGGACAAAGGGCCGCACCCGCTTCGCAGTACTTACTCTGCATTGCAATAAAGTCTTTCTTCCATTCAATCGCACAGCCCTGGGTTTGACCAGCGCTGCCGTGCTGTCTACTGGCAACTGTGGTACAGCCAGAGCGTCGTCTGCTCTTTTGGTCCGCGCATCCGCCTGACGCCATAGGATCGCAAGCCAGTTTTTAGGGGCGTATGAACACGTGATGCGCGGGCCGCGGGCGAACGGACCGTCGTGTGAATCGGCCCTTAGTGGAGGGCTCTGAAAATTTCCAACACCTGGGTTCTTTAAAGGGGTGGAGACACCAAATTTGTGGTTCGCGCGTTCTTAGTTTCAAACGTTTCTTATGGCTCCAGGAAGCATGATACACACTCAAAGATTCATATATTCACAGTGAATAATTTATTATAGCATTTTCAGGTGAGCGATTTTCGGTTTCGGAACGCCGAGTTGTACAGTGACGTCACAGAGGGGGAAGATCAACTGCTTCGCTTGGTCACGTGGGCCCACAAAAGTTGTGACGCACCTACTGCTGCATCGTTTGCTTTCTCACACACGTGCTGACCAGTGCATGAAAACAAACAACTGCATGTCTAGTCCCAGCAGCTCGGATTCTGACAGATGTGATTCCAATGAGTGAGGACATCGACTTTTTTTTGTTCGCACGCTAATATCGCCTTAGCGGGTTCGTGTGAGGATGCGAAACACTTTGCAAAATGCCAGGATGCATCGCTGCGCCGCTCTACCCAAGCTGCGCCCACAACCGGTGTCACACTTCGCTGCCGTGCAGCAGTACCTGAGCGCTGCTTAGGATGGTGTACAAATATCACAAGAAAAGAGAAGATCGCCTTGTTATCAGAACTGCCAGCTATACTCGAGCAGCGACAAAGCATGTCTGCTTATGTTGGGAGCTTTCGGCAACGGCAGCGCTCGCGGGCGCTCCGGGCGACGAGCTCTGCTGCTGCCTGGCTGCCGTGGTCGTCGCTAGGCCTATAGCCTGTTTAGCAAGCGGCCGGCGCTTCGGAAGTCGGTTGCGCTATAATAAAAGGCCTACTTTTCAGAAAAAGCTGTAGTGTTAACAGAATTATCTCACAATAAAATAATAGTATGGTCAATCTCCCCGACGCCTTCGGCAGCGTAGCTAGCGGGCGCCAAGCGAGCCGGACCCCAACGTCGCGCCAGCGGCAGCTGCTAGGCGCGGTTGTGGCAAGAAATTTGCTCATATCACAGTTGTTACCTCTACCAGCAGCTCAGTATTGGTCAGCGATCCTCAAAAATGACACTTTTTTCACATTTCTTGTCCCATGGTTTATTATTTACGTCAAGAACACTCTTTAGCTCGCTTTTATGACGTCGGCAGACGGTATCCAGGCTGACCTACCGGCCAGCAGACTCGGCCGGCGTACTTCACGTCCGCACACAAAAATACGAAACAGCCATGCTACCAGAAAGGATGCTTTCTAGATTCGAGATACGACAGCATGACTGTGCTAAAAGTGGATCTTTCGGCAGCGACACTGCCTGCGGCAACGCCGGCCGACGACCTGCGCGATGGTCCCAGACGGCTGACTGCCCTAGTCGTCGCTAGGCCTAGCTGCTTTAGCATCGACTCCGCAGCTGATGGCACTTCGGGACTGGCCAGCGCTCAGAAACGTGTTCCGCTCGGCACCCCTTTATTGCGAACTCGTCCCATAATAAAAGATATGTTCGATTTCCACGACGTCTTCAGCAACAGAGCTAGCAGACGGCAGGCGAACCGCACCAGGCAGCAGCAGCACAAAACCGGCTATGGGATGAAATTTGCTTGCATCGCAGTCATCACTTCTACCAGGAACTCGGTATTTGCCAACGGTCGTCAGAAACGATGCATTGTTGATATTCATATATCCCAGGGTTTGCTATGAACGTGAACAAACAATACTATCGCGTTCTTCAGATGCCGGCGTTCGGCACGAAGACTGGCACAGGCGGCCCGGCTCCAAGGAGTGCGCCTTATGTCATCATGACGCTGCCGCTCTCCGCACTCGCATTGGCTGCCGCTTCCCGTCGTTGTTGCCGCGAGCGGCCCGCCGTTGACATCTAGCAGGCCGGACGTAGGCAACGAGCTGCAATCGGACGTTGCGACGCTGTTCGCAACGGCGCGCCGCAAACCGAGCGAGTGGCGGTTAGCAGCAAACGCGGCTCGCTGGTGCGTCGACTGCGCTCACGCGGCTGTGCCCCGCTCATCGTACGTCACTGTATTTTGGTATGACGTCACTAAAACTAATTTTTCTACACCCCTTGTGACGTCATGGTTGATGGCGCTAGCGATGGGTCTAGATCGTGAGAGTGAGCATTTAGGTGAACTTTGGAACCGAATTAAAATATTTTGTAAACGTTTGTTGCCTCCAACACCTGGCTGTGAGTGCCCTTGCATACATAGGAATCCCATAGCAGGCTTTTTATAGCTTCAAAATTTGGTGTCTCCACCCCTTTAACGTGCACTGACATCGCCAGTAGACGGGCCTTTAGCCTTTCGCCTCCATCGAAATGCTGCGATCGAACCCGCGTCCTTCACCTGAGCAGCCGGGCACCACAGTGGCGACACAAGTGATTTACCCCCAAAAGGACTAGGATCACGCCTTTGTTTTCTGAGAGCCAAAGCTGTTTAGGGGCACAACGGCAGAGCCGCATTCGCAGTTTAAATAAACCCTCCGTTGGAAAGGCGCATAAGGGCCTCAATTTCTCCGCTGGCACCGCGAAGAGAGATTGAGGTATCCACACACGAGATGCGCCTTTCCTCAGAGCCAACACTGGCAGCCAGACTATTTGCTATTTGCTGCGTGCAAGCGAGCACTGGAGTCCATGAATTGTGCTGGGAACACAATCCAACAGAACACCGGAGGCAGAAGAAGGCCACTCGAGACCTGCCAATCAGCGAATGCCGGTAAGGTGCAGATCAACGGCGGCCCGCACCCGTCGAAGGATCTCCCTTGCGCCTCCGCCCAAGCAGGCAATTCCTCCTGCGCACGATGTCGCATCACAAGAGCATGCCCCATGGAAGCAATGCTCTGCGACGAGAGGCCCCTTCAGTTGGCGTCGAAGGCAATCTTTTGTGTCTCGACCCTTTCTGAATCTGCATCTCTGTGACACCGTGGAATTCTTTGCAAAAGTGTTGAAGGAGCCTTTTGCTTACACGAGGGTTGAGAATGTTAACGCCAAACCAATATCAAAAATATCATGCAAAGAAAATGCTGCGTTAGCGGGACCTTACAAAATAAGTACGTACTTCAAACTAGCACGTAAACTAACTGCCCCTGGTCCCATATAATGGCGGCAAAGAAAACGTTACTGCAACGCGCTTAACTAGAAAGCAGACAAGCGGCTAGTATTGTGGTGTCATCTAAAATTATCGCTCCTAAGAGGCAACTCGAAAGGTGGCTGTGCCTTGTCGCCTTCACATTCGAGGGCTCACGATGTATTGGCGAAAAGATGAGGGCAACCCTCCCTCTGAAAATGAGCGTGTGGTGTTCCGCTTGCCTCTAAGCGATTTTCCATCCTTTCCACGTTAGTAGCCAACGAAACGACTGACAGCAGTAGAGCCAAGGAGACGAGCGACCATTTCCTGCTGCTGATTGCGGCAGTCGAAGTGCGCGAGAGTAGTCAACAAATAAAAAGTAACGATGTCAGAGAGGCTTAGTGGAGCGACCCTCGGAACGATTCGACAGGAACGCCTCGGAAGGAGAGCGGCGTCGCTACCCGCGAGAAGGCCGCCCAAAGTCCCCGGCTGCCTCTTAAGGCAATGAAACAGCCGCACATTTCGTAATAATACGTGCTGCAAATGGTGACAATGTGCTAAGGTCTTCTTTTTTCAGCCTCACCCCCTTCCGGCCCGACCACAGTGAAATGCACAGCAACTGACTTTGATCCAATAAGAAGAAAGTCCAATAAAATTATATATATATATATATATATATACTCCATATTGGCCTGCTACTAAGTCTGACTGAAGACCTTGTAGCTGACCGTGGAAGAGATGCACTTCATTTAGGCCACGGGAAAGCGCGCACAAGATATATGTTGAATGAAAAAACACGACCAGATTCCAAGGCAGTGGTATATAGAGGGCAGAAAATTCAGGAATAGCCTTCAAGACCCTCGAATTGCGATTAAATACTTGCCGTGAAATTTTTTTCCGCACCTATTTTATTCTGTCGTTTATATGCTTATCATGCATGTCCAACATTCTCGGAGAAAACCTTCGAATTTGGAAATATTATAAGGTTCTGCTAAGGAAATATTGATGGTAAATTCTTGTGACGCGTAGGGAAAGCTCTCTCTTTACGTTTTCCATCGCCTGCCCCGAGCAGTCAAGACTGCCATAGACAACCAATGGGGAAAGACGCCGAAAGGAAGCAAGGCTGTGCAGACTGCTGCGGCGAAGTCCCACAATGGATGAAAATCGGATGCTTTTGTCTGCTGGGCATGAAGCGCCTCCTTCGCGTCCATTTTTTCCCCAGAGGTAATTATTTTTCCATTTCGCGCCCTTCAGAGATGATTTGAGGACACAAAAGTTGAGAAAACTTTTCCTGCTTCCAAGAGAATATCGATGCAACGCTTCTTTGATATGGCGGCCAAACGTCGAAAAGTTAATTTCGCTTACCGTTGAAATTAGCCATCGGAGTAGTACAGGACATCGCGGACCGTAGCCAGAGTTACCGAATGGCATTTGTTAAGTTATACGCTATACTATAGAACGGCCAGATTTTGATAGCCGAGCTCGGAAACATTGTCCCCCTGAGGCACAAAGCTTCTGCCACAAAGATTAAAAGATCGATCGGCATTAAAGCTCGCCCCCCCGGGCGTATTTCTGCGTGCCCCAAGGCTAGCGTTAATTGCCCCTACTTTCACGGGGAGCGAAAGCCCAGCACTGTCTTTCGCATCGAGCAGCAAGCGACCAATCAGTCTGAGGACACCCGTGCGTAAGCCCGGTGTTGTAATAAATTATCCACAGAACACATCCTCCTGGTTAGACGCTCCTATCAAGAAGAAAAGGAGCCAAAAAAACACTGTTGAATGCCCTGCTGTTTACGGTTGTCTCTTTTGTCGCAGTTGACATTCGGGATTGAAATCTTGTGCGAGAAATCACCGAAAAAGATGGCAGTTCTCCTTGCAACTCAACTAATATGGCACGACTGAAACCGAAACTAAAAGAGAAATATGCTGCCGCCGACTGAAATAGTTTTGAGGGCAATGGACTGCAGTGAATGACGATTTTTTGTGCGTCTCCTCGGACATCTTCCAGACGGGGAGAGAAGGCGCTTTCGGCTGGAGGAGGTGATTTCCCCCCTCACCTCATTCATGCAGCCACACTCCAGAGCAGTGACTTGCTTATCTTTTATTTAATATCTTTCACACAAGATTTTGCGCCGTAAATGCCGCTATTTCTCCAAACGACACGTGTATGCTGAGCTCTGCTGCTCCCTTCTGTTACCGGGGTTTCACACAGTGTGAAGGGGAAAAAATGCCCTCCTTGGGTCCCTATTCTGCACAGTAAAGGACAAACATTGTCAGTCTGCTCGAAAGCTAAAGAGTAATTGTTTTCCATCTCTCGTTAGACACTGTAGTCAGATGCAACTAAAAAATGAAGCGGCTTTTCCCCGTCATAGGTCGCCCTTCCCAGCCAATGGCGTCGGCCGATTCACATCACAATGCAAGGAGTGTCCAATACGGGTTAGTCACTCTAGTAGAATCGGCTGGCAAAGGGGTTCCTTAGTCGGCGGAAAAGCCGCTTGAGGTGTATCCGACTGTCATCCGTAGGTGGCCCTATTGTACAAAGAAGTTTCACTCTCCAAAAGTACCCCAGGTGTTGCATGCTCCCAGAGATCGGCTCACTCGTACGCGCAAAGCCTTGCCACGGGGGACCTCCCCCACAAAGCAGGGCCGATGTCCACAAGCCCCGTTTTTTGCATGTCACCAAGCGGAACCGAAATTCTAGCAAAAATGCAAAAAAAGCAGTTTTCCGCGAGTCGTTGTCCTGTTCGCTGAAAAGTGCGATAGAAATTCGCTCTTAAGGCAGTTTTTTTTTCTAAACTGTGTATTTTAACGCAACCGAGCCTACATGCTGAATGCACTGCTTCTTGACTTTTCAAACGGCGTTTCAGACGATGCCATGCGTCAGAAAAGAACGCAAGACAAGTCGGAATGGCCGGAGTAACTGCCGCTTTCGTCCAACGAAAACAGCCAAGGGCACGCCATTGCAATAATTCTTCATGCGGCGCTTGGATGAAATAAAGTTTCCTCTTAGCGCCTTGTCAAAGAGAAGGAGAAGAAATGCGGTCTTGCTCGGTGCCTTCCTCTCCAGCAGGTAACTCAAGCGCGTATTAATAGTGAGTGCTCTGCTCAGCCATGGAAAGGCGTTCATAGCCCAAAGGCGGAAATGAGGCGAAAAAGATGAAAGAAAAACAACAAGGGTGCATGTTGTTTTTCTTCATCTCTCATTGCCACTGCCTAAGCTAATTGTAAAACCTACGCAATAAATAGTAAATACATGTGTACTTGGCCCCACGGCTTGCATCAGTTTGAACAATAAAAATGCCCTTATTGAGCTGCAACGTATAGAAAAGCATCATCTGCAGAATATTCCCGCTCGCAGCCTCGGACACTTGTGCATGAAGAGCGCAGGTGCCTCCTCCACGTGGCGGAAGGCGCTCACCTGGAGGACTGGTCGAGCATGGCGGGCTGCATCCAGCCGGCGGCGCGCAGGGGCGCCAGCGGCTCTTCCTTGAGGCCGGCCATGGGGCCCCTCAGGCCGTCCTGCAGGCCGAACATCGGCGTGCTTCAGCTGCTGCCGCCCATGGCCCGGAGGGAGCGCCGGCTGACAGCGCGCTGGGCCGATTTGACGCCGCCAAACCTCCGGGGGTCCGCTTTTGTGAGCACACTGCGCGCCCCGTAACAGGCGCCTCCCATAGGACTGCCCCCTCTGGAGACCGCCGGGGGAGGGGGTGCCGCCAACAGGTGACGACCGCGCCCCGCCCCCCGCAGGCCCCGCCCCGAGGGGGGGCGGGGCGACCGGGGCCCAATGGCGGCGGGGCCGATCCACGTGCGTCCCACGTGCGCCCCGACACTCTGGCATCCTCCTCAGGTAGGCCCAGATGGCGCCACCCGGCAGCATGCGCGCGGTGGCTCCCTTCTTTCCTTTGCTAGAGTAGTCTTCGATGGTGCACCACACAACCCTCGAGCTGCACTTGTGAGCCCGAAAACGCCGTGTTGGCACTTGTTTACATATGCTACTCTAAACCGCTCACATTCTGCCTAAATGTGGAATTTTTTTGCAACACAACTTTGGAATGGTTATCGGAACTCTTTGCGGGCGTAACGCAAAAAGTAGTAGGTACAGCTGCGTATTTATAAATATATCGCCCCAGTTAACGACTGTCTGCCGATATCGCAGCGCTGATCAATAATCTTAAGTAATTTTCGTACTTCTCAACGTGCAAGCTTCCGATCACAGGCACTGACATGCGGCCACAGCTGATGAAAATTCATTTTTCTTGCACAGTTTTGCACGTTTAATTGCGCCTGATAGAGATGGGTGTTGCTCGCGGGCGCGCGACTGCGCCGCATAACTTATGTCCTCTTAAAACTGCCGCAAACCATTGCATGAAAAATGACTTTTCCGTTCTCTAAGAATGCTTTTTGCCACGCTATCAGCCCATATGTCCATCTGCGCTCAAGTTGCGGCTGCAGTGCACCATGCATCGTTGGCGCATCACTTGTTTGCCTCGCCGGGCAAGCTGAACACGACAGCGGCGAAATGGCCGCAATTGCTCCGTGGATCTGCATGTCCTCCAACAGACGGGATCCGAGCGGGCATAGGCCTGCGACTCACGTCGGTTGTACAAGAATCGATGCGGCGCTGTACTCAAGCGGACGACTGGCACACCTGTCGGCCATTGTCAGGATCTCATCCGAGCCACACCGGAGATCTGGTACGAAGTCATCTGCACTCAGACAAGGAAGTGCGTAATCACTGCCAGAGCAAATTGTTTTTAAACATAGCTTTTCCAGGGCCTTGAGCTGCACAGCATAGACTGCGTGATTGCTTGCCGCGGGCAGTCGCGGCGCACTGACGCGTCACAGATACGTCCGATGGGACGAGAGATAAGCTTTTTTACCGTTAGCGTGAGCGCAAAAATTTTAACACGAAAGTTTTAGAATCTGCATTTCTGTTGTTTTCAGCCAAGTAAGTTTAGCGTTGTAGTAATTTCTTACTAATTAACCAGGCCGTATCATTTCAAAACTATCACTCTACTACTCGCTCCCAGTCGAGCGACACTGCCCTTAGCAAAAACTAATACGTTTGGAATATACGGTGGGCTATTGAAATTGTATTTGATACATATTTTGTATTCATGAATGCACTAAAAATAAGTAGGAAATACGTTCCTGAAATTTCATGCTTGGTATTTGAAATATATTTAATATATGTCAAAAATACCTCACTTAAAGCATACTTCGAGCACTTTTCAAATACGTCAGAAAACATGTATGCAGTTTTAGCATCTTGTCAGTGTATTAAAAGTGTACTTTCGTTAACATGAAATTAATTCATCCCAAGTATACTTCAATTCTAGCAAACGGGCAGTCCTTGTAAACGTATATGTATGCAGTTTTAGCATCTTGTCAATGTATTAAAAGTGTACTCTCGTTAACATGAAATTAATTCATCCCAAGTATACTTCAATTCTAAGAAACGGGCAGTCCTTGTAAACGTATATGTAACAAGTTTTAGCATCTTGTCAATGTAATCAAAGTGTATTTTCGGAAATATGAAATTATTACACCCAAAGCGTACTTCAATTCTAAAAAACGGGCAGTCCTTGTTAACCTATATGTATGCAGTTTTAGCATCTTTTCAATGTATTAAAAGTGTACTTTCGTTAACATGAAATTAATTCATCACAAGTATACTTCAATTCTAAAAAGCCGGCAGTCCTTGTAAACACACACACACACACACACACACACAGACACACACACACACACACACACACACACACACACACACACACACACACACACACGCACACACACACACACATATATATATTTACGTAGTTTTAGCATCTTGTAAATGTATTAAAAATGTACTTTCGTTAACATGAAATTAATTCATCCCAAGTATACTTCAATTCTAACAAACGGGCAATTCTTGTAAACGTATATGTATGCAGTTTAAGCATCTTGTCAATGTATTAAAAGTGCACTTTCGTTAACATGAAATTAATTAATCCCAAGTATATTTCAATTCTAAAAAACGGGCAGTCCTTGTAAACACACACACACACACACACACACACACACACACACACACACACACACACACACACATACACACACACACACACACACACACACACACACACACACACACACACACACACACACAGACACACACACACACACACACACACACACACACACATATATATATATATATATATATATATTTACGTAGTTTTAGCATCTTGTAAATGTATTAAAAATGTACTTTCGTTAACATGAAATTAATTCATCCCAAGTATACTTCAATTCTAACAAACGGGCAATTCTTGTAAACGTATATGTATGCAGTTTAAGCATCTTGTCAATGTATTAAAAGTGCACTTTCGTTAACATGAAATTAATTAATCCCAAGTATAATTCAATTCTAAAAAACGGGCAGTCCTTGTAAACCTATATGTATGCAGTTTTAGCATCTTTTCAATGTATTAAAAGCGTACTTTCGTTAGCATAAAATTATTTCATCCCAAGTATACTTCAATTCTAAAAAGCGGGCAGTACTTGTAAACACACATATATATATATATATATGTAGTTTTAGCATCTTGTCAAAGTATTAAAAGTGTACTTTCGTTAACATGAAATTAATTCATGCCAAGTATACTTCAATTCTAACAAACGGGCAGTCCTTGTAAACGTATATGTATGCACTTTTAGCATCTTGTCAATGTATTAAAAGTGTACTTTCGTTGACATGAAATTAATTCATGTCAAGTATACTTCAATTCTAAAAAACGGGCAGTCCTTGTAAACGGATATGTATGCAGTTTTAGCATCTTGTCAAAGTATTAAAAGTGTACTTTCGTTAACATGAAATTAAGTCATCCCAAGTATACTTCAATTATAAAAAACGGGCAGTCCTTGTAAACGTATATGTATACAGTTTTAGGATCTTGTCAATGTATTAAAAGTATATTTTCGGAAATATGAAATTATTGCACCCAAAGTGGACTTCAATTCTAACAAACGGGCAGTCCTTGTAAACGTATATGTATGCAGTTTTAGCATCTTGTCAAAGTATTTAAAGTGTACTTTCGTTAACATGAAATTAATTCATCCGAAGTATACTTCAATTCTAACAAACGGGCAGTCCTTGTAAACGTATATGTATGCAGTTTTAGCATCTTGTCAATGTATTAAAAGTGTACTTTCGTTAACATGAAATTAATTCATGCCAAGTATACTTCAATTCTAAAAAACGGGCAGTCCTTGTAAACGTATATGTATGCAGTTTTAGCATCTTGTCAAAGTATTAAAAGTGTACTTTCGTTAACATGAAATTAATTCATCCCAAGTATACTTCAATTCTAACAAACGGGCAGTCCTTGTAAACGTATATGTATACAGTTTTAGCATCTTGTCAATGTATTAAAAGTGAACTTTCGTTAACATGAAATTAATTCATCCCAAGTATACTTCAATTCTAAAAAAACGGGCAGTCCTTGTTAACGTGCATGTATGCAGTTTTAGCATTTTGTAAATGTATTAAAAGTGTACTTTCGTTAACATGAAATTAATTCATGCCAAGTATACTTCAATTCTAAAAAACGGGCAGTCCTTGTAAACGTATATGTATGTAGTTTTAGCATCTTGTCAAAGTATTAAAAGTGTACTTTCGTTAACATGAAATTAATTCATCCCAAGTATACTTCAATTCTAACAAACGGGCAGTCCTTGTAAACGTATATGTATACAGTTTTAGCATCTTGTCAATGTATTAAAAGTGTACTTTCGTTAACATGAAATTAATTCATCCCAAGTATACTTCAATTCTAAAAAAACGGGCAGTCCTTGTTAACGTGCATGTATGCAGTTTTAGCATTTTGTAAATGTATTAAAAGTGTACTTTCGTTAACTTGAAATTAATTCATCCCAAGTATACTTCAATTCTAAAATCGGGCAGTCCTTGTAAACGTATATATATGCAGTTTTAGTATCTTGTCAAGGTATTAAAAGTGTACTTTCGTTAACATGAAATTAATTCATCCCAAGTATACTTAAATACTAAAAAACGGGCAGTCCTTGTAAACGTATATATATGCAGTTTTAGCATCTGGTCAATGTATTAGAAGTGTATTTTCTTCAATATGAAATTAATTCATCCCAAGTATACTTCAATTCTAAAAAACGGGCAGTCCTTGTAAACGTATATGTATGCTGTTTTAGCATCTTCTCAAAGTATTAATAGTGTACTTTCGTTAACATGAAATTAATTCATCCCAAGCATACTTCAATTCTAACAAACACGCAGCAGTCCTTGTAAACGTATTTGCTGCAAACTTCAAGCTGCCGTTGAACAGTCGAGTGCTCGAAATCGCGTTTCGGGACAAGGCATTTGCGTGTTGTCAACGTATTTGAAGTGCACTTCCGTAAATACGCAATTAATTCGTCCAAAGAATACCTAAATTCTAGGAAATTGGCAGTCCGCCTTAGCATATTTGCAGCCCACTGCCTTTGAACAACCTAATGCTCGAAATTGAGTTTAGGGAAATCGCATTTTGGTGTTGGCGATGTTTTTAAAGTGTGCTTTCGTAAGTACGCAATTAATCCGTCCACGTGTACTTCGATTCGAAGAAATGGGCAGTCCGCGTAGTCATATTTGCATTACACTTCAAGCTACCGTGGAACACTCTATAGCTCGAAATGACGCCTCAGGGAACAATGAAAACTCTCCCTTTCCTGTCGTCCTTTCGTTGCAACACAGTAATCATTACGCGGGAACAACGCAGGACAAAGACGAGACCGGACGAGAACGCCTGCGTAGTTCCCGTGGTATGATTACTGTGTTGTAATGAATTACCAACCTGCCCAAGCCTTTTCTGTTCTGAAGTCCTTTCGTTTATGGTAACTTCTAGCAGGAAGGTAATCACCACTTATTTACACTACGTGCGGAGGACGTGACAGCATGATAACGGCAAAGGCGCCTTGGGTATTTCCGGGCCCGAATATGCCAGCGAAAAGGACCACGACCGGCAAGGTCAACCGGCTCTCTTAGACGCCCGTGTATCTGTTGGTTGACAGTTCGACTCTTGACCTATTTCTGACGCAAGTTTCGACTAGCAATTCTGTTCTAGATCGCCTTCCGATTTGAACGCGCCCAGTAGGGACTATTCCGATAATTTTTGAGCCCACAGACTTTGCGCAAATAAACGCCTCACCGGGCAAGATAGTGCGTCGCCCTTGGTGGGTATATATAAGGCAAGCCAAGTATGGCGTTTGTCGGAGCATTTGTTGTTCCCTTCCGCCATGGTTTGCTGTGTAGGTATCTTTGCCGTTCCCGTGCCGTCACGTGACCTTATAATCTCACGCACATTATTATCCAGTACATTGTGATTGATGATAATTGCGCTTATACAATGTTCTGTGAAGTTGAAGCGTTAACCCGCATCATTCTGTGAGGTCGACCTTTTGTAAGTCATAGGGATTGTATTTTTAGTGTATTATTAATGTAATCTAATGTATTTAATGGGTATATTTAGTATAATTTTAATGCATTATAAATATGTTAAGCGTGCAAAAATGTACTTTTCACGTGTTTTAAAGAACGTTCAATATATTATTCGTAGTATACTTAGAAAGCATCCGCATTGCAGTGTAAGCATAGGGACAAAAATGCGAAATAAATATGAAATTAATACAATATGTTTGAAATGCATTTCAAGCACATCCTGCAAATGCATCCAATGCATTTTAATTAAGCGAGCCATCGCTGCGATGGCCTGCGAGGATCACGCCACCGACTGAGCCGGACCCGACAGCGGCTTTGACTAGGGCGATAATCTGTATACACTTCAGGCGAGAAAAACTGGCACGTACGCTTAGGTTAATCGACAGAAAGTAGCTCAAACGGTCATCTCTGAGCATGCTTCCCAACTTTTGCGTTAAAAAAACTGCGGTAAAGTTTACAATGAGCAAGTTGCTTGATTTGTCTTTCTGAGAAAACAAAGAACATATAAAGAGTATGGAGACAACGACAACATGGCTGCCTAGAATCCTGCTATAATACAATAATTGCGGACCGTGGTGTACCTTTTATTTTTCAATTCACACAATGAGCTACAACACCATGTATAAGGGAGCCGAGATAAGCGCTGTCATCGAAGTTTTATGCGCATTTTTTTTGCCAATAAATTTTTATACGTGATCTCCAAATGTGCCGGCACAAATAAAAGCGCCATATTTTGCATGAAAGGGTGAAGTTTTTAAGGGGAAAAAATAAGCTCTAACGCCCCGCTCGCACTATGGCGGGAAACGGCGCCTCGCAGCCCCGCGCAATAACGTCCACAGTGGGCCCATATAGTCACGTGACACCGCTGTGACAGACGAGACTGCAGGCCTCCACGGAGGGAGACCTGAAACGCAATGCGCGTTTTCGTGTCTGAAGCCTAGCTGAAGAAAAGCTAAAATTTATTTAAACATAAGGCTTTTTTCAGTAAAGATATGTAAAATTCAGCAGGGTATTAATTTGGGCCTGTTGGTAGTTCATGATGAGGAAGTTAGAGTGCAAAAAAACAAAGACCAAGTGGAGACGTGGACGGGACAAGCGCTAACTTTCAACAACTGCTTTATTGAAGTGCGGGAAGGGAACCTAGCGGGGCCGCCGCGCATGCGCTAAACCTCTTGTCTCCTCCCAAACTTCCTGTTGTTAAACCCTGAGGCGAGTGTGCTGAAAGTGGTGAAGGCATACATGGTTAAAAATAGTTAAGATTACACACATTATGATAACAAAAATCGATGTTCTTTTGGAGTGATGTGCACTGAGGGCGTGCTGATGCATAGATAGTTCTGATCGATCTTAGCGGCTTCAAACAGCTCACGTTCGAGCCTACCCTGATGCCTCCCGAATACCGAGGTGCTTTTCAGCAGCGGTACACTCTAAGAAAAAAACCGGCGCAGAGGGGAGTAAAGAGAATTTTAGTCCTCAAAACGGCCCGTTAGTCCCTAAATTTGCACACGACACTCTTCTTGCCACAAATGCGCGCCGTGCGCAAACTCAACAGACTAACTGCCGAGAACGAGACTAACGGCGGGCGAACCGCAGCATAGCAGGACGCGAAAATCGCGCGAGAAGACCCCGACTGCAATAGTACTGGATTTTTGAAGCGCAGGGCGTGGTCTAAGGCCAGTGAGAGCACCGCCGCTGCCTGTGACGAAGCGGATACCATTTTGCCTGAGAAAAAGGCTTCGTGCAACCGAAACGGCTGGCAGCGGTGCAAGTGCATAAACAAATACTACGAGCTTCAATACGTGTAGAATGTGAGTGGTAAAGGTTAGGGTTGAGCAAGTACACGTAGTTTCATGTCGTTGCCGTTTGCTTACGAGCTTATGGGATGCTGTGCAAGTATCGGCGACACTTAGCGAACCGGAGAGTGGCAAGCAGTCAATTCCCTGTCACCGCTGTCCGCCAGTAATAAAAAACGAAGTGAACCATCGCCTTCTATATTTGTTTTCAATAGGCTGTAATGTGCAGCTGCAAATTGCAAGAAATAAGACCACCTTATAAGCACAAAAAGAAACAAAAAGACAACAACTGTTGTGGTTGTGAAATATCGGCCGGAATGTATACACAGTTCAGCACCTCTTTTTGGCCAAAACGCTATTTAGACCGTTGTTCGTGAGCATTAAAGCTTACCGCACGTTGTTGCAAAAGCATATGACACAAAAATCACCGTACTGTGCTCTAAACAGCGATATGTTTGATAACAATTTCAGCGGTAAAGACAGACAATGTGTGTGTTTCGCATATAAGACTTTTATTTTCCGCCCCACATCGTCTGTTGTGGTGGTCTAGTCGCACCCGCGCTCGGCTCATAATCCAAAGGTTGTCGTTTCGAATCCTGGTGTTTTCATGTATGTTTGTTTCTGTTTCCTTTATCGTTGTTATTTGTGTCAAGCTGTGTCGAAAGCTCTCCCTCTCTTAATTACGCTGGAAAGTACGCGTGGTTTGCTTTTTTTCATTAAATGTCTGCTCCCGGGGACGAACTGTTGCACCCTTTCCAAGGGGACCAACAGTTACACCCTTTGCACTCAGTCCCGATAAGGACGAATGCCAGTGGCAGGTCAGTTAGTCCCCAAAAAGACTAACCTCTCGCCCCCTTTTAGTCCTTTTTTTCTAAGAGTGTAGACATTTGCAGTCCTTACAATGGGGTGGGAGGTTCGAGCCGTAGCCTTTATCTAGTGAATTGGCGTGCTCCCTCAATCTGTCGTTTAGACAGCGACCTGTCTGACCGATATAGACTTGACCACAGCTCAGAGGGATATGATAACGCCTTCTTTACACGGAAGAAATCTTTCTTCGTGCTTCTTATTGCACCCAGGTTTCTTTTGACGCTCACCAGTCACCATGGGACATAACTTGGATAGCTTGCATGGCGCCTTGAAGATGACATTAACCTGGAATTTAGCCGCAATTCTCTTCAGATTATGCGACACGCGGTGCACGTAAGGCATGAAAGCGAAGCTTTTGCTCATTTGTTCCTTCGTGCGCCTTTGCAAGGGTGTTTTCTTCTTCTGTATCAGCGTTTCCGCCACAGCTACGATCATTTCGGCGGGGTAGCCAGAACTACTCTGTACCTCGCGGGGAACTCTTGACAGCCGTCAGTGAAGTTATTGATAGGATTGGCACCGTGGCTTTCCAGAGCTCCTGTGGCATTACAGCGGAAGCCTTTTTGGAACTGCTGGACTGTTAATTAAGTTGTACTTTGGTGAGGTACCGAGATATTTGTTTTTTGCAGAAGGACGGCATATGCATTGGTTCTCGTATTGCACCTGTATTATGTGAAATTTATCTAGCTAAATTCGATTCCTTGATTCTAGACAATCTTAACGACCTACCTGTTGTAAAAGTTTGTAGATACGTTGATGACTTTCTTGTTCTTGTTCACGTGAAGCCGGGGGACACTTTACACCTCTTGGCTACCTCGATTTTAGATGTTTTAACAGGTGCTCAACAAGCATAAAATTTACCCTTGAACTACCTCAATCTGTGTCGTTACAGTTTTTAGACATTCGCTTGTTTTTTAATGACCCTGGACATGTGTGCTGGGCGTACACGACACGTTCTAAAAAGGCATTGCTTCCTTTTGACTCAGCTCACTCCAAGTTAGTCAAAAGAGGGATAGCTACATCATGTCTTCGTGCAGCGTTCTTGAAGTCTTCTCACCATAAAACAAAAGAAAGTTTCCACACCCAAGTGGAGCGTTTAGGTAGTTCTGGCTACCCCGCCGAAATAATCGTAGCTGTGGCGGAAACGCTGATACAGAAGATGAAAACACCCTTGCAAAGGCGCACGAAGGAACAAATGAGCAAAAGCTTCGCTGTCATGCCTTACGTGCACCGCGTGTCGCATAATCTGAAGAGAATTGCGGCTAAATTCCAGGTTAACGTTATCTTCAAGGCGCCGTGCAAGCTATCCAAGTTATGTGCCATGGTGACTGGTGAGCGTCAAAAGAATCCTGGGTGCATTAAGAAGCACGAAGAAAGATTTGTTCCCTGTAAAGAAGGCGTTATTTATCATATCCCTCTGAGCTATGGTCAAGTCTATATCGGTCAGCCAGGTCGATTTTTAAACGACAGATTGAGGGAGCACGCCAATTCACTAGATAAAGGCTACGGCTCGAACCTCCCACCCCATTGTAAGGACTGCAAATGTCTACCGCTGTTGAAAAGCACCTCGGTAATCGGAAGGCATCAGGGTAGGCTCGAACGTGAGCTGTTTGAAGCCGGTAAGATCGATCAGAACGATCTATGCACCAGCACGCCCTCAGTGCACATGACTCCAAAAGAACATCGATTTTTGTTATCTTAAGATGTATAATCTTAACTATTTTGAACCCTGTATGCCTTCACCACCTTCTGCACACTAGCCTCAGGGTTTAACAACAGCAAGCTTGGGAGGAGACAAGAGGTTTAGCGCATGCGCGGCGGCCCCGCTCGGTTCCCTTCCCGCACTTCAATAAAGCAGTTGTTGAAAGTTAGCGCTTGTCCCGTCCACGTCTGCACTTGGTCTTTGTTTTTTTGCACTCTAACTTCCTCATCATATGTAAAATGTTTTGCGTTTCTGTTCGAATCTACCACAACCACAAAAAAAGATTTTTTAGAGTTGTGATTGTGACGTTCCGTGCGTGAGCTACCAGGGCCCATATCTTCGGCGGAATCTCCTCTGTGCTCAACCGTCCTACTCCCTTGTCTCCCCTTAAACGGTCCGCGTTCGGCGGCGCCGCCTAGACGGAGCCCCCAGCGGCGGCAAGCCACTGAAGGGGTACAATGGTACAAAAGCTGCCGGCGGGAGACAAACGACATTCCAACGAGGGAGGTCGGGGGTGCCGCGGCGCCGCCGTGGAAAGGAGGAAGAAAGAAACAATCCAGCCGGGGAGACAGGAGATCGGGCGTGGCCGGCGGAGCAGATATAGCTGGCGAGTGCGGACGAAACGCACGCAGAGGACGAGATCGTTCACTAAAAGGGTCCTTCAGCGCTGAAGCCGGACGGCGCGCAGCTTCTGCCAGCAACCGACGGATCGCAACTCCGGAGCCCCTCCATCGCCCCCATGACGGCGTCGCCACGTAAGCTCGGACACCCCAGCCTCTGATGTACAATGTATAATTATTGATTACATCATTTTGTTTAAACTGAGCCATACGGTGTCTTCTTGCCTCTCCGTCCCGTGTGGACCTGCGCATTATGTGGGGTCGTCACACTGGTGTCAGAAGTGGGGTCTCAAAAGCAAATGTCCTCTGAATGCTGCGACATTCATGACTTCAAAATTGTAATGAAGGGGGAATCACGGGACTGATTGTGGGACTTTGACCCCCATTTGAGAGGCTTGAGGCACCGGAAGGCTGGAGCGGAAAAAAATGTCTGTAACTGACGGAGCTCCCACTCCACAGCCGTCGCTCGGAGTAAGCATGCTGGCATTAGGAAGCGTCATTCCGACGTTTACGGGGGATAAGACAGGGGTTCCAATCTGCGATTTCTTTTCCATGCTAGAAGAGATTGGGAAAATGGGGGGATGGTCCGATGCTCAAATGCTGGGAATGGCGAGGTGTAAGATGGCAGGAGCTGCTCATGATTTTGCTTGGCGAGACGAAAAAGTAAAATCCACAAAATCATTTGCGGAATTTAAGAAGCTCGCGTTCGAGCATTTCGACACTGAACCACGTCATGTGCGGGTACAGAGGTTCCGTGACGCCGGACAGATGGTAGGGGAGGACGTGCGAACGTTTGCGTCGCGGCTTCAGCGCCTAGCGCGCGATACGCTGAGTAGGGAGGAGGAAGGAGACCAGCTAAAGAAGAAATACGCGGAGGATCTACTCAAAGAGGAAATGAACGCTTTGTTTGTGGCTGGTCTGCAAGACCCCGTGCGCCGGTTCGTGCTCTCGCGCAAGCCGAGCAATTTCGACCAAGCCGTGGCGGCCGCATTGGATGAGGAACGAAATGAGGCGCTAACGGCGGCCGCAGCGAGAGTACGCGTCATAGAGAGAGCGGTGCCCAACCCTGAGGTTGCTCTCTTGGCAGAGCGGTTAGATCGCTTAGAGCAGCTGCTATCTCAGCAGGTGGAACGCCAGGTTGAAGCGGGCGCTCAACGGCGCCCATTCGCTGGAAACCGGAGACCGCCACAAAGCTACAGGCGCGGTATGCGAGATTTCGAAGAAATCGCGTGCTTCGCGTGCCAGGGTCGCGGACACATCGCAAGGTTCTGCCCAAACGTGCGCCGTGGGGAGCCACAAAGAGAAGCAGGCGAGACACGCCCTAAGCAAGCCTACAGCGAGGCTCCAGATACAGGGACAAAAAACTAGGTTGTCCTCCCCATCCTGATGAGTGTGGGGAGGGAGCAGTGGGTAATGAGGTGGTGGTGGTTTGTGTGGCCGACGAGGCATGCCCTGTTGTGCGTTGCAAGTTAAACGGTTGTTGCATGGAATTGTTGATAGACACGGGGTCAAAGGTGACCTTGCTTAAGGAAAGCAGCTTTAACACGCTTCGAAGGAAAGGGGATCGCGAGGTGTTGGAAGCGTCTGGTGGTATGGCAACCAAATTTGTAGGCATAACGGGGGATCCTCTTGCCATAAGTGGGCTCTACCGGTTACACTTCACTCTCGGCGGAATTGCATTGGAGCACCCCTGCTACGTATGCCCGGACACGGTGTCTCTGCCAAACGGAGTGTCAGGTATATTAGGGCAGGATTTTTTGAGAAAAGGGAAGGTAGTAGTCTCATTCTCTGAGGAAGAAGTTAATGCAGGGGGCTCAAAAGTTCCGTTTTTGAACAGGAGCAGGGCTGAGATTCGCAGTACCGATATCGACACACGTCCAACAGTGGGATCATTAGAGAAGGTATATTCGCGGGTTGCCGTGAAGCTGGTCAATGAGGCGGTCGTCCTTCCGTGGTCGGAGCACATTTTGTACGCTTATGTGCCTGCAGATGTAGAGAGCGGCGCCGTGGGAGTGCTTGAACCGGTCGACTCTCTTAGTAATGGCCTGAAGGCAGCCGCGTGCCTCGTGACTGTTAATGACGCCCACAGAGTGCCTCTACGGGTGGTTAACTGTAGCCAGCAGCCACTGAGCCTTCCCAGGAACAAAACATTGGCTTTCTTCACCTCTGCGATAGAGAAACATGAGCCCACCGATACGGTACTCGCAACTGTAGAGCATGCTAGTCCTTCGGCTCCTCCAAATGCGTTGTTCGATCTTTCCCACGTAAAATCCAGGGAGAAGGAGGCTCTGGCTGGTTTGCTGAACGACTACTCAGAGGTATTCGCCGCGTCCAACCTGGATTTGGGCTGCTGTGGCGTTATAAAGCACAGGATAGAAACCGGCACTTCATCGCCCGTTTACCAACGTGCGTACAGAATTCCTTACTCCCAACGTGAGGAGATGGAGCGGCAGGTGCAGGACCTTATTGATCGCGGCATTGTCGAACACTCAAAGTCACCATGGGGAGCACCGGCACTATTGGTGGAAAAGCCAGATGGCTTGTATCGATTGGTGGTGGACTACCGCAAACTAAATGCCGTAACTCGCATCGATCCATACCCCATTCCCAATATACAGGAGACGCTTTCTCAGCTGGGCTCTGCCAGGTACTTCACGGTAGTGGACATGGCGGCGGGATTCTGGCAGATAGCAATGGATCCGGCAGATGCTGAGAAAACGGCATTCAACACGCCCTCAGGGCACTATGAATGGAAAAGAATGCCGATGGGTCTGGTCAACAGCCCTGCTGTCTGGCAGAGAACCGCTGATGTTATCCTGGCGGGTCTTCTGGGGAAGCTGTGCTTCGTGTATATGGATGACATAATCATATACAGTGACAGTTTTGAGAAACACTTGCGCGATATTGAGCAGGTTTTGGTGCGACTAAGAGGAGCTGGTCTCAAGCTGAAGCCTTCTAAGTGCCAATTCCTCAAAAACGAGGTGAAATACCTCGGGCACGTTGTTTCAGCTGACGGCGTGCGACCGGACCCTGAGAAACTAAGGTGTGTCTCGGATTTTCCATCCCCGACTAGTGTCCGCCAGGTCCGGCAGTTTCTCGGCCTGATCGGTTACTACCGAAGGCACATAGAGGAGTTCGCCAAGCTCGCTAAGCCGCTCACTGCCTTAACAACCAAAAATGTCGCCTTTCGCTGGTGCAAAAACGAGGAGGATGCTTTTGGGGCCCTGAAGAGGAAGCTAATGAGTGCACCGCTGTTGCGCCACCCGGATTTTAATTTTCCCTTCGTTTTGGCCACAGATGCGTCAAAGTTCGCAGTTGGTGCTGTGTTATCTCAGGTTATCGAGGGCAAAGAACATCCCGTGGCTTTTGCTAGCCGACAGCTGAGCCCCACAGAGCAGAAGTACGGAGCTACAGAAAGGGAGTGCCTCGCCGTTGTCTGGGCAGTAAAGCACTTCAGATGCTACCTTTACGGCCGCCAATTCTAGCTAGTCACAGACTGCCATCCTCTCAAATGGGTGATGAGTGTCAGGGACCCTAGCTCGCGACTCGCTAGATGGAATCTACAGCTGCAGGAATACTGCTTTGAGGTGGAGCACAAGTCAGGAAAGACACATCTGAATGCTGATGCGCTCAGCCGTACAGCTGCCGTGTCAGCTATAGATGAGTTTGTCCCCGTAGTCGACCCCGCCGAATTACGCACACAGCAGTGCAAAGATCCTGACCTGAAGCGAATAATCGAAAGCTTAGAGGGCGCACCATCTCACCCCGAACAGCTAGGTTATTTCATTGGCAAAGACGGCACCCTGTGTCGGCGCACGAGGCCAACCAGGAAAGGGAGACCAGAGAAAACCGCTTGGGAGAGAGTCGTCATACCTCGGTCGTGGACAGAAAGGCTTCTTCGCGCGTTCCACGATGCGCCGTGCGCCGGTCATTTTGGCGTAGCGAAGACACGCAGGCGCGTCGAGCGTTTGTACTTTTGGAGTGGCATGCGACAGGATGTTAGAGACTACTGTGCGAAGTGTCATTCCTGTCTCGAAATAAAAACACCCAAGGGACGCAGGCCAGCACCAATTCATCCGTTCCCTGAGGTTTCGGCTCCTTTCGAGCGGACATGTATGGATATAATGGGCCCATTGCCCACGACCACTTCTGGAAACAGGTACATTTTAGTATTTGTCGATCACCTTTCAAAATACGCGGAAGCGGTAGCACTCCCAGATCAGAAAGCAGACACGGTTGCAGGAGCATTTGTCGAACAGATCGTGCTCCGACATGGATCTCCGAGGCAACTCTTGACAGATCGGGGAACAAACTTCGTGTCGCAGCTAATGAGGAGAGTTTCCGAGCTGCTTAAGATCACTAAGAAGCAGACAACACCGTACCATCCGGCTTGCAACGGCGCGGTGGAGCCACTGAACCAAACCGTGGCCGGGTTCCTGTCGCATTTTGTTTCGCGCGACCAGCGGGACTGGGACTTGTGGCTCCCGTATGCAATGTTTGCCTTCAATTCCGCAGCACACGAGAGCACGGGCGAATCGCCATTCTTTCTTCTCTACGGCCGAGACCCGGACCAGCCTAGTGAAGTGCCAGAGGGCCCCCGTCGTGTCCCATACGCTTCACTGGACGACTATAAGGTTGAGCTAGAATCGCGCTTGCAAGTGGCGAGGGACATCGCAAAGGAGGCCTTAAAGAAAGCGGCGAAACGCAGGAAGGAGGTGCACGATCGCGGTGCTAGAGACGCGCCGTTTGATGTGGGGGACAGCGTGTACATCGAAAACTGCCAAAGACAGATTGGGTTGGCTCGTAAGTTCCAGACGAGGTGGAGAGGACCGTGCGAGGTTGTCGAGAAGCTTTCTCCGGTAGACTTCAGGGTCCGATACGTGAACCGCCGCTTGATAAGGATACACGCAAATCGCCTCAAGTCGGCACCGGTTCAGTATTCACGAAATGAGGAGGGGGAAAGCGCAGATTTTGATGGGGACCGAAGTGAAGCGGAGCGCGCAGATTGTTCGCAAGAAACGCCCTCTCCTGCATTTGTTCGGCAAGCGCCAGAGGTTACGGCAGGAATGCCACCGGATTTACTTCATGCATTGCTGGAGGAAGGACCGCGCGAGGTTGCCGCGCAGATAACGCCAAGAGAGGCTCCTGCCACGAGCCCTCGCGAGTCTCAAAGCAGACAAGGGGTCACAGAATTACTTGGTACGACTCATGAACGCCGATATCCGCTTCGAAATCGGAAAGCTAAGTCGGACTAATGGCGTAAACAGAGCGGAGTTGGGGACTGGTTAAGACTGTGTAATGCTGCAGCTCATAACATTGCTATGTGCTTATGTGTTAAAATATCGGAGTTGCTAGTTAAGCCTTTCTGTCATTAAGTAACACTTTTACACAGGATGCAGAACATGCCCGACCTCCTTTCGTTATCTATATATTTTTTGTCTGTGCCGTGATTGTGCTGGAAGTGGGAGCTCCTTTGTAACTGTGGTAAATTTATTTCGTCCAGTTTGGACTAGCAAGGAGAGGCTTGGGTGCTGAGTTTCATGTTTGTCTGTGAAAGAAGATCAGTGCTGCCCCTGGAGACGCCAGTTATGACAGCTGCGGCATATGGTGCAGTGCAGTGGTGTTGTGTGCAGCGAAAAGTGTTTTGTCGGACGGAATGTGCGAGGCGATTCAGAAAAAGAAGGGGAGCTGCCTGGACTCAAATGTTCGGAGAACATTCTTCTGGAGGGTGAGCGAGTGTGACGTTCCGTGCGTGAGCTACCAGGGCCCATATCTTCGGCGGAATCTCCTCTGTGCTCAACCGTCCTACTCCCTTGTCTCCCCTTAAACGGTCCGCGTTCGGCGGCGCCACCTAGACGGAGCCCCCAGCGGCGGCAAGCCACTGAAGGGGTACAATGGTACAAAAGCTGCCGGCGGGAGACAAACGACATTCCAACGAGGGAGGTCGGGGGTGCCGCGGCGCCGCCGTGGAAAGGAGGAAGAAAGAAACAATCCAGCCGGGGAGACAGGAGATCGGGCGTGGCCGGCGGAGCAGATATAGCTGGCGAGTGCGGACGAAACGCACGCAGAGGACGAGATCGTTCACGAAAAGGGTCCTTCAGCGCCGAAGCCGGACGGCGCGCAGCTTCTGCCAGCAACCGACGGATCGCAACTCCGGAGCCCCTCCATCGCCCCCATGACGGCGTCGCCACGTAAGCTCGGACACCCCAGCCTCTGATGTACAATGTATAATTATTGATTACATCATTTTGTTTAAACCGAGCCATATGGTGTCTTCTTGCCTCTCCGTCCCGTGTGGACCTGCGCATTATGTGGGGTCGTCACATGATTCTGCCGACAAAAAGAAAGCAAAGAAACATTGTTCCCAAAGTTTGCATTTGAAAAGTTGCTTCGTGATGAAGATGCTGTAGGGCAAAGCTAGCGGGAAAAATCTCCAGTGGGGAAACATTTCGTTTTCGATACATAAATGAAGTGGTGGCTAAAGCGCGCAAGTAGCAAAAATGTGGATCAGTGTGCTGCAAACTACGAAATGATTGGCAACTAACTGTTCTCAGTCGTAGAAAGGGTAACACACCCGAACTTAACGGAGCCAACAAAAGCGCATTTTGACGCGCAGAGAGAAGTATATAAGCAGAACTGGGGGTTCGCAAAGAAATGAGGCATCTTGGTTGGTCACATGTTTAGGGGAATTCCCCGAGGTGGAGTGGATATCTAACAATGTAGTAATCACTCATTGACATCAACACAGTCGCAGCCTTACGGATACAAAAGAAAGCTGTGTTCTTTCAGAAACTCGGTAGTTAAAGAAAAATTGGTCATGGTACGGGGTTCGAACCCGGGCTCTGTCGACCAGACTGTCGTCCCAAGCAGACGGGGGAAGGGCTTTTTTTCACGACGCCTCGGCTGTTTGCTGAGCCTGCAGTTCACTCTTTCGAGCAGACTCGAGGAAAAAAGACTGCGCGGCACCTGTCTCCTTCTGCGCCATCACGCGACCATGCATTTCAACACAGTGCACGCTTATTGCCTTTACGCGATGAACAACGATCTCGAAAATGGGAAATGATCGATTGGCTATTTAAAAGGATGCTGTAAGTGACGCGAATGAGTTAGCGAGCAAAGTCATCGACAACGGAGTGTTTTGCGCAATAAACGAATTAACGAGTTCGTGCATTCAGGCGATACGCTTCTTTCTTCACGTTTTACTCTCTCTTTCAGAGCCTTGGCCATGACTGAGCCTTGCGAGTGACTGCTTGCTCACGCGACGTGTTTTATGTGCACATTGAGCCGCCAAATGGCTTATGTCACACTGAGCGAAGCTGTCCAAGGTGGGAGGCTTTCAGGCATTTGGCGCCGGCCCAGCAGTCTCCGAATGCAGAGTCAAAGTCAGTGAGAAGGTCCCATTCTGGTCCTCACTGAGTGGGGCGCCTTAGCCCGATGAGGGGCATTTCGAGCCACGCCTCTCCCATTAAGCTGCGGCCACCGCAAAATGTCTCTTGGAATCCATTGAGTTGGCCAGCGGTTATCTTGCCTGCGCATTACTTATGCCCTGGATGATTTCGACCAGGATGACATTAACTCGCGTTTGTTCGCTCACCCACTCCGCCCGCTTACGGTCTCGTCACGTTACACCTATCATTTTTCTCTCCAAAGCTCGCGCGTTGTCCTTATAGGTGCAGTACGGAGGAATCTTGAGAACATCGAATTATTGTCCTGTGCGGCCGATTTCCCTCATTCAAATGGGATTAAACGTCCCGGCTCCCACTTTTTTTTCAACTCACCGCTGAAGCGGGAGGAGTCAACCTAAGCGTGGAGTACTTTTCAGGCAGTCGCATGGCGGGTTCGCTTTCGCTTTTGTTTGGTTCTTTTTTGGATTCCGTGAATAAATACATCCAGTCAGAGACTTAATACCTGCAAATTAGGCCCACGAACAAAATGCGCGCGGACTCTTTGCTTTCGCCTATCGCTATGTATCACTACGCCTATGGCAGAGCGGCAAGCCGCCACGGGACTGGCCGGAAGGTTGTTTGACTCCTCCTACAGTCTGCGGTGTGTTCAATAAAAGGCGGCAGCCGGGACGTTTAATCCGATTTAAATTAGAGAAGTCTCCCACGCAGAATAATAATTCCAAGTTTCTAAGGATGCTCGGAACGTATAGATCGAGTTCCCGCGGTAAAGAGACGAGTTCAGATCCCTCTTTAGTGCACCTATAAGTTAAGCTGAACCATTTTCGTTCGCCTCCACGTTTCCGCCCCATATATGTGAGATACCGGTAAGACACAGCTGTTGTATACTTTTCTCTTTAGGGATATTGGTGAACTGTCATTCATGATCTGAGAGAGCCTGCCTGCCAAACAGTCCGAGACTCCGCGGCTCGCCTGTTTTAAGTTGTCTATAAGCTTCTTTTCTTCATTTGTACCATAAAGCACTGGCTCTGCTGCGAACTGCACTGCGCTAAAGCTGACGGAAACAGAAGAAAGTAAAGTAGCTGTTGTCTCTTACCTTTGGCGTTTCATTGCACGATAGTGAATATCGGCTTAGTGTCTAGTGATAGTCAACACAAGAAGGTATACGGTGTGAGCCAAAAGTAGGGTGAGCGAAAAGCCAAAGCGACGAGTAGCAGACGATCCGCACCCAAGCGCCGGGTGGGGAACAGTAGCGCCAGTTTGGTGGTCATGAGGCGGAGGCGTGGGGAACTACGCTTTGTCCCTTGCCGCTCGGCACACCTACTCATCTAGCCATAGTAGTAGTGGAGCGCTTTCCAGTGGCAGCGTCGTCTGATAGGCTGTTCTGCTGAAGACCTGCTCAACTGCACTGATATCGGGGTACTACGGAGCTGCACGCGTAAATTTCCGCTACCTCCTTGGCCGTTGAGGGCACTCGATTGACCTGTTTTTATGCTACGATCATGGTGAGCGTCTGTTACTTTGTTCGGGCAATTTTTGTAAATTTGCATCGATTTTCTCTCATCTCTTAAATCACCAATGAAAACATTCATAATGAAAACTCATTCCACTCTAGAACAGAAAAAAGCACCTGCGGCGAAAAGTGCCCTGAGGTCCACCATGGCAAGAAGCAGCGACGCCTAGTTTCGCACTTGGCTTGGCCATTGTTGGGCACGAAACATGAACTATAAGAAAAGACTCTTCTCGAGTCAAAGCTTAAATAAATGCCACAAAAGTTTTCGTACTACCCTGACACCAACGTGCACTTGCCTTAATATATTGAAGAAATTATGAGCGCACTATTAAAACAAATTAACGTGTGTACAGAGGGGAGCATGGCACAACCTGGAAAACATAGCCTTTCGCGCGGTAGATGAAGTGCTCTTTAAGGAAATCTCCATAGACGGGGGCGCCAGCTATGCAATTGTGCGAGACTTGAAGGCGCTGATGGCAGCTCGAATGAAGCAAGCAGAGTTGCCGAACAGAAGACGTTGCAAGTCTCCTGTCCTGTATGAGGCGCTGAACGACAGGCTGATCGGTGCCGTGATATATATATATATATATATATATATATATATATATATATATGAAATGAGGTGAACTGTAAGCTGCAAACATAAACTAGCCCAAATAGGAGTACGTCCGCTTTTAAACTCCTTATCGAAAATGCTGCGACCGGCTGCAAGTGATGAGGAAATCCCCCTCTTTTTCTGCCGTCACGAAACCAAGGAGTAAAATAAAGCGTGACTCCACACAGGAGTACGTCAGCTTCAATACTCCTCCAGGCCCTTTAGTCTGCCGGCTCCCTCGCCTGCTCCTGCTATCGCCTTGTGCTCTGAAGCCTCTGTTGCATCGCCTCTCAGTCGAATGGTGGTGTGCGACGACCGCCTTTGCGCCATGGCAGAGTGGACGCAGCGTAGAAGAATCATTCACATGACACCGTCGGCCCCTCGCTCGTTCGCTGTATCTTCGCGTGTGGGGACTCATCGTCGTGTATAGGGGAAAACTCAACTCTCCTATGATGTCATGGACGCCACTCCCTCGCCAGTGTGCCAAGGCTTGCTGCGAGCCGCGACAGAAGGCTTCCGCGTCGCCCCGAGGAGCCAACCCACACAGCAGTCACTCAGTAAGTGTTTGAGATATCATGCGGCTGAAAAAAGTGCGTGACAGTACTGCCGTGGCCCTTTACGTTTATGTGTACTATCCCGCTCAGTATGAGCTACACTGCGCCCGGGCAGGCGCGGTGTAGATCATACTGAGCGCGACTGGAAGTAGGGTCAGTTTTCGTAGGGACCAAATTTTCTCCATGTATTTGCGCCCCATGAATACGGAAAAGCTGTACAAGCAATGAGCTGGGAGAAAATGGACGACCGTTGTGGTCCGTGAATATTTGTCACGTTATTACCACCAGCGATGAGAACAAAACCCCGCCGGCCCTTATTGGTTGCTTTCCTTTGTTTTAAGAGGGCCTTGTGATGCAAACAAAGCAAGCGATTTATTCTTTCAAACCATTGGACAGGGTGAGCGTCCAAAGAATATTGCGTACATTTTCCGGGTTGGTCGCATCAAAACGTAGCAGCGATTTTCGGCAACAAACATGAGGCGGCAACCTTACTGAGCGCTGCCTTTCTGGTTCATTAGGCGTCCAGTTCCAAAATGTAATATCTTGTAAGCTCTTCGCATTTGAAAAATGTGAACAGAGCAAGTTTCCTATTCGCCTCCAATTTCCGAATACCTTCCATTTAGGTAAAACTCGTAGAGGCAAGCGTCCCGGTTCGATCCAGGCAAGGCAGAGAAAGAATACACAAGTATAAAATATGCCCTGCTCGAAGAGCTCGGCGTCGTACGTTGGCAAAACCAAGCACTTCGCTGAAAAAATGAAGCAGCACAAAGCTGATGTCAAACAAATGACCAGGGAACAGAGCGCGGGTTGACAAGGTTGACTACGAGGGAACTATTGTGGTGGACACTGAGCCGCGCCCGAGCAGAAGGCTCTCACTTGAGTTATGGCATATTCAGCAGACGCGGGACAATGTCAACCGCTCCCTAGAAACCCTCCCCACTTCTGACACCCACGGTCTACGTACAGTGACCGGGCGGTTGATTAACTGAAGGCTTAAAAAAGTCAAGCTGAAACTCGCCCGCTGTCACAGCTGATGAAGGATCCAGTAGATTCCGAAACGTGGTGTTTTTCGTTTTTTTTTGTGGTTGGCGTTCTTACTAACTTAAATTCCTTTACCAACCAGACTGACCTGTGTGGAATGCTTGCTTTTGAACTGGCCAGGAACGTGAGGGCAAAGCAGAACACAAGAAAGTTTGGCTGGGAGGAGGGGTGAGGGGTCTGGTGGCAGTTTTCTATTCCTAACAATGCCAAAGAAATTACAATATAGCTTCGCTGGCCCTGCTGTGTTAGTCACCCTTGCCTGGCCTTTGACCTGTAATCAGAATGACGACGCCCTCAAAATGCGCGGATGTGGGTTCTCCGAGGAAGCAAATTGCATGCAAACTTCCACTGCGTGTATGCAAAGCGCTGTTTTTTGTTTGTATAATCTGATTTCAATAATTGCTTTTGATCTGGTACCTGGAACGCGTGAGAAACGGTCTGACAAGTGAAAAAAATTACCGCAATGCCTTTTTAAGTGCAGGAAAGCAGCCAAAGGCAGTGCGAATGGGCAAGTGCCTCAGCAAGACCATCCCAAGCAGCACATGCCATTGGTCCAATGTAGGAATTGAGTTGGCAAACTACGGTCCTATGAAGGCCCCGCGTTATCAATGTTCTCTCCGCCTTGGCTCCGCCATTTTCAAAAGTTGGCAGCATTGGACCAGTTTCTCGGGCGTTTTCCCCGCCTTGGCTCAGCCATTTTTAGAAGTTGGCAGTATTGGACCAGTTTCGCGGGCGTCTTCCCTGCCTTGGCTCAGCCATTTTTAGAAGTTGGCAGTATTGGATCAGTTTCTCGGGCGTTTTCCCTGTCTTGGCTCAGCCATTTTTAGAAGTTGGCAGTATTTGACCAGTTACTCGGGCGTTTTTTCCTGCCTTGGCTCAGCCATTTTTAGAAGTTGGCAGTATTGGACCAGTTTCTCGGGCGTTTTCCCCGCCTTGGCTAAGCCATTTATAGAAGTTGGCAGTATTGGACCAGTTTCTCGGACGTTATCCCTGCGTTGGCTCAGCCACATTTCGAAGCTGGCAGTAGTGGACCAGTTTCTCGAATGTTTTTCCTGTCTTGGCTCTGCCATTTTTAGAAGCTGGCAGTATTGGACCAGTTTCTCGAATGTTTCTCCTGCATTCACTTTATCATATTTCGAAGTTGGCAGTATCTTACCAGTTCTACAATCTCTTCCTGCAATAGGCAGCTTGACTTCGTGTCGTAGGCAGCGTCACGCTGCCTACGACATTGAGAGCAGTCTAGGAACGGAAAAAAGGGTGGGTTAGATAAACAAAAATAAGAAGTCTTGATCCCCGTTCTCAAGTCGCAAAGCTATGGTGGAAAGCTTTTTCTGAAATATGGAGATTAATGGGGCATTAGCCCTCCTGTAGCTTGAAGAAGAATTAGTTGGGCGAGAACGAAGGCTCTCTAAGAAGAGCTCCGCGTTTACACAAATACCGCAGTAGCGCATTGTAATTCCCAGTGGCGGGGCTAGTTGGTGATGCATTTTCTTTTCCCGAAATTTCCTCACGGAGGGGAGACGCCATGCTCGCATGTAAGCATACGGCACGCGGAAGTAGGGGGAGTGGGGGGGGGCAGCCGGTCACAACTTGAGCGTGGTCTGCTTTGTTTTCCTTCCGAGAGCGTATTGTGTAGGCGCCCAGGGCGGAAGAGGGGGCCCCGAAACTAGGGTGTCTCGATGTGCGGGAGGGGAGAGGGGAGAGAAGCGCACGCACATCTAGGCGCCCTACGAGCACCTGTTTCTATTCACCGCAGCACTCGACTTGCACTTGCCGATCTGCACCCTGCCTGTGGGATTAGTGCATTTTACTGGCGCATTTTCCCTGTTTACATGAGTGGGATGCACGAGAAAGTTGACATGATGCGCTGCTCTCGCCTTCAAGTAAACGGAGCTTATCAGCCGTCTTAGTGTTATGCGCTTTTCTTACAATTGCACTGTAAAAACTAGGCGTCACTTTGACGGTCACCCTTTGGTCAATTTTGACGGGTCTTCGGTGTATTCCGAAAAGACTGTTCCTTCGGCGTGATACAGAGGGAGAGGGCAGAGCAACGAGGAGCGCAAAAAAATAAACAAATTCTCGGCCTTCTGATTAGCTCTTCTTTGCAAACGTCATACGACCGATGACCTATCGCGATGCGGTGGCGTTTGGCGTCGCGCGGACTCTGCGTGCGAAGCATTTTTGGCCTCCTCGTGCGATCTTGGGTTGGTCGGTGTGCACGGGCCTTGTTTTTTTTTCGTGTTCTCGCGCCATTTTGTTTTTTCGCGTTGGTGAGAAGACGGCGAGGCTTGGATTCATGGAAGCGGCTCCTGTCTCAAACCAAGTGCGCCTGATTACGGTACGTGTACTGCATATTTACTATATTTGCTTACATTTTCCTTTCGGAACGTGGTGTATGACACAAGCGCGGAGAGTCTCGTTCGAGCCGTCGTGGCGTGCACAACGCGGCGACCGGCGTACGTACGTTTTTCGCCTCAAGCCCGTCGTGGATTCGTCTCGCGCTGTGCTCGCTCGCTTTCCTACACAAGGGTTACCATCTCTGCAAACTTTCTTTTGTGCCTTCCCTGTGAGCCCGCTCCTTCCTAACGCGAGAGGAGGCTTTGTATGCTTCTACACACAGGTGAAGGGAACACGCGAGGCGATCGCGCGCTTGTGGCTGTTGTAAACAACGCGCTGTCGTGCTTTTGCGCGGTCTGCTTAGACTGCTGGTCGCGCGGCTGGTAAGATGTGGTGTGACAGCTATTACCCCATAGTGCTCCTTCGGTGCGTATTCGGCTTTCGAATTAAATCGTCCTCACTGTTTTTAAAACTCTTACTGTTCCAAAAGTATAGCACGCACGCATCGTATTGCTCAAGACGTGGCCTGCCTCCAGTTTTTAGAACAGCCGCAGGGGCTCGATCGGCCCGCATCGCGATGATCCCGCGAGTTCGCTGCCGTATTGCTTCTACCTGCACTAGATGCGTTAGCCTTTCCCTTCGTTTTTTGCGGGGACATCTCGAGAACGCCTGTATCGTTTACTTTCGCGCTCTGCCGCGCCTATTTCGTCTCTCCGGAACTGTCCTGCAGCTCTTCGGTCGGCTGTACTCGCCCCGGGTCCTAACGCTGCAGCGTTGCGAGGCGGCGGCGGTCGGCCCGCTGGTTGTTGTATGTTCCTGCTGCACTGGCCGTACACTCTAAACACAGTAACCTATAACGTAACTTTTGGACGTGAGTAACTTTTGTCACAAATGTTACAATTGATGTTTTTTGATGTTTTCATTACGTTTTCTTTATTTTTGTGGAGCCCAAAGGTTACAACGGCCAAAAGTCAACCGTTTCAAAGGTTACGATGAAAAAATTGCCATGTAACCTTTGCGCTGTAACCTTTGCGCAGTACGGTAACCTATATGCGTCGTCAAGCCAGGAGATAGGCACATATAGAGGACGTATGCTGCTTTATGTGCGGGAATGCACTTTTCGGATGCAATGGGGCTGCGGTTTCGACCGCAAGGGGGAGACATCAACGTAAGCTATCGCATGAGCCCGATACTGCTGTTTTGGGTCGCAGCCACATTGAATCGCGCGTTATCAGATATCTGCCTTCACATTTACCAAAGGAGGCTGTGAATGCAATGCAAATGCAGTATTTTACGGCTGTATATGAGAACACATCTTGAATGTTCGATTCCTGTCCATGAGTTTTGCAAAACACCCGACGTGCTACTTCTCTAAGCATGTTCTGTACCGATATTATTGCGCGAATAAACGCTAATAAACAAGTATTTCAAATTCCATGTAATTTCTCGATGACTCGGATACAGCCTATTTCTCATCTTCCTCGAACCGATACGCGATAGCAACGGTCGCAATTAATAGTAAGAAAGTAGACATATGGAAGGGGAGCGCCTGGAAAGGCGACAGCGGACGTAACCGCATTTGCGGGCCGCCGAGTGCGCGATTCGATTTCCCTTCATGCGGCTCTCTTCATACACTTCCAATGTATCAGTTCTGGTGGAAAATATATATCGCAAATCAAAACGTAATGCGCCCACGGTACGAACGGCGGCGCCTATAAGAAACGAGTAATTAGCAAAGAACTACTCAAAATATGGCATGACGGCCGCTCCAGTATGCGTGAGACGCGCATGCGCAGATGTCCGGCGCTTCACCCAATGAAAAGCGGCGCTTCTGTTTCAAACGCTTGGCATCGTTGCACGCCGGCAAGTCTGGACGGCGGGAAGGCTCGGACGTTGCAGCGTTGCGGAGACTGCTTTGTTCTTGGAACCGTTAGAACCGATAGTTGGAACCGTTCGTGAACCACGTCGTCCTTTGGATGGCGTTCCTGAAGTGGTTTGTTTGGGGTAATGCGGCTAAGCAGCAGGGACCTGTGGGATACGTTGCGCAGCAGTTGCAACGAACCTCAATGTGACTGTAGACGCTACGTCGTTGTGTGCTCGGCGGACAGCTCCGCGCCCGGCGCTATTCGTGGCGACTACTGCAATCACGTTCCTAGGGTTCATAGAAGAATGACGGACTTGGGTGAGTGGCCATTTTTTTTACCATATGCACAATAACGACCTGCGAAGTAATTTATTTCATGCTTGTAAAAGTGCATATTTTCTTTGTTTGCCAGAGCATGCAGCTTCATTCTTAAGCCTCGTTGAGTGCACTTCGAAGCGAAATGTGGTTCAGTAGTTTGAGTGCCTCATTCACCTATTGCGCGGGGTTTCATGCAAAAGTTTGGTTATCCAGAATATTGGTTTTAGACTATTGTTGCCGTATGTCATTTGGGGTCATTAGGTGCGATAATACGGGGGTAATCCAGCGCTAATTCTTGATCGTTTGCATGCGTGTGCGCGCGTTTTTTTTTTGCATACGTACAAGAGCACGCTTAAAACGCACGACGGTACTTTTTTAATTAAGGATGCGATTTGGGCGAGTTGGTATTGTAAGCGATTTTATGACTCAATGCCACATCGGCGCTATACTCCCGCCCAGGCGGCGGCAGTCGCCTCCTCGACTCGAGTGGCGATCACGTGAATCTGGCTCGGTGCGCCGGTCGGTCCCAGTGCCTACCGCATTGCCTGCCTATCCTCTTTCCTCTCTTCCCGGCGCCGTCTGTGTTTGTGATGGTTGTTTTTCGCGAATGCGGCGCGTCGACTCATCAGCGTTGGCGACGGGAAGCGCAGCGCAGGGTGTGTGGTGCGGGAGCGATCTGAGCGGACGTACGCAAGACAGTGCGAGCCCTATTGAAGTGCGCCAGCAAGAATTAAGTTGTAACTGCAATGTATCCGTTTTTTATTCTCACAAATTTGTGTGACCGTCGAGTGTTCCTACTCGCTCCCCCTCCCGTTTTGGTCATCTCTTACAGTATTGATTCATATATTGAAAACAGCGCGGGAAAACTAGACGACGTGTTGTGTCTTTCTTTGCTCGTCTCGTTTTCCCGCGCTGTTTTCACTATGAAGCGGTACTTTTGTTTTGAATCTGAATTTTGGAACTTTGCACGTCGTTTCATTGATTATCAATTGATCGGTGCGCCATACGATTTTGTCAATACAACTGGGCCCATTAAAAAATTGGCTGGGGTTTGACCAATGGCCACCCTGAGTGAATTGCGGAAGCAACAGCGCAGCAATCGCAGCAGCGGCGCTGCGATGCGGTAGGCACTGCGGTGTTCTTTGTATACCATGTTTTACTGTGGTGAGAATATCAGCTATGCTTTAAGTATGAAAGGTTGCTCACTGGCTCTGATTTAACATTCCACAGATCCCACTGCCTGAAGACTTGCAAGTGACTGCACCTCATGTATACACCTGTGCTGAGTGTTTACGCTGGAAGTAGTAAAGAAGTGTTCTCGATCAGCAACGGCAACCTATAAAGAGCGTGCCCTCATCTTCTCCCTGGTGAGATATTACATAAAAAACCTCGACTATCCAGTCATTTTCCGCCATACTCATCCTGCTGCAGAAGACTGCCCTGCCAGACACTTTAGTGCCACGCGGACTATACTGACGAACCGACTTAAGAGCTTGTTCGTGCTGTTGAAAAAGAATAATTTGTTGTAATTTTCTGGAAAGAAATTTGTTCCAATTGTTCACTTTCTAGTATGTTGAAGTATATGTCCTGCAGCTAAATTGAGCAAGTTTTTTTTTTAAACTCCAGTACACAAGTTGATGTACTTATGCGAGTGTTGTCAGGCTTATGGCACTGTTAATGTTGCAAGTTATTAGTCATGTCATTGCGCATCTTTGTTAATGAAGTGACTGGAGGACTCAGAGGGCTTTTGTTTATATGATCTAGGCAAGTTGTGCGGAATTTGCTGAAGCTATGTACCTCTGAAAGCTGTTAGGTACATGTATATCTCTGGTTGCTGTTTAGCCAAGATGTTTAAATCGATTGATTGTTGTTTGCGTTTGTATGTGCCCGCAAGTTTTAAAAGAACTTATGTTATCTGCACTGCTTGGACCACGTTTCTTGATCTGTTATTGCATAGTCATTTTAATCTTTCTTTTAAGAGGTGTGGTAAAATGTGTGATCAAAATATTGCCTTCTCTGATATTTTTCCCATTCATATTTTGTGTCTGTTATGTTTTTTTTACATTCCAATAAGAGTGATATGCTTTAGCCAAGCTCTATTCGACGCGAGACTTCATCTGAGCATGCTTTATTGAGTTGCTTGTTCAACGTGGTTCTGTTTCGCATGCCATCAGTAATACTGTAATATGGGCCCATATGTTAGTGCCTTGCATGCCCATTTATTGTGATTTTTTTTTCAAAACGTTTGCAAAAACGGTGCCTTGAACATACCCGCATCTGTTACATTCCTTAGTTTTTCTTCAATGTAGACAATATTTGGGAAGTTTTGTTGTTTTGTATTTCCTCTAGCCTTGAAGATGTTGGAGTCAATTAAAAATTTTCCTATCATATGCCGATGTTTATCATTTTTCTCCTTTCTAAACCATTCTCTTGTTTTGGCCAATTTTTGTTCCATTCAAATTGAAATCCAGCAGAGCTCTGTATTGCATCACCTTCAGCAAGTTGGAACGACATTTTTGCCATTTTTAGGCCAGCCATTGCGGCTTACAAAGGTTACACATTTTGGAGCACGTAACCTATGGCTAACTAAATGATGTATACCTTTGTAAAGGTTACAGCACTAAAAAAGTCGCGTAACCTATGCATAAAAAGAAGTAACCTTTACCATTTGTAACTTTTACAAAGGTTATAAGTGGAAAGGTTACATTCTGTAACCTTTAAATTATAGGTATACTTCAATGTGAAAATGTGCACCTTTACAAAGGTTACCCAAAGGTTACCGTGTTTAGAGTGTAGTTTGACGTGATAACTCCCAGGTCCGGTGTGCCTGCAGCAAGCTGTGATAGCTTCGTGCAATCGGGCCCCGATTTTCTAGAACGAGCATCTTGCTAGGAATACATATTCGAAAGCAAAAGATCAGGCCAGTCCGAGAGCCTTCGCTGCCCTGTAACCTTAAGGGTGAACCGAGTATAATCTTTGATGCCTTTCCTATGGCACCAAGCTTGCCGTATGCGTAGTCTGTGTTAGTCTTGAAATTACACAACAAAACATGCAGGCTCAGGTGTGGGCGACACCCACCTACTTGCCCGTGCAGTCGACAGAGAGGAGTGGACAAGTGGACAAGTCTGGACAAGGCAGTGGGACTCCTTCTTGGAGCCTTTCTTGGTTTCAACATCTGTGATCCACCCGGCAGTCCTCTCACTATGGAACGTTTGCAGAGGTAAATGAGTGTGAAATAATTAGAAAGACCTTTTCTATAAAGGTTGGGATTTCAGGACCAGTAAAAAAATTATTCAAATAATATGCGTGACTTAAAATCGAGTACTTCGAACGAAGAAGCTTAGCTGACCTCTGGTCAGCTTCCTTGGCTTTGTGGGTTCTTATAGGGTGCTGCAATACAAGGTGCAGGACTGAAATCTTTTCTTTCAGGGATTTATGGTTTATGCACTAGTGAGTACTCTCATAACTTGGCAGCCCTTAGCACAGCAAGCTGGCACTATTTATATCGTGCATCATCGCTTACAGTGTTTACCAAATTTGTTACATGTTATTCAGTGTTCTAGCAAAAAAACAGCAAAAACTGAGACAGGTCGATGAGACGGTACGCACACTACCGCCGAACTTACAGCTGATTTATTTTTGCAAGTGCATATGCAAATGAAACAAGCTCAGTCGTCATTCCATTCCCGATAAAAAGCGCCGCTCTTTTTTTGTGATAAGGACAGAGAACCACTTATTCTTTTTTATAATTTGTTAGAAGTGTTTCAAGCAGTTCTTGCTCATGCCTGGACTTACCCCTGCTAATGATGTTTGTACCACTTATTCTTTTTTATAATATGTTAGAAGAGATTCAAGCAGTTCTTGCTCATGACTGACTTACCCCTGCTAATAGTGTTCGTGTTGTGAAACAGAGGCTGGCATCTGCTACAGTCCTTCACATACAAAGCAAGGTTGGCTTGCATCTGCTACAGCCCTTCACATACAAAGCAAGGTTGCTACCGGTGCCTGCTTGCAACTTCTTGCCATGTTATCTGCGACGTTCATTCAGGCATTGCCGAGTCTGCCTGATGTAGACTTTCCCACTGGACATATAGATTTAATACACAACCCTCATTACACACACTATGAACTCCAATTGGTGGTTGCTCTTGCAGGCTGAAAACACAAACTAGATACCAAAATTTTCGGACACTCTTTCAACCCATGGGAAATTTTATGGAAGTATGGGACAAGAAACACTCAGGTGATCCTGTTCTTCCATAAAATTTCCCATGGGCTGAAAAGAGCGTCCGAAAAATTTGGTATCAACATGGTGTTTTCAGCCCCTCATGAGCTATCTGGTCTTTTCACCCACATCTCTGGCTGTCCAGAGAACAAGCATGCAAGACCAACCACCAAACGAGGTTCACAAAGTGTGTGGTGGGAGTTGTGTATTCAACCCCATGTGCTGTGGGAAAGTATACATCGAGCAGGCTGGGCAATGCCTGAATGAATGCCTCAGGAAACACATTACGTGTGAGTACAGGGAGCAACCTGGCGTTACATGTGAGGGACTGTAGCAAATGTTTGCCGCTGTTTCACCGCACGAGCATTACTAGCAGGGGGAAGTCCTTGCATGAGCGAGGACTGGTTGAAGCATGTTTAATCAAAAAGAAAGAGCAATCCTGCATAAGCGAGCCATCTATCCTTAGCATAGTGAAAGACTGCTGTTTTTTGCCTGGGATGGAAAGATGATTGAACTTGATTTTTTCATTTGCATGGGCGCTTGAGCAAGAAAATGGCTTCAAGTACGTGGACGAGCCAAAAATGAATCATTTGTAAGTTTGCCAAAAATGTCTGACTTCTTCTGGTCCTGTGTCACGGTTTTCAGGGCCTTGCAGAAATCACCTGGTATAATTGTTTACGTAATTCAAAATATCTTTGGTCATCTATGATGCTCACTTAGGCTTGAAGCAAGTAATGCGTAACCCTATCAGTACATGTGTTGTACACCTTGTGATGGTCACAAGTGCTTCCTCCAGAATAATGCATTGATCTGCCAGAGCTGTCCAGTTGAAAGGAATGCTTCTGATACCTTCCACTTCCAGACCTGCCCTCCTAAGACCGCCTAGATTGGTTTATGTGCCGTTGTCTGCTGATCAAAGCTTTGCGTTGAGGAAATGTGATGTGTACTCTCTGACAAATTAAAGTAGAGTGAATGTGTTGCTTTCAAGTGGTAAATGTAAAGGTAATGTCGTGTATACAGCCTGAATGGTTGCATCAACAAAAGGATGATGCAATAACGGAACAAGACAGTACACGTTTTGAAATACAGTGTAAAATTTTTCCCCAAGGTGCGATATATTACAGCGGTGGACTGTCGTCGCAACTTGACAAAGCTCATGCCTTGCAAGCCACGTTAAAGAGTTAGAGTCAGGTTAAAATTCATTGTTGTGCATGACAGTTGAAGCGCAACACAGTTCATAAATGGAAGTGGACAGATGCGTTATGTCCCTTTTATAGAAAAGAGAATTATGTTTTGATTTCATTTACAAGTATTTAATGATGGCAACAAATTCTAGCTTTAGTAAATAGTTTTTCATGTTCCCTTTAATTAACATGCTTTTACAGTTTTATTTTAATTGTTTGGAAAGCTTATTGGAGCTGAAAATTCCCTTCGAACCTGCGGTGTGTAAGGGAAGCTGCAGTCACTTGCCTTCTATTTATAGGCATCTATGATGCGCAGAAAATAACCAACCCCTATATATAGCCTTAATTGATTACGAGAAAGCATTTGACTCAGTGGAAACCTCAGCTGTCATGCAGGCATTGCGGAATCAGGGTGTAGAACAGTGTTATGTGAAAATATTGGAAGATATTTATAACGATTGCGCAGCTACTATAGTTCTCCATAAAGTCAGCAATAAAATTCCAATACGGAAAGGTGTCAGGCAGGGAGACACGATTTCGCCAATGCTTTTTACTGCCTGCTTACAGAAAACTCGTCTGGTCGTGGTGAAATATAAAACGTGACATTAGAGACGCCGGGCACAACTTAGAAAAGAATACACAAAAGGCGTTTAGCTCACATATGGGAGCCTTGTTCACAGTCTGTGGGTTGTGGGTTTTATTTTTGTTGTAAAGGCTGACGGAACGTAAACAGTGCTAGAAAGGAGTTGCTGACTCCCAAGTGATTCTTTTTTTTTAAATTAGACGTGGCTACTTATACGAATAAAAAAAAAGTAGCATATATGAGTGGCCAGTGCAACTGCCATATGTATGCCCATTTTTGAACACGGTCGAAGGGCTTTCAGGACTAAGCCAGATGCAGCGTGCTGACACGCTTCTTGTTTGTGATTTGCGTTGTTGCTGTCTTAACTTCATGTGTGCTCATTGCCCCTCTTCTGAAGTCACGAATAATCGACATGTGAGGGGCACGTCGCGTCTTAGACTTTTACGAAGATATATGGATAGGTATTCACAATAATTTGCTTTTGTGTGTCTGTGGTTTTGTTTTTTATTGCTAATTGGTAATCAGGACTCGATATGCTGCACCTGCTTGATAATTTTGAGTGGAGAAAGAGTGCCTTGTATCGTAGTCTTCCATAGCATCCAATCCTTACTAGGTGTTGCTTTCCAAACTGTGTATAATGACCACACTTCCAACTACATCAAATCAGTTTTTCATGTTTAGCTCTTGAGTATACACAAGCAAATATGATTCTTGGGCAGAAGCATTGATGGTCGTTTCCCGTGGTGATGTAGGTGGTCTAAATGTGATTCCCTTGAGCAGATTTGCGTTTAGTCTGAGCGGTTAACTTGTAATATTCTTTTGCGACAGCATGATACTTCTGCCATGTGGAAGAAGAGTTAGACAGCTTGGCCTACCGGAACAGGCGTTTTTTCTTATCCATACTGTGACATTTCAGCAGTCATTTTTTCAGCGTACTGCACGAGACTGGAATGACCTGCCCACCGAAGTTGCCATTATCATCAACCCACTAGAATTCAAGCGGAGCATCGCCAACCTTTCATCTTAACATTTTTTACCATTGTTTGCCAGATACCGTACACTCCCTCATGTAATGTCTCAACCGAGACCTTTGAGGAAATAAATAAATAAATGAATAAATAAATAAATAAATAAATAAATAAATAAATAAATAAATAAATAATTTGCTTCTTCGATGCTGACCAAAAACTCTTCTAGTTGGATCAATTGTCAACGTAAAAGCAACAACGGCAACGTTTTCCTGTGCAGCCATTCCTTTGGAATGTGTCTCCGTCACTAACCCTTTGGTGCAGACTCACAGTTGTTCTTTAGCCGTTAGATTGATTTCAATTATGCCACTGCTACACACTCTGTGAAGTCCGGCTTGAGCGGTCTGCGCGGGGTCACACCAAGGACGCAGCTCGTGTGTGCTGCGTGTGCCCCCTTATAAAAATTTCTATAGACAGTCCATAGACTGTCTATAGACTTTAGTCTACGAAGTCTATAGACTGTCTATAGACAAATTCTTTAGACTGGTCTATAGACAGTCTATAGATTTATGGCCATACACTTTTAGTAGACTTTTGTCTATAGACAGTCTATAGACAAATGTCTACTGAAAGTCTATAGGTCTATAGGAAGACTATAGACACAGGTCTATAGACAGTCTATAGACGATCTATAGACTTATGGTCATACATTTCCTATAGAGCTGTCTATAGACCGTCTATAGACACTTGTCTATAGACGACCTATAGACTTATGGCCATAGACTTCCTGTAGATTACTGTCTATAGACAGTCTACAGACAAAAGTCTACTGGTCCAGTAGACATATGTCTATAGACTGTCTATAGACATTCCATAGGTGTGTGTGGCGTGGCAGTGCTATAGACCTTTGTCTATAGACAGTCTATAGACCTCTGTCTACAAAACTATTAGTAGACCATTATCTATAGACTGCCTATAGACTGTCTACAATAATTGAAAAAGGTCACCAGACAGAGTTCACACATGAAACAATCAATATACTTACAAATTTAGTTTATTTCCAAGCTATCCAGGCTGGGAATATGCAATACATGCACCATAAAAATGCACCACAGTAACATAAAAGTTGAGAGTAACAGTCCGGCTAGTTTCCTCAGAAGCATTCTTGTGGCCTGTTGTCTGCAGTAAATAATCCGGGCATGTTCACCTGTACAGCACAAAGAAAAAAAATAATATAAGAGGAACTGAAAAAAAAAATTCCCATTCCATCTCTAAAAATGTGCTTTACAATGCAAGGCATATCCTGGCTATACCATTCTAGAAAGGCAGTCTTGATCTTTTGGTTTGGTTTTATGGGGTTCAAAGACCGAAGGCGACACAGGCTACGAGACGCTGAAGTGAAAGGCTGGGGAATAATTTCGGTCACCTGTGCAGAGTACACAGGCCTTTAGCATCTTGCCTCTATTAAAATGCGACCGCCTAGGCCGGAATCGAACCTGCATCTTTCAGGTCGCCACGATAGCCACTGAGCTATCACGAGGGCTCAATCATTTCAGTAAATACACGACAGATTGTAAGTGTCGTCATAAAACATTGTAACAAACACCCCTAATCCCTGGAGCACTCTACTCTGAATCCAGTATTGATAGCGATTTCTGTATGGCAATACTGTTACAGTCAATACTGATCTCTTTATGGCAATCCTTTTACACTATTTGTAACAGAAGACTTCGAACAATTGTGCCACATATATGCATTGACTCGCAAGGAGCTGTTAAGAATGCCACCTCCATAAAATACAGATTCAGTGCACCTTACAGAGGGATCCAAAAAGGAGAACATTGCAGCATTTATTCTTATAACCGCTATAGAAGAAGCGCTTCAGAATACCCTGCGTGAATTAAGCCTGGTACACCCGGCCAAATATTTAACTGGCTCGGGTGTTGCATCGCTAAATGCACCTTGTAAAAAAGGTGCCTTTCGGCTACACTGCTGGCATATTCATGCTGTAATTTAACGAGTGAAATGTCATTTCGTGGTTCCTTTTTGTTCATATAATGTTTGAGTGCAGTACTTGCGTGTTTAGATCAACGTTATCAGAAACATTCGTCTGCCACTACGAACAGCTGAAACAAGCGGCATACGCAGCAATGGATCTTGTCCATATGGCCTCATCCTCTGGGTAAAGTACCACTCCTTTCATGGCGGACAAGTCATTTACCCAGATTAGTGCAAATGCGCCACCATAACCATTGCTGCATATTCCGCTTGTTTCGGCTCTTCTAGCGGCAGACGATGAATATTTCTGATAACTTTGATCTAAACATGCAAGTACTCCACTCAAACATTATTAACAAAAAGAAACTATGAAATGCCATCTCACGCATCAAATTACAACATGAATATGCCAGCAGTGTAGCCAAAAGGCACCTTTTTACAGGTGCAATTAGCGATGCAACACCTAAGCCAGTTAAAGATTTGGCCGAGTGTACGTAAGCCGATACTCAAACGGGCACAAGCTATACAAAACCAGCAGGCAGAAGCAACCAGTTCACCACAGATTTGCGCCTATAACTTGAAGCACAAAGACGGAGCAGCATACTCGTACATCTGCGCGCGCTCTTAGAAACAAGCGGGTTGCAGCGCTTCCATGCCGCGCTCATTATTCAGAAAACTAATACAGTACACAGAGGCTGCAGCTGCGCCGTTTCGAAAGCAGTCGCGAGGTTGAGACAGCAAATTACTGTCACGATAAAATACCGCCTGAAATTCACTTAGTTTTTCCTTCAAGTGCCGCTCCAACAGCGCAGTAAAGAGGTGTGTTTCTTGCATGGAGGCAGCCTAACCAAACGCTGCTAGAAAAATCAGCGAAAGCATTGAACGTGCTCAAAGTAGGAAGTATTTCAATGAAACAATTAACGCCTTCAACAGGCGCAGCTATAATAACACGAGAGCTTAATTTAATTTTAGGCGCAAATAAGCGGCGAGACACATCGGCGCTTTCGTAACGTAGCAGTCTGAAATCAGAAACACATACTTTGCCTCTCGCGCAAATGGTATTCTAGAAATCTGTGCACGCGTGAGCGGGATTCATGAACGAGCCACTCGGAACGAAATGTAAGCCACCTCTTGTCGAGCCGACCTTTACCCAGCTTTCAAAATGAAGTGCCCGCAAGCCAGCTGCGGCGGCGGCCAACGGCTCTGATGACAGACACGGACGCATCTATACGTGTGCAACGAAGGGGAGATGGGATGGAGCTCGTGGGTTCTTCGCGGTGTTTGAGCACGACGGCCATTCGCGCCGGCAACGAATTTTATTCACCCATCACACTATAAGCATTCCTCCAGCGCCGCTTGAATACAACTTTGACAAACGTCTCGCGCTCCAGTCTATAGCGTTACAAGACACCTTTGCTGAAATGTCGGCGTCCACGACGCGCACCGAGCGAGCGTCCATACGTAGCAAGCAATGCACACCTCAAAAAGAACAGCACTTCATGGTACAGAGAGGCGATAACACAAAGATAAGAAAATAAATGTAATCCACCACTGAACGAGACTGTGTATGTAAGTACGTTTTCGGAGGTGCAAAATTGAGCTCACACGGCGCTAACTAACACACAGTTCCATTTCGGCCGTCATTCACAGGCTAAACGACATTTCTGGCCGCGCATCTACCTTGAAACACGAAAAATCTAGTAGACAGCTCGCGAAGAGCGGCTTATCATCAAGGGCATCGCACAGACTGCCTTTCCGCGCGTTAGTAAAGACAGCGGGACAGAGATAAGCGGCATTAGTCGAGAACCCGATGGCTTCCGCCTTAGAAACGAAGATAGGACGTTTGTAACTGCGCACATAACCTGTTCTGCACACACAGCTCTGCTTAGAGTGGTTTAGGAGACCAAATGAATAAAATATAAACGTGTAGACTTACCGTAAGCGGACGTTGAAGCTGGATTTTGAAGAAAACGTAATCCGCGAAAAACACGCCAACGCCATTGATGCAGCCACGCACAGGGTTGTTTGCAGCCCGAATGATTTTCCGCCGTCTCGCGGTAAAATGGGTAAAACAAGAAACAGAAACCCATTTCACGGTCGTATCTTTATTGCTCGCACTCTTGCCGTGTGCAGCTTCATCTGATATCCAAGACCACAGAAGGCAATTGCTTTATAAGCTTAAATTCTTCGCTTACCCTCTAAAAATCTTATTGTTTTCGTGAAAACAGAACCGAAATCAAACTTCTTGGCGGTATACGCGCCGCATCTCCCACCGAATAGTATGTTGTACAATTCTCAAATAATAATTATAAGGTTGCATAGGATAACGTCTTTTTTGCGTGTGTTCGTGTTTAGAAAACTGATATGCGCCACATCAGCGTGTCATCGGCTCCGAAGCAACAGGTGCAAGGGTAGGAACGAAAAAATACTGGCTTTGTGATTGTTGCGTCGCAGCACTTATTCACGTGAATACAAACTGCAAAGGTAAAAATGGCAGATGTTAATCGCACAGAGGACCAGGCTCTTTGAGATTAATCTAAAGTGTTTCTAAGGCATGGGCGCTTCCTTGAATCCTCACACCCGTATTTCCCCCTTTATTTTCAGGACGTTTTAAAGAGAAATGTAGAACCTTTGATGAAATGTTTCTGATTTCAGCGCGTTGGACAGTAACGATCGAAAGATGGAATGGAATTGTGTAGAGCGATTCCTTTACGGGACAGCGTATTCGTTCGATGTAGTACAGTTTGCGGGCGCCCTTACTTCAAGAACGGCTGCCTTTCCTCGGCTTACTTGTTAGCATTAATATCTAATTGTATTGACAATTGGCAGCAGCGGCAGCAGCGGCAGCAAGCCGTGAACACCATTTGAAAAACTGCTCTTTTGCAGTGCCGTCTACTTCGAGGCCCCACCGAACGTGCATGCGAAGCGCTGCGTCGACTTCTGGCTCTACATTTCACGGATCCGCCCCAGTGACGAGGGATTTCCTGGCAAGAAGTCATCTGCACATGCGCGCCCAGCCAGCTCGGCCCAACAAAAAGCGGAGCATCTTCGGCCGCCCGTCACTTGGCAGCAGCGGCAGCAAGCCGTGAACTCCATTTGAAAAACTGCTCTTTTGCAGTGCCGTCTACTTCGAGGCCCCACCGAACGTGCATACGAAGCGCTGCGTCGACTTCTGGCTCTACATTTCACGGATCCGCCCCAGTGACGAGGGATTTCCTGGCAAGAAGTCATCTGCACATGCGCGCCCAGCCAGCTCGGCCCAACAAAAAGCGGAGCATCTTCGGCCGCCCGTCACTTAGCAGCAGCGGCAGCAAGCCGTGAACACCATTTGAAAAACTGCTCTTTTGCAGTGCCGTCTACTTCGAGGCCCCACCGAACGTGCATACGAAGCGCTGCGTCGACTTCTGGCTCTACATTTCACGGATCCGCCCCAGTGAGGAGGGATTTCCTGGCAAGAAGTCATCTGCACATGCGCGCCCAGCCAGCTCGGCCCAACAAAAAGCGGAGCATCTTCGGCCGCCCGTCACTTGGCAGCAGCGGCAGCAAGCCGTGAACACCATTTGAAAAACTTCTCTTTTGCAGGTTAGTAGCCCTATGTTTCCATAATATCCATTTTAATAGTATTTCTGCTGCTGCTGCTGCCATTTGTTGACATTTGTTGACATTTGCTATGCTTTTTGCATTACTGAGATTCGTTTTGCGAGTACTTCTGTACACTTCAAGCAATGTCTGATTCCTGTAGCACGTGTGATGTGATCATCTCTGAGGATGAGCCATTTGTGGAATGTTCCAAATGCGAGAGCAACTATCACTTTGGAAAATGTGCTGGTCTTACTGAAAAGACCTTCAAATCGAAGTATGAGGCCACAAAGAAAGCGTGGCAGTGCCCATCATGCAGAAGTGCAGGAAGTAGCAATACATGTAGTAAAGAGAGTAGTGGCTCTGAAACAGATATCAAACTCGCGCTCTTCTCAATTAACCAAAAGTTAGAGCGGCTGATGCCCCTGGCAGAAAAAATTGAAAGCATGGAGGAGTCTCTTAGCTTCATATCTTCGAAGTTTGATGAATTTGAGCAAAAGGTCGGCCACCAAGAGGCTGATATGGACCTAAAAAAGAGGATATCGGAGCTTGAGAAAAAGGATGACTTAAATCAGGCAGCACAAGCTCAGTTTGAAAAGGAGATACACGATCTTGAATTCCGAAGCAGGCAGCTGAACTTGGAACTGCATGGCATACAAGAAGTGCAGGATGAGGATCTAACAGTCATATTAAATAACGTGGCTGATAAACTTCGAGTGCCTCGCTTGATGGAATCGGAGATAGCAACTGTTCATCGACTTCCCGCTAAACGTGATAAGACGCCAGGCATCCTTGTGCGTTTTGCGAAGCAAGCTACAAGAGAAAACTGGTTGAAGAACAAGAAGAACCTAAAAGATAGCGACCCGCCCATTTTCATGCAAGAAAATTTAACACGCCGAAATAGAGAACTGCTTCAGGCAACAAAAGTCTGTGCCAAAGAAAAAGGCTATAAGTTCACTTGGTATGTCAATGGAAAGGTTTTCGTTAGGCGAAGTGAGGGAATGAGTGCCATTCATGTGAAGGGAAAGAGCGATTTGGATCGGCTATAGCACTCAGCATGGTATCTTTCGAGTTTCTTCTTGAAACATAATCGACATGCAGCAGATGTATTATCTGCCGAGTGACTTGAACCGCACTGCTTCGTGTGTTGCGCCGACAACGCTTAACGCTATTCACCTGAACGCACGCTCTGTAAAAAACAAGATATTGTGTTTAGAGGAGTTCTTTGGCGAATTTTGATTTGCTTTTTCTTTGATCATGCTCAGTGAGACTTGGAGCACAGATGATTCCGACGTTTTCAGGATGACCAATTACAAAACTTATTACTTGAACCGCTCCGGCCTCCGCGGGGGGGGGGGGGTGGAGTGGCTTTACTGGTGTCAGATGACATTGAATGCGACAAGTTGGACTCGTACAGTCTTATTACTGAAGATTTTGAAGTGCTATCAGCCTGTACTGGAAGGTTCGTGTTTTCTGTTTGCTATCGTCCACCGAAGGGAAATATGGTTAGGTTTTTGGAATTTTACGACTGTTTTCTTTCATTTATAACAGATAACAAACACACTCTAATAGCTGGAGGTGATTTTAATATCGATATGTTGAAGGATAATTCCTCTACTAGAGACTTTAACGCAGTCTTGGCCTCGAACGGATTTATTAATCTTATTAACGATCCAACAAGGGTAACACAAGAATGTGAGTCACTTCTTGATCTGCTGATTACGAACACTTCCCAACCGATAGTTGAGTCGGGCGTAATATCATGTGCGATCAGTGACCACCTTCCAGTGTTTGCATGCATAAATAAGACTAGACTGGTAAAGTACCGACAGGAGAAAGCGAAGTACCAAAGTATAACCAATGCTACTCTCAATTCATTTCACAGCTCACTGGAACAAGTTGAGTGGGATAGTATTGACGTTACCAGTGACGCAAATGAGGCTTACGATGAGTTCCTCCGAGTATTTAAACAGCTCTACCATTCCTCTTTCCCGCTAAAAGTGCGTGCAATAAAGCGTAAAACTCGCAAACCTTGGATATCTTCTGAGTTGCGCCAAGAAATTAAAACGAAAGACAAACTGTACAAAATCTTTTTAAACACACGTTCAACAGATGACCTAAGCATTTTTAAGAAATACAGAAATAGATTAACAAAAAAGCTACGTCTCGCTCATGCGGAATACTTCGCGACATTTCTTGAAATTAAAAATGGTCGCCACGATCTGATGTGGTCAAGGTTGAATTTCTTACTGAGGCGTGAGCAACCACAGGCTGCCCCGCGGGCTTTAAAGCTTGATAATAAAGATGTATCCGGCAGAGAGTTGGCAGATGCCTTCAACAACTTTTTTACCACCCTTGCCCATAACACCCCGTCAAGTGATTTCAACACCTATTTCAGCTCTTACAATAGGGACACAATATTTCTGAACCCAGTTACGACAGAGGAGGTTATATCAGTCGTAGAAAGCCTAAATAACAGCCATAGCTGTGACATTGACGGCATTCAAGTGAGGCCTGTCAAGCATGTTATAAGAGTTATTGCCCCTGTTCTTGCAGGTATATTTAACTTATGCTTTACTACGGGCACATTTCCTAAAAAAATGCAAATAGCCAAAGTAACGGTTTTGTATAAGAAAGGAGACAGCAATGACTTAGGAAATTATAGACCAGTATCGATACTCCCAATCTTCTCGAAAGCCTTTGAAAAAGTTCTGTATACACGGTTGTCTGATTTTATTGATAAACATGACCTTTTGTCACCTAATCAATTTGGGTTTTGTAAAAATAAATCTGCCGAGTTAGCCCTACTCGAACAAAAGTAATATATACTAACACAGTTTGAAAATAAGGCCTTTGTTATTGGTGTCTTCGTGGACTTCTCGAAGGCATTCGATTTAGTAAACCACAGTGTACTCCTGAAAAACTTGGAGCGTTGTGGTATTCGTGGACTGGCTCAAATGATCCTGAAATCATATCTTTCGCATAGGAAACAGGCTGTAAGCATAGACAATGTGACATCTGAACTAAAACTTGTTACTTCTGGCGTTCCCCAGGGTAGTATATTGGGACCATTACTTTTTAATATGTACCTAAATGATATCTCCAACATTAACTCCGCCGCTAAATTTATTATCTACGCTGACGCTGACGACACTAGCATCTTTTTTACTGGAAATGATCTTGATCTCCTTGTTCGGGAATGCAATGACACCTTGAGTGAACTACAAAAGTGGTCCGAATCCAGATACATGCGTATAAATGAGAAGAAAACAAAAGCTGTCATATTTCGTCCTAAAAACAAAGTACTTCCTTCCCCCATCGAGATTAAACTAAACTCGCGACGTATAGACATAGTTGAACAATTTAAATGCCTTGGAGTAGTTTTTTCTTCCAGCATGTCTTGGGAACACCACACGGACCATATTATCACGAAACTGGCTCAAATAACCGGAGTCATAAGTCGGCTCAGATACGTCATTCCAAAAACAGTAAAGTTACTCCTCTATAATTCACTTTTCTGCTCCTATTTAAACTACTGCCATCTAGTGTGGGGCACAGCTACAGTTAGCTGTCTTCAGCGTATCTACATGTTTCAGAAAAAGTTTCTTCGTCATGTTTACAATGTCCCCTGGGACTCGCCAAGCAAAGATCTCTTTCTACAAAGTGGTGTGCTAAAAATACACAACTTGTATAAATATCGCTTGAGTGTCCGGTTTAAACTCGAAACACGTAGAAATGTAAACCACATACGTAAACTTGCTGAACTACATACCCGAGATGCAAGCTACACAACAAGGTATGCGGAGACATGGATAGTCCCGACCCCACGGTTAAACTCGGGTAGAGAACGCCTGCAGTTCACTCTTCCGTCCCTGCTAAACGCGTATATATATAATAATTTTGACCTTTTCAGTTCGTCAAACAGGTCTTTGCGTGCTTTGTATGCTAGCATGTAAGATTTTTTGTCTTGTGCTTTTTTTTTCTTTCTCTTTTTTTTCTTTGCTGCCATTACCTGTGTCTACCCTATGTGAATATTGTGTTAATATTGTATAATGTTCTTTCGTTTTCTCTTGTACCTGCTCATTATTGTATACTTGTTATCACGCTTTGCAACTGCCTTTTGTATTAAAAGCCTTGCTGTCAAGCTGCTGCCAAGCGAAAGGGGGCTGCGGCTTAGTCAAGCTGTCTCTCAGCTTTTTCTGCGCCTCCGCTGTCTGTATCTTTACAAGGCAGAAATAAAGAATTTGAATTTGAATATACGTCACGGTATAACGAAAAGGAGCTTGTCAATGCTCCTGAAAACAATATACAGGAGGGTGTTGTAATGGCCTTACGCAATACTTTTTAATTTCCGTAATAGCGAAGGAGGTGGCGGACTCCCGACATAGTTGCGGTCACTAGATGCAGGTCCCCTCAACATGCAGTGCAAAAATGAATTGTCATTGTTCTGGACTTAGTAGAAAGTAAGTGTATCGAACATTGTTAGATAAAATTACGATTGTTATAGACTGGTCTATAGGCAGTAGACTATCTATAGTGTCCAGTCTATAGACGAAAGGAAATTGAGGTAGTTGTAGACTGTAGTCTATAGAGAGTCTATAGACCGTCTATAGACAAAAGGAAATTGAAGCAGCTATAGACCTTGGTCTATAGAGAGTCTATAGACCGTCTATAGACGAAAGGATATTGTGGCAGCTATAGACTTTAGTCTATAGACCGTCTATAGACGAAAGAAAATTGAAGCAGTTATAGACTTTAGTCTATAGAGAGTCTATAGACAAAAGAAAATTGAGGCAGCTATAGACCTTAGTCTATAGCGAGTCTATAGACCATCTATAGACGAAAGGAAACTGAAGCAGCTATAGACTTTAGTCTATAGACAAAAGGAAATTGAGGCAGCTATAGACCTTAGTCTATAGCGAGTCTATAGACCGTCTATAGACGAAAGGAAATTGAAGAAATTATAGACTTTAGTCTATAGACAGTCTATAGACAAAAGGAAATTGAGGCGGCTATAGACCTTAGTCTATAGCGAGTCTATAGACCGTCTATAGACGAAAGGAAATTGAAGCAATTATAGACTTTAGTCTATAGACAGTCTATAGACAGAAGGAAATTGAGGCGGCTATAGACCTTAGGCTATAGCGATTCTATAGACCGTCTATAGACGAAAGGAAATGGAGGTAGTTATAGACTTCAGTCTATAGCGAGTCTATAGACCGTCTATAGAGAAAAGGAAATTGAGCCAGCTATAGACTTTAGTCTATAAAGTGTCTATAGACAGTCTATAGACAAAAGGAAATTTGAGCCAGCTATAGACTTTAGTCTATAAAGTGTCTATAGACAGTCTATAGACAAAAGGAAATTGAGGCAGCTACAGACATTAGTCTATAGAGAGTCTATAGACAGTCTATAGACGAAAGGAAAATGAGGCAGCTATAGACCTTAGTCTATAGAGGGTCTATAGACAGTCTATAGACGAAAGGAAATTGAGGCGGCTATAGACCTTAGTCTATAGAGAGTCTATAGACCGTCTATAGACAAAAGGAAATTGAAGCAGCTATAGACTTTAGTCCATAGATTTTCTATAGACGTCTGTAGACAAAAGGAAAAGTCTATAGGATGGCTATAGAGTCTATAAAAAGTCTATAGAAAGTCTATAGACCATTTTTATAAGGGCCTTTTCCTGAACGGCGCAGCTACCACGTAATTAAGTCCAAAAGGTGAAAGGCGGCCCCACGTTTATGCGGCCTACCGGCGAATTTTTTGTCGAAACGATTTGCTTGCATTTCCGGGACCTCCCGCGGCCACTGTTTACAGACACAACGTACAAATACACTTATAAATACGCAATATCTACGACTCCAAATGCTTTAATCGAACCCGGGGCCACACTTTGAGAAGCCAGCACAATACGACTACACCGCAAAACAACGCCCTGAATGGGGGACGTGACTGGGTTTACCCTTATAAAAATGGTCTATAGCCTTTCTATAGACTTTTTATAGACACTATAGCCATCCTTTAGACTTTTTCTTTTGTCTCAAGACAGTCCATAGAAAATCTATGGACTAAAGTCCATAGCTGCTTCAATTTCCTTTTGTCTATACAGTCTATAGACCAGAATCCAGAGCCGCTCCTGGGCGCGGCCATTTTCCGCCGACTGGTGTGCCGCGGTGCGGGAGTTTCTTTGGGGACTGCGGGGCTGCGGCAGCTCCGCGGCCGCATCTGCATATAGGCGCGCTTCGGGCGCTAAAAAACATTGCCGAGCATACTTCCGCTGCGTGGCTGTGTTGCAGGTAGTATTCACGTTATCAAAGGGAGCACATTGATGCGTTTTAATGACATTTAGTGTGACATTCACGTGAATTGTGCTGACGCTTAATTAGAACGCGCTCGTGCTTATATCGCTACCCCCTTATAAAAATAGTCTATAGACATTCTATAGACTTTTTTTAGACTCTATAGCCATCCTATAGACTTTTTCTTTTATCTATAGACAGTCTATAGAAAATCTATGGACTAAAGTCTATAGCTGCTTCAATTTCCTTTTGTCTATAGACGGTCTATAGACTCTCTATAGACTAAGGTCTATAGCTGCCTCAATTTCCTTTTGTCTATAGACTGTCTATAGACCCTCTATAGACTAAGGTCTATAGCTGCCTCAATTTCCTTTCGTCTATAGACTGTCTATAGACTCTCTACAGACTAAGGTCTATAGCTGTCTCAATTTCCTTTTGTCTATAGACTGTCTATAGACACTTTATAGACTAAAGTCTATAACTACCTCCATTTCCTTTCATCTATAGACGGTCTATAGACTCGCTATAGCCTAAGGTCTATAGCCGCCTCAATTTCCTTTTGTCTATAGACTGTCTATAGACTAAAGTCTATAACTGCTTCAATTTCCTTTCGTCTATAGACGGTCTATAGACTCGCTATAGCCTAAGGTCTATAGCCGCCTCAATTTCCTTTTGTCTATAGACTGTCTATAGACTAAAGTCTATAACTGCTTCAATTTCCTTTCGTCTATAGACGGTCTATAGACTCGCTATAGACTAAGGTCTATAGCTGCCTCAATTTTCTTTTGTCTATAGACTCTCTATAGACTGAAGTCTATAACTGCTTCAATTTCCTTTCGTCTATAGACGGTCTATAGACTAAGGTCTATAGCTGCCACAATAGCCTTTCGTCTATAGACGGTCTATAGACTCTCTATAGACCAAGGTCTATAGCGGCCTCAATTTCTTTTCGTCTATAGACGGTCTATAGACTCTCTATAGCCTACGGTCCATAGCTGCTGTCTATAGACTGTCTATAGACTAAAGTCTATAACTGCTTCAATTTCCTTTCGTCTATAGACGGACTATAGACTCGCTATAGACTAAGGTCTATAGCTGCCTCAACTTTCTTTTGTCTATAGACTCTCTATAGACTAAAGTCTATAACTGCTTCAATTTCCTTTCGTCTATAGACGGTCTATAGACTAAGGTCTATAGCTGCCACAATAGCCTTTCGTCTATAGACGGTCTATAGACTCTCTATAGACCAAGGTCTATAGCGGCCTCAATTTCTTTTCGTCTATAGACGGTCTATAGACTCTCTATAGCCTACGGTCCATAGCTGCTTCAATTTCCTTTTGTCTATAGACGGTCTATAGACTCTCTATAGACTACAGTCTACAACTACCTCAATTTCCTTTCGTCTATAGACTGTACACTATAGATAGTCTACTGCCTATAGACCAGTCTATAACAATCGTAATTTTATCTAACAATGTTCGATACACTGACTTTAGACTAAGTCCAGAACAATGTCAATTTCTTTTTGCACTGCATGTTGAGGGGACCTGCATCTAGTGACCGCAACTATGTCGGGAGTCCCCCACCTCCTTCGCTATTACGAAAATTAAAAAGTATTGCGTAAGGCCATTACAACACCCTCCTGTATATTGTTTTCCGGAGCCTTGACAAGCTCCTTTTCGTTATACCGTGACGTATATTGTCAGTACAATTAGATATTTAGTGCTAACAAGTAAGCCGAGGAAACGCAGCCGTTCTTGAAGTAAGGGCGCCCGCAAACTGTACTACGTCGAACGAATACGCTTTCCCTTAAAGGAATCGCTCTGCACAATTCCATTCCATCTTTCGATCGTTACTGTCCAACGCGCTGAAATCAGAAACATTTCATCAACGGTTCTACATTTCTCTTTAAAACGTCCTGAAAATAAAGGGGGAAATACGGGTGTGAGAATTCAAGGAAGCGTCCATCCCTTAGAAACATCTTAGATTAATCTCGAAGAGCCTGGTCCTCTGTGCGATTAACATCTGCCATTTCTAACTTTGCAGTTTGTATTCACGTGAATAAGTGTTGCGACGCAACAATCACAAAGCCAATATATTTTCGTTCCTACCCTTGCACCTGTTGCTTCGGAGCCGATGACACGCTGATGTGGCGCATATCAGTTTTCTAAACACGAACACACGCAAAAAAGACGTTATCCTATGCAACCTTATAATTATTATTTGAGAATTGTACAACATACTATTCGGTGGGAGATGCGGCGCGTATACCGCCAAGAAGTTAGATTTCGGTTCTGTTTTCACGAAAACAATAAGATTTTTAGAGGGTAAGCGAAGAATTTAAGCTTATAAAGCAATTGCCTTCTGTGGTCTTGGATATCAGATGAAGCTGCACACGGCAAGAGTGCGAGCAATAAAGATACGACCGTGAAATGGGTTTCTGTTTCATGTTTTACCCATTTTACCGCGAGACGGCAAAAATCATTCGGGCTGCAAACAACCCTGTGCGTGGCTGCATCAATGGCGTTGGCGTGTTTTTCGCGGATTACGTTTTCTTCAAAATTCAGCTTCAACGTCCGCTTACGGTAAGTCTACACGTTTATATTTTATTCATTTGATCTCCTAAACCACTCTAAGCAGAGCTGTGTGTGCGGAACAGGTTATGTGCGCAGTTACAAACGTCCTATCTTCGTTTCTAAGGCGGAAGCCATCGGGTTCTCGACTAATGCCGCTTATCTCTGTCCCGCTGTCTTTACTAACGCGCGGAAAGGCAGTCTGTGCGATGCCCTTGATGATAAGCCGCTCTTCGCGAGCTGTCTACTAGATTTTTCGTGTTTCAAGGTAGATGCGCGGCCAGAAATGTCGTTTAGCCTGTGAATGACGGCCGAAATGGAACTGTGTGTTAGTTAGCGCCGTGTGAGCTCAATTTTGCACCTCCGAAAACGTACTTACATACACAGTCTCGTTCAGTGGTGGATTACATTTATTTTCTTATCTTTGTGTTATCGCCTCTCTGTACCATGAAGTGCTGTTCTTTTTGAGGTGTGCATTGCTTGCTACGTATGGACGCTCGCTCGGTGCGCGTCGTGGACGCCGACGTTTCAGCAAAGGTGTCTTGTAACGCTATAGACTGGAGCGCGAGACGTTTGTCAAAGTTGTATTCAAGCGGCGCTGGAGGAATGCTTATAGTGTGATGGGTGAATAAAATTCGTTGCCGGCGTGAATGGCCGTCGTGCTCAAACACCGCGAAGAACCCACGAGCTCCATCCCATCTCCCCTTCGTTGCACACGTATGGATTCGTCCGTATCTGTCATCAGAGCCGTTGGCCGCCGCCGCTGGCTTGCGGGCACTTCATTTTGAAAGCTGGGTAAAGGTCGGCTCGACAAGAGGTGGCTTACATTTCGTTCCGAGTGGTTCGTTCATGAATCCCGCTCACGCGTGCACAGATTTCTAGAATACCATTTACGCGAGAGGCAAAGTATGTGTTTCTGATTTCAGACTGCTACGTTACGAAAGCGCCGATGTGACTCGCCGCTTATTCGCGCCTAAAATTAAATGAAGCTCTCGTGTTATTATAGCTGCGCCTGTTGAAGGAGTTAATTGTTTCATTGAAATACTTCCTACTTTGAGCACGTTCAATGCTTTCGCTGATTTTTCTAACAGCGTTGGGTTAGGCTGCCTTAAGGGAAGAAACACCTCTTTACTGCGCTGTTGCAGCTGCACTTAAAATGAAAAACTAAGTGAATTTCAGACGGTATTTTATCGTGACAGTAATTTGCTGTCTCAATCTCGCGACTGCTTTTGAAACGGCGCAGCTGCAGCCTCTGTGTGCTGTATTAGTTTTCTGAATAATGAGCGCGGCATGGAAGCACTGCAACCCGCTTGTTTCTAAGAGCGCGCGCAGATGTATGAGTATGCTGTTCCGTCTTTGTGCTTCAAGTTATAGGTGCAAATCTGTGGTGAACTGGTTGCTTCTGCCTGCTGGTTTTGTATAGCTTGTGCCCGTTTGGGTATCGGCTTACGTACACTCGGCCAAATCTTTAACTGGCTTAGGTGTTGCATCGCTAAATGCACCTTGTAAAAAGGCGCTTTTTGGCTACACTGCTGGCATATTCATGTTGTAATTTGACGCGTGAGATGGCATTTCATAGTTTCTATTTGTTAATATAATGTTTGAGTGGAGTACTTGCATGTTTAGGTCAAAGTTATCAGAAATATTCGTCGTCTGCCGCTACGAAGAGCCGAAACAAGCGGAATACGCAGCCATGGTTCTGGTGGCGCATTTGCACTAATCCGTGTAAACGACTTGTCCGCCATGAAAGGAGGGGTACTTTACCCAGAGGATGAGGCCATATGGACCAGATCCATTGCTGCGTATGCCGCTTGTTTCAGCTGTTCGTAGTGGCAGACGAATGTTTCTGATAACGTTGATCTAAATACGCAAGTACTGCACTCAAACATTATATGAACAAAAAGGAACCACGAAATGACATTTCACTCGTTAAATTACAGCATGAATATGCCAGCAGTGTAGCCGAAAGGCACCTTTTTTACAAGGTGCATTTAGCGATGCAACACCCCGAGCCAGTTAAAAATTTGGCCGGGTGTACCAGGCTTAATTCATGCAGGGTATTCTGAAGCGCTTCTTCTATAGCGGTTATAAGAATAAATGCTGCAATATCTCCTTTTTGGATCCCTGTGTAAGGTGCACTAAATCTGTATTTTATGGAGGTGCCATTCTTAACAGCTCCTTGAGAGTCAATGCAGATATGTGGCACAATTGTTCGAAGTCTTCTGTTACAAATAGTGTAAAAGGATTGCCATAAAGAGATCAGTATTGACTGTAACAGTATTGCCATACAGAAATCGCTATCAATACTGGATTCAGAGTAGAGTGCTCCAGGGATTAGGGGTCTTTGTTACAATGTTTTATGACGACACTTACCATCTGTCGTGTATTTACTGAAATGATTGAGCCCTCGTGATAGCTCAGTGGCTATCGTGGCGACCTGAAAGATGCAGGTTCGATTCCGGCCTAGGCGGTCGCATTTTAATAGAGGCAAGATGCTAAAGGCCTGTGTACTCTGCACAGGTGACCGAAATTATTCCCCAGCCTTTCACTTCAGCGTCTCGTAGCCTGTGTCGCCTTCGGTCTTTGAACCCCATAAAACCAAACCAAAAGATCAAGACTGCCTTTCTAGAATGGTATAGCCAGGATATGCCTTGCATTGTAAAGCACATTTTTAGAGATGGAATGGGAATTTTTTTTTCAGTTCCTCTTATATTATTTTTTTTCTTTGTGCTGTACAGGTGAACATGCCCGGATTATTTACTGCAGACAACAGGCCACAAGAATGCTTCTGAGGAAAGTAGCCGGACTGTTACTTTCAACTTTTATGTTACTGTGGTGCATTTTTATGGTGCATGTATTGCATATTCCCAGCCTGGATAGCTTGGAAATAAACTAAATTTGTAAGTATATTGATTGTTTCATGTGTGAACTCTGTCTGGTGACCTTTTTCAATTATTGTAGACAGTCGATAGGCAGTCTATAGATAATGGTCTACTAATAGTTTAGTAGACAGAGGTCTATAGACTGTCTATAGACAAAGGTCTATAGCACTGCCACGCCACACACCTATGGAATGTCTATAGACAGTCTATAGACATATGTCTACTGGACCAGTAGACTTTTGTCTGTAGACTGTCTATAGACAGTAATCTACAGGAAGTCTATGGCCATAAGTCTATAGGTCGTCTATAGACAAGTGTCTATAGACGGTCTATAGACAGCTCTATAGGAAATGTATGACCATAAGTCTATAGATCGTCTATAGACTGTCTATAGACCTGTGTCTATAGACTTCCTATAGAGCTATAGACTTTCAGTAGACATTTGTCTATAGACTGTCTATAGACCTGTGTCTATAGACTTCCTATAGAGCTATAGACTTTCAGTAGACATTTGTCTATAGACTGTCTATAGACAAAAGTCTACTAAAAGTGTATGACCATAAATCTATAGACTGTCTATAGACCAGTCTAAAGAATTTGTCTATAGACAGTCGATAGACTTCATAGACTAAAGTCTATAGACAGTCTATGGACTGTCTATAGAAATTTTTATAAGGGCCGTCTTGGTGCTCCACTGCAAAAAAAAAACTTTTTGTTCAATATCAAGTATTAGGTGTGCGGCTAGCATGCAGTTCCAATTCCAATGCACTCTTAATCATTCGGCCATAAAGTACCACCCTCAAACAGGGCTTTCTTGTCGCATGCGTGGTGCGCCAGTTTATCAACGAATTACCGCTGTGAGCTTAACTGAGTCGCAGCGCCAACAAAAAACAATTTGTCATGATTTATGCAACCTGGTGCATAAGAACGTACTTTTGCTCAAATTATCAAAGCTTGAATAGATATTAGCAGCGAATCCAGCTTTCACGAATTGTGAGGTCCAAAGTCGCGTTCATTTTATTCGGTAGCTCTCGCCGCGTGTGACAGCGTTGCGTAGGCGTTTGGCTAAGTGTAAATGAATGTATTAAAACCGCGCATATTTTCCTATGATTAAGGTAGATAGCAAAAGCAGAAAGACACTACGGTAAACCCTTTACCCCCCCCCCCCCCCTTGACCCCTATGACATGCGTGCAGAAAGATCAACTGAAATCGTTAGCGGTCGTGCTTACAGTCCTGTGCATGAAATGTGTTCAATGGGAACTAGAGCAAGCTCAGCGCAAGGAGGTGATCGAAAACACGCGCTTCGTCGGGACAACCTTCAGTCTGCAGCTCGCCTATCCCTGCAGTTACTACATCACTGATTCATATCAATAAATCCACATTCCTGCGCCTAAAATTATCATAGATGCTAGCGCACGAAAAAGACGGCAACAAACGACACGCCAGCGCAGAAATCTGCTTAGAAGTGCCGGTTTCCAGTCCGTACGCTACCTGGCCGACTACTCCGCGGGAAAAATCCTTGCTGTTTGCAATACTATTCCAGAATTTCCCTGAGCAGCGCCGCCGCACCAGCGGCTCGGTGGAGCAGCGTCGCCGCTGCGCTGCCAGCGTTCAGAATCCTGAGCCAGCAGAATATCATCATTGAAAAACGTAGCGCGAAAAACGAGACACAGAAAAGGTGAAGACAGGACGGGCACAAACAACGAGACAGACGCGCACTGCCTCGCCGCACTTACTCACATCCAAATGAGCGGAAAAAAACTCGGAGATGTCACGTTAACGACTAACTGCGCGCAAGATAACCGCAGTACTGTCTGGTAGATGAAAAATGTGAGTAGTGACGCACAGCACACACCCTCATACGTTATGATGAAGCACTACAACGACAGAAGCGAACACGTAAACATGCATTCTACGCGCGCCGCCGGCGCGACCCGCAGTCCATCGGTCCGCGGGCGCCGATAGATGGCGACTGGTGTCGAGAGTAGGGGCGCGCCAGCAGCCTGCGTGTGAGGGTAAAAGAATCTGGTCTACAGACACTCTATAGTTTAAGGTCTATAGCTGCCTCAATTTCCTTTCGTCTATAGACACTCTATAGATCAAAGTTTATAGCTGCCTCAATTTTTTTTAGTCTATAGACGGTCTATAGACACTCTATAGACTAAAGTCTATAGCTGGCTCAATTTCCTTTTGTCTATACACGGCCTATAGCTATAGCTTTTGGCCTGTGGCTCATTCTAAAGAATGTGCATATTTTTGAAATAAAGTTTGAAATAGACCCGCTATAGACTAAGGTCTATAGCTGCCTCAATTTCCTTTTGTCTATAGACTCTCTATGGGCTAAAGTCTATAACTGCTTCATATTTCTTTCGTCTATAGACGGTCTATAGGCTCTCTATAGACTAAGGTCTATAGCTGCTTCAATTTCTTTTCGTCTATAGACGTTCTATAGACTGATGTCTATAGCTGGCTCAATTTTCTTCCGTCTATAGATGGTCTATAGACTGTCTATTGACTATGGGTCCCACCTAGTTTTGTACCACACCTCTTGCTGGCCAGCAACAATGCAGACATATACCGCTTGTTTTCCACCAGCCGGAGCTTGTATGTGTAACATTTTACATATAAGCAGTCAGCAGACATACAAAAAAGAAAGAACGGATTGAAAGAACGAAATTTATTGCATCTACGGTGCCAGTACATCGTGAAATGCACTGTGCCGGAGCCGCTGAATCGATGAGTCATATCGGCACTAATCGTTGCACTCCTCTTGTAAGAGAACTTTTGCAGTGCCTTGAAACAAATTCCTCGCCAAGCTCTTGCACGATGACCTGGCTGTACATCGCAGCTGCAAAGAGGTGCATAATGTGATCATGAGTGTAAGTACAACCATCGCAGAAAAAAGACAAGAAGTAAAATAACACATTGATCTTAGCGGCGCGCAGTGTGCGAGAAGGTACTCGCAACATATGTTGAAAGTATAATTTCTAAATGACTCTTAATATAAATCCCCGCACTAATAGCAAAATGTTGAATTGAATTTAACAATTTTTTCCCTCCGTATTGCTAATTTCAAATCCCAATTTGCCGTGTCACACCCTCAAATACATATTAAAAGTCACAAAAAGAGATAAATATAGTGTTTAATACAAATCAATCTATTTTTATATTTTCTATCAAAATTATATGTCTATTGCGAGCTGGTTGTTTGCCTTTTTGTTCCAGCAACGTATGGCACAGGGGGTAGCAGCTCCTCCCCATTGAACAGCTGTGAGCAATTTTTTTTTTCGCTATGAAATATAATATTCCATGCACAGACGGCTTGCACAGTTTTGCGAAATGCGCTTAACGCAGGAGACCGAATAGACTTTTTAAAGTAAGCAGATTATCGATGCCGCTTGGCATGCATGTAACGGAGCAGACGGAAATCTTACTTGAAAACCACACGAAATCACTCTTCCGATAGTCCATGGGTGATTAATTCCGAGACAACATGGATAAAGTTCGCTGGGACCAGGAATTCCGCTTCTTCTCGTACGCCTGCAACTGGCCAAGACAAAGGCACCCGGCACGGGAATGTTACACGCGGCCAGAAAACTGCTGCAGTGGAAGAATAAGCGCTTCTGGTGCTCATCTTGCACAAACGATAGACGACCAATGTCGTAATGAACGCAACATGAGTCGGGCCACACAACACTCCGCCACGGTGATTGAAGAGATAGTCAACGTTCGGTAACTCCATTTTATCAAAGCTGAAAAATAAAGTTCTCACCATTCTGTGCATGCCTTTGCGCTAGACATTTCGCTGTGAAAGTTGGCATTCAGAAGTTGGCACCAGTGCTTTGTCGCTTTCTCTTTGCCTGCCGGAGAAAAAAAAAGGTCGGCGCTGATTCAAAGCGGCAATTACGCCAAGAACCATATTCATTTCCGAACACATTTCAATATGAAAGTATGGTGGTACTCACAAATAGAATCTTGCAGGCCAGGCTACTGAATTCCGTCATAATTGTCAAATCGTATCGGGTGCGGATTCTCGACAACGAACGGCGTCAGCTTGAGCGCGCATGCTTCGTCGGCACGCTGGTTGTGTGGCTTTTCGCCGCCTTGCTAGCTACAGGCGATACTCGTTGGGCGAGTGTTCGGGAAAGGAGGAGACGACGATGGGACAGGTTTCTTATATTTTTCGGAGAATTTGCTGCAGCAAGAGAAACGGCAGCTGGAAAAGGGGTAGAAGAAAATCTAGGGAGGGTGGATGAGCGGCGTTGCGCTTAGTTGGGCGCGAGAGAAAAACAGGTTAGAGAAGGTCAGTGTACCTAAAATCACAAAGAAAAAAATAACTCCTAGCATGGTGAGGGCCAGCGCTCTTCCAACAAAGAGGCTCGTCCCAGCAAAAGGCGGCTGTATGGGACTTCAAAAAGGGGGCGGAGAGGGGGGGGGTGACATGAGTGAAAGAATTCAGGAATGTCCGGAGGATGCGCCATAGGCAGTTGAGCACGTGAAAAGCGGCAAGGAAACGCGAATGCGGAGATGTTGGAAGTGGAAACGTGGAGCTTGGGCATGAATTTCGTCAAAACGGCTCCAAACATTAGCGTAATCTCTGCGGTCGTGTGCCTCTTTGGTTGAAGCTGAGATAAATGTGTTACTATGAAAATACCGGAAATATAAAACAATAAATAAAATTAGCGGAAACAATGCGTGTTCTTTGAGTGTTTCATATATGATACTTGTGGCGGACAAAGTAGGATGACATACGTCCAAGCAACACCATTCATCAATATAATCCAATGATTCGCTTCTAGAGCGACGAATACCCAACATTTTATACACACCAGTGTAGGCAGGTCGGTCTAAGCCATAGTCATGCGGCCCACCAGTGCGTGTCTGCGCTAGCTCGAAATGACGCGGCGCGCTACTCAGCAATGCACCTGTTATGGCTCATTGGTATTAAGGATACGTGCAAAGAAAAGGCAAAAAAGCTAGTGGAAATGCGACCGGAAAAATGTTCCGATCTTTAATTTGATAAACGTGATAATTTAAAGCAAAAACGTATGCTAGAGACGTCGTTATAGAATACCCAAAAAGCACAGCAGAATAACAAAACTATTTGCGCCATTAAAAAAACCTAGCCACCTTAGCTTCGCGGCTTCAGGAAGCAGAGCCGTTTGTTCGCTTATTATTATTTTTTTAATTTAACATAGATCTACATTTTCTTTCCCGTCTGCTGCTTCTTCACGCAGTAAACGCGCAGCAAGTTGTTCACGTCAACTGTTTATTTGCGATAAAACCAAAATCCCGTTTTACTCAGATCGTTTCTTCTCTCCAAATGCGCCAAGCAATAATTTGTGACCTAGTGGAAAAAGCGATTTATTTGTTCTTTTTCTAGGGTAAGCATCCTGTGGGTGAGGCATAGTGTTCCGGATTCTGTCATACGATTCAGCGTTTCGTGCAGCATAAACTTATTAGTTAAATTGAGCCTATATCTTGAGAAACGAATTTAAACCGGCAACCTATAATCGGTGGCTTTGGTATGCGAGGTATGGGAGAGATATGCGAGGCAGTACGTTAATTAGTGCGTTATTATACCATTCCTCGAATCGAAATTTCATTTTCTTGATTGTGGCACCTCTTTCGCTCTTTCTTTTTTTCTTTGCATGCCATAATTACAAAAGACGCCGCTTTTCAAAACTCGTATACCTTCGTGAATGAATCTGACCTCTGCTCACTTTCGCGCGATCAATTACATCGCGCTTTTTATTGTAATTTCGCGTCAGAGTTCGACGCTAGCGCTGTTGTTGGTCATAAAAAATAAATAAATAAACAAGCCCGAATACTGAAAAAAAACGGATTGAGAGAAATAGCCACAGATAATCACAGGGACATCCTTTGTGTGTCGTGGAGCGGCACTGCCAATACAGGGAAAACATCGGACAAGTAGGGCCATCGTTGCGGGTGTAATGAGGCGGCACTGCCAATATGGGGACGACAGCGGACATTTAGGGCCATCGTTTGAGGTGTAACTAAGTGGCATTGCCAATACGGGGAATACATCGGACAAGTAGGGCCATCGTTGGAGGTGTAACTAAGCGGCATTGCCAATATGGGGAAAACATCGGACAAGTAGGGCGAATGTTGGAAATGGCACATTGTGGCAGTGCCAATATTGGGACAATGAAGGCAACATTGGCCCTGTATAGGGCCACACATAGCCAACAGACTCCCAATATTGGGCCAACGGTTTGTGCTGCCTGGGGTGATGCGCTGCACGAGCAGCGAAAAATGCGTGAGCGCCACTTGCCGCGTCGTGGCGCTTCCACGCCCAGGTAAAGCACTGACAATATCCTCATTTTGTAGGCGGTTTACATGGTCGTGGTTTGGAATGTTCTCTGATCGGAAGGCTGCACCGGCGACAAGCAAGAGAACAACATGTCGTGCACGAACTGTCACTGCGCCTCGATTTTTCTGTGTTGATTGTATACGCCCTACACTCTCCGTTCATACTAACCTAGGCGACACGCTCTTTTGAAGCGACATCGGTGATGCCCTGCACGAGCAGCGAAAAATGCGTGAGCGCCACTTGCAGCGTCGTGCCGTTTCCACGCCCCGGTAAAGCCCCAGGTAGCACACGACGGCGGGCCAATATTGGAAATCCACTGGCAAAGCGTGGCCCTAACTAGGCCCAGAGTTGCCAGTGAGCATCCGATATTGGTTGTGCCACTCCTTAGCACATCCAACAATGGCCCTGGTTGTCCGTCGCTTTACCAGTATTGGCTGAGCCCTCATTAGATCCTGGCTATCATGGGCCAGGTTAGCCAGGATTGCCCCATTGTTTGCTATTGCTGGCTGTGCCATCATCGAATCATGGCTATCATGGGCCATGTTAGCCAGTGTTGTTCCATTCTTTGCCAGAATTGGCTATGCCATTTCCGGGAGCTGGCTATATTGGCCTAGGATTACCACCGCTTATCCAGTGTTGAAAGTATACTGGCAAACGTTGGTAAACATTGTGTCATCCATTAAAATGGGTTCAAAATTAATTTTATTGTCGAGTACCATATCGGCAGTTCATAATTTTCGAACGCGCTAAAACATGCGAGTTCAAAGATTTGGTTTTATTTATTATTATATTTTAACCGAACACTTTTGCAGTTTGTGAGCAAAGCTACCCATGGTTCCGTTGGAAAAACTGCACTCTGGTTGCGCAGTGAGCAGCAATAATACGTTTAGAAGAATTGCGATCGAAGTCCTGTTGATCAGAATTAACGTTCTGATTACACCCGACACGCCTTCAACAAAAATTGTCAACAGGTGCCTTCAACAAAAATCAAATAAGTTTCATTTGATTAAATTTTTGGAATAAAAAAATCGCTTTTTTTTATTCGCTCTAGGAATTCACTGCCGCAGTACGCAGCTGGTGTCTGCTTCAGGGAGATCGCGATACAAACGTAATAGATTAGCGCAAGTGCATTCGCTAAACCGAAATTGTGCTCAGTTTTAGCAACGTCCAGAAACGAAGCAGTCGGCTCGTAATTTCGAATTATGCGTTGCGCTCGTGAAATATTAGGCGGGTGCTTCATAAACGCACGCGGACACGTGCTAAGTGATTCCTACGCTTCCCTACGTCGTGCCCTGTGATTGCGCCTTTCCCGTGTTTTCTGATTTGCTATTTCCTTCCTTTTCTGCAAATCGTTGTGTTGGAAATTGTTGTTTTTGACCATTTTATTCTTCAATTGCGTAATTTGCATTGGGGGCAATATAGCTCTTGCTCACGTCCTTGCATATTTACTCGCAAGTTGTTTTTTTTTTTCGAACATGACCTTTATTGATGAAAACCGTCGAAAGTAGTTGCGAACTACAATTCAACATGCCTTTGTTTGTTTTTGCTTTTTTTGCTCGAAACTTCCACACCAACAAACAATTTGAGGATTCTTCGACGACCACTGAATAAATGGACTGACAACTGCCGTTAGACGCATGTTAACCTAGCTTGTTTGGTGCATGTACGGTACATGAAACTATGAAAGAGCGCGCATTCTGCTTGGATATTTTTTTGCTTTATATTTTTGTTATTATGTGGTAACATTTTAAGCTATCTTGAACTAACAGAAGCCACATCATACGGCCCCACAAAATACGCGAGTGTCTCAAGTCGTTTTGGCGAAATGCATCTTGAAGCTCCAAGTTTTTCACTTCAAAATTTTCAGGCTTTTGCTGCAGCTTTGTAGCAATACTTTGACGCTTCCGTGTTTCCCATCCACTTCTCTCTTGTAGATATTCCTTTCCGTACTGCCTGTGGCCATGTGACTCATTCTCCAAAAATTCCAAACCCTTTTCACGTGTTTTGGCCTCTTTCCCTTTCTCTTTCAAGTCTTCAAGTCCAATATCTCCCCACCTGTTCTCCCGGCCGTGCCGTTTTCCAGGTAGCGGGCTAACCCCCCACCCCGCGAAGCGCTATTTTTTCTTTTTGGTTGTCACTTTCTCAAACCTGTTTTCCCTCGCGCGCAGCTACGCGCTTCGCTGTTCCTCCACCTCCCTGTCTCCACCTTTCAGCTCGAGGACTTTTCTCGGAACCACAAAACCTGTGTAAAGGAAAATTCCTCTCTCCCCTCCAGCCAACCCCCCCCCCCCACACCATCGTCTCCACTGCTCGTCTTGGAACCGCGCGACTCATCACAATAAGACATTCTTGACTGCACGGCGGAGCTCAACCACGTGCAAACCAACGCGACGAAAATGCATGCACACTCGAGCTAGCACCGTTCATAGTCTGCGCACGCGAAAAGCCACACTCATATATTAGGAGAGCTCCGACGCTGTTCGTACCGCCTGAAAGATCTTTTGTAAGTACTAAAACTCTTTTATCTTGATATACGTCTGGAAGTTAAAGTGGTTTTTGTAGTAAATGTTGCTTTGACTACATGCGCCTTTATTTTTTAGGCAGGAGAAGAGAGCGAGCCAAAAAGCACGAGGACGACTTCTGTGTACCCACTCTCATTGCGAAATGGCTTGCTTGACGTCGTGCGCAGTGGAATTGTGGCCGAATGGTGAGAATTTAATTTTTCGTCTTTGGTGAGATGAACTCACTAAAGATTCACTACTTTGGCTAACAGCGGGTTTGAACTCATATGAATTGAGATAGGATGCATTCGGGAATATGTCCTTTACCGCTTATGCACGACGGAAATCAGAACCGCTTAATTAATTTTCCACTGCAGACTAGTTGGTAAGAGAGAGAAGGCAGCTATGCTAACCACTATACCACCGAGGATATGTGTAATACTTCCGTGGTGTTTCTTTTTGCCTTCTACTCTTGCAGACTCAATAGCAAATCCGCAATTACTCGTTAAAGCTTTTGCCCAAGTTCTCTCGCAATGAAAAAGGGCATTACTCTGGACTATCAGACTAGTATTTTTGTGTGGTTTTCAAGTTGCAGTTTCGAATCCAACTATAGCATGCATGCGAAGCAACTAAGGTAAAACAAAGGTGCCCTGAGTTCCTTGCGTTCAGCGTATTTCGTCAAAAGTCGCAAGCCGCATTTTTGACCCCATTAAATAAAACTAATCAAAAATGTTGTTTTGACGTCCATGTGGAAGAGACGCTACAACCTGTGCATATTTACTGGAATAAAAAATTACCTCGCAATTTAGAGATACAAGTTATGATATTAAAACAAAATAATACATTAATCTGTTTTCAATATCACATTAATTTCCTTATCTCGCATTGAATATATTTACTGGGAGTGCGACACGACGCATTAAACTAAATTAAACCATTTGGTGTAAGGGAAGTTTAGTAAATTAAATTCCACTTTGTGCAACTAATGTGGGGCTGGTTCTTAAGAATAAATTAAAAATTATCCTGTAAAATATGTTGCTAGTGTCTTCACGATGACTGTGTTTCACAAAATTCGGTGTTATCTTTGTTATGTTTGTTATGTTATGTTTGTTTTTGTTCTGTGATGGCCATAATTCAACTTACCATGACATCATGCATCTCTTTGCAGGCTTGGCACTTCGTGAGGCCATCGTGCAAGAACTGGACGAGGAATTTGTTTGAATGCAGTCCAGCAGCCCCCTTGCAAGTGGAGTGCAACGATTACTTCGGATATGACTGATCAGTTCACTGGAGGACAGCTCCGTTGAGCGCTTTATGGATGCCTTAGCCGTGCCGCAGCAGCTTGCCGAGATGCTTTGTCCAACCTGATCGGCACTCACCAAACTTGAAAATAAATTGTTTTCCCACAGCCTCTGCCACCATGGTCTTGGGCCCCTTTTCTTATCTCCCCAGGGTGGCTGGTGGTAGCGCAAACCATCCTGTGTGCGCTAGAAGCGTGATTCTTGTGACTCAAAGCAATAAACGGGTCTTTTTTCTGGAATTCTTTCGCACCCTCATTTATGAATATTTGCTAGGTAGAATGTTATGTATGTACATCTATCCACAGTGCCGGTCATTGGCGAGTGGGTTAATTGCATGTGCCAGCGTTCGAAAGCTGGATGCCATTATTCGAAAGCTGGATGCCAATATTCGAAAGCTGGAAACCATTATTCGAAAGCTGGCTACCAATGTTTGAAAGTTGGATGCCAGTATGAGACCTTTGCTGGTCCATGTTGCAGAACGAACATCGGGACTGCGTTGGCCGCTTGATCGGCCGAGCGTTGGCCCAAAACTGGCATGAAAGTAAGGCCAATGTGTAAAGTGGTAGCGCTCGGCCCAAATTCCAGTGTAGGACCGATGTTCGTGCCAAGTTTTGCAAACACTTGCGCGACGTTCGGCCAATGTTGTTGTGCTGCCTGGGGCACTGACAGTATCCTCCTTTTGTAGGCGGTTTCCATGGTCGTTATTTGGAATGTTCGCTGATCGGAAGGCTCCACCGACCACAACCAGCAGAACAGCATGTCGTGCACGAACAGTCACTGCGCCTGGATTTTTCTCTGTTGATTGTAGACGCCGTACACTTTCCGTTCATATTAACCTCGGCGAGACGCCCTTTTGAAGCGACATCGGTGATGCGCTGCACGAGCAGCGAAAAATGCGTGAGCGCCACTTGCAGCGTCGAGCCGTTTCCACGCCCCATGAAAGCACTGAAAATATCCTCCTTTTGTAGGCGGTTTACATGGTCGTGGTTTGGAATATTCTCTGATCGAAAGGCTGCACCGACCACAACCAAAACCACAGCATGTCGTGCACGAACTGCCACTGCGCCTGGATTTTTCTCTGTTGATTGTAGACGCCGTACACTTTCCGTTCATATTAACCTCGGCGACACGCTCTTTTGAAGCGACATTGGTGATGCGCTGCACGAGCAGCGAAAAATGCGTGAGCGCCACTTGCCGCGTCGTACCGCTTCCACGCCCAGGTATAAGCACTGACAATATCCTCCTTTTGTAGGCGGTTTACATGGTCGTGGTTTGGAATGTTCTCTAATCGGAAGGCTGCACCGGCCACAAGCAAGAGAACAACATGTCGTGCACGAACTGTCACTGCGCCTGGATTTTTCTCTGTTGATTGTATACGCCGTACACTTTCCGTTCATACTAACCTCGGCGACACGCTCTTTTGAAGCGACATTGGTGATGCGCTGCACGAGCAGCGAAAAATGCGTGAGCGCCACTTGCAGCGTCGTACCGTTTCCACGCTCCGGTAAAGCACTGACAGTATCCTCCTTTTGTAGGCGGTTTCCGTGGTCGTTATTTGGAATGTTCGCTGATCGGAAGGCTCCACCGACCACAACCAACAGAACAGCGTGTCGTGCACGAACAGTCACTGCGCCTGGAGTTTTCTCTGTTGATTGTAGACGCCGTACACTTTCCGTTGATATTAACCTCGGCGACACGCTCTTTTGAAGGGACATCCGTGATGCCCAGCACGAGCAGCGAAAAATGCGTGAGCGCCACTTGCCGCGTCGTGCCGCTTCCACGCCCAGGTAAAGCACTGACAATATCCTCCTTTTGTAGGCGGTTTACATGGTCGTGGTTTGGAATGTTCTCTGATCGAAAATCTGCACCGACCACAACCAAAACCACAGCATGTCGTGCACGAACTGCCACTGCGCCTGGATTTTTCTCTGTTGATTGTAGACGCCGTACACTTTCCGTTCATATTAACCTCGGCGACACAGTCTTTTGAAACGACATCGGTGATGCCCTGTAAGAGCAGCGAAAAATGCGTTAGCGCCCCTTCCAGCGTCGTGACGTTTCCACGGCCCGGTAAAGCACTGACAATATCCTCCTTTTGTAGGCGGTTTACATGGTCGTGGTTTGGAATGTTCTCTGATCGGAAGGCTGCACCGGACACAAGCAAGAGAACAACACGTCGTGCACGAACTGCCACTGCGCCTGGATTTTTCTCTGTTGATTGTAGACGCCGCACACTTTCCGTTCATATTAACCTCGGCGACACGCTCTTTTGAAGCGACATTGGTCCCAAGCAGCACATGTGTATTGGTCCAACAGTGGCAAAAGAGTGGCGGAAATTGGCGTGAATATTGGTCCTACACTGGCATTTGAGCAATCCGAGACTTTTTCTAACAATGGCCCTTCATTCATGTCAAGATTGTGCCTATACTCAGCCGGTCTAGCTACCAGCATTGACCCAACATTCAGCCAGTCTATCCACAAAGGGCCAACGTTCGTGCCAAGACTATGCCCATGTTCAGCCAATCTATTAATTATGGCCCGACGTTCGTGCCAATACTATGCCCATATTCAGCCAATAGTATGCCCACATTCACTCGATCTGTCAATAATGGCCCGAAATTCGCGCCAATAGTATGCCCACATTCCGCTAGTATCAATAATAGCCCCAGGTTCGCTGCGACTTGTGCCAACTTTCCCACCCTTGATCTAACTTTTATAGGTGGCATATCAATTGCAAGGCCAGTGGGAAATTGTATGCGATCGGGGGTCCCACCTAGTTTTGTACCACACCTCTTGCTGGCCAGCAACAATGCAGACATATACCGCTTGTTTTCGACCAGCCGGAGCTTGTATGTGTAACATTTTACATATAAGCAGTCAGCAGACATACAAAAAAGAAAGAACGGATTGAAAGAACGAAATTTATTGCATCTACGGTGCCAGTACATCGTGAAATGCACTGTGCCGGAGCCGCTGAATCGATGAGTCATGTCGGCACTAATCGTTGCACTCCTCTTGTCAGAGAACTTTTGCAGTGCCTTGAAACAAATTCCTCTCCAACCTCTTGCACGATGACCTGGCTGTACATCGCAGCTGCAAAGAGGTGCATGATGTGATCATGAGTGTAAGTACAACCATCGCAGAAAAAAGACAAGAAATAAAATAACACATTGATCTTAGCGGCGCGCAGTGTGCGAGAAGGTACTCGCAACATATGTTGAAAGTATAATTTCTAAATGACTCTTAATATAAATCCCCACACTAATAGCAAAATGTTGAATTGAATTTAACAATTTTTTCCCACCGTATTGCTAATTTCTCATCCCAATTTGCCGTGTCACTCCCTCAAATATATATTAAAAGTCACAAAAAGAGATAAATATAGTGTTTAATACAAATCAATCTATTTTTATAATTTCTATCAAAATTATATGTCTATTGCGAGCTGGTTGTTTGCCTTTTTGTTCCAGCAAAGTATGGCACAGGGGGTAGCAGCTCCTCCCCATTGAACAGCTGTGAGCAATTTTTTTTTCGCTATGAAATATAATATTCCATGCAAAGACGGCTTGCACAGTTTTGCGAAATGCGCTTAACGCAGGAGACCGAAAAGACTTTTTAAAGTAAGCAGATTATCGATGCCGCTTGGCATGCATGTAACGGGGCAGACGGAAATCTTACTTGAAAACCAGACGAAATCACTCTTCCGATAGTCCATGGGTGATTAATTCCGAGACAACATGGATAAAGTTCGCTGGGACCAGGAATTCCGCTTTTTCTCGTACGCCTGCAACTGGCCAAGACAAAGGCACCCGGCACGGGAATGTTACACGCGGCCAGAAAACTGCTGCAGTGGAAGAATAAGCGCTTCTGGTGCTCATCTTGCACAAACGATAGACGACCAATGTCGTAATGAACGCAACATGAGTCGGACCACACAACACTCCGCCACGGTGATTGAAGAGATAGTGAACGTTCGGTAAATCCATTTTATCAAAGCTGAAAAATAAAGTTCTCACCATTCTGTGCATGCCTTTGCGCTAGACATTTCGCTGTGAAAGTTGGCATTCAGAAGTTGGCGCCAGTGCTTTGTCGCTTTCTCTTTTCCTGCCGGAGAAAAAAAAAGGTCGGCGCTGATTCAAAGCGGCAATTACGCCAAGAACCATATTCATTTCTGAACACATTTCAATATAAAAGTATGGTGGTACTCACAAATAGAATCTTGCAGGCCAGGCTACTGAATTCCGTCATAATTGTCAAATCGTATCGGGTGCGGATTCTCGACAACGAACGGCGTCATCTTGAGCGCGCATGCTTTGTCGGCACGCTGGTTGTGTGGCTTTTCGCCGCCTTGCTAGCTACAGGCGATACTCGTTGGGCGAGTGGTCGGGAAAGGAGGAGACGACGATGGGACAGGTTTCTTATATTTTTCGGAGAATTTGCTGCAGCAAGAGAAACGGCAGCTGGAAAAGGGGTAGAAGAAAATCTCGGGAGGGTGGATCAGCGGCGTTGCGCTTAGTTGGGCGCGAGGGGAAAACAGGTTAGAGAAGGTCAGTGTACCTAAAATCACAAAGAAAAAAATAACTCCTAGCATGGTGAGGGCCAGCGCTCTTCCAACAAAGAGGCTCGGCCCGGCAAAAGGCGGCTGTATGGGACTTCAAAAAGGGGGTGGAGAGGGGGGGGGTGAAATGAGTGAAAGAATTCCGGAATGTCCGTAGGATGCGCCATAGGCAGTTGAGCACGTGAAAAGCGGCAAGGAAACGACAATGCGGAGATGTTGGAAGTGGAAACGTGGAGCTTGGGCATGAATTTCGTCAAAACGGCTCCAAACATTAGCGTAATCTCTGCGGTCGTGTGCCTCTTTGGTTGAAGCTGAGATAAATGTGTTACTATGAAAATACCGAAAATACAAAACAATAAATAAAATTAGCGGGAACAATGCGTGTTCTTTGAGTGTTTCATATATGATACTTGTGGCGGACAAAGTAGGATGACATACGTCCAAGCAACACCATTCATCAATATAATCCAATGATTCGCTTCTAGAGCGACGAATACCCTACATTTTATACACACCAGTGTAGGCAGGTCGGTCTAAGCCATAGTCATGCGGCCCACCCGTGCGTGTCTGCGCTAGCTCGAAATGACGCGGCGCGCTACTCAGCAATGCACCTGTTATGGCTCATTGGTATTAAGGATACGTGCAAAGAAAAGGCAAAAAAAGCTAGTGGAAATGCGACCGGGAAAATGTTCCGATCTTTAATTTGATAAACGTGATAATTTAAAGCGAAAACGTATGCTAGAGCCGTCGTTATAGAATACCCAAAAAGCACAGCAGAATAACAAAACAATTTGCGACATTAAAAAAACCTAGCCACCATAGCTTCGCGGCTTCAGGAAGCAGAGCCGTTTGTTCGCTTATTATTATTTTTTTAATTTAACATACATCTACATTTTCTTTCCCGTCTGCTGCTTCTTCACGCAGTAAATGCGCAGCAAGTTGTTCACGTCAACTGTTTATTTGCGATAAAACCAAAATCCCGTTTTACTCAGATCGTTTGTTCTCTCCAAATGCGCCACGCAATAATTTGTGACCTAGTGGAAAAAGCAATTTATTTGTTTTTTTTCTAGGGTAAGCATCCTGTGGGTGAGGCACAGTGTTCCGGATTGTGTCATACGATTCAGCGTTTCGTGCAGCATAAACTTATTAGTTAGATTGAGCCTATATCTTGAGAAACGAATTTAAACCGGCAACCTATAATCGGTGGCTTTGGTATGCGAGGTATGGGAGAGATATGCGAGGCAGTACGATAATTAGTGCGTTATTATACCATTCCTCGAATCGAAATTTCATTTTCTTGATTGTGGCACCTCTTTCGCTCATTCTTTTTTTCTTTGCATGCCATAATTACAAAAGACGCGGCTTTTCAAAATTCGTATACCTTCGTGAATGAATCTGACCTCTGCTCACTTTCGCGCGATCAATTACATCGCGCTTTTTATTGTAATTTCGCGTCAGAGGTCGACGCTAGCGCTGTTGTTGGTCATAAAAAATAAATAAATAAACAAGCCCGAATACTGAAAAAAAAACGGATTGCGAGAAATAGCCACAGATAATCACAGGGACATCCTTTGGTGTGTCGTGGAGCGGGACTGCCAATACTGGGAAAACATCGGACAAGTAGGGCCATCGTTGCGGGTGTAATGAGGCGGCACTGCCAATATGGGGACGACAGCGGACATTTAGGGCCATCGTTGGAGGTGTAACTAAGTGGCATTGCCAATATGGGGAAAACATCGGACAAGTAGGGCCATCGTTGGAGGTGTAACTAAGCGGCATTGCCAATATGGGGAAACATCGTACAAGTAGGGCCAATGTTGGAAGTGGCACATTGTGGCAGTGCCAATATTGGGACAATGAAGGCAACATTGGCCCTGTATAGGCCCACACATAGCAAACAGACTCCCAATCTTGGGCCAACGGTTTGTGTTGCCTGGGGTGATGCGCTCCAAGAGCAGCGAAAAATGCGTGAGCGCCACTTGCCGCGTCGTGCCGCTTCCACGCCCAGGTAAAGCACTGACAATATCCTCATTTTGTAGGCGGTTTACATGGTCGTGGTTTGGAATGTTCTCTGATCGGAAGGCTGCACCGGCCACAAGCAAGAGAACAACATGTCGTGCACGAACTGTCACTGCGCCTGGATTTTTCTCTGTTGATTGTATACGCCGTACACTTTCCGTTCATACTAACCTAGGCGACACGCTCTTTTGAAGCGACATCGGTGATGTCCTGCACGAGCAGCGAAAAATGCGTGAGCGCCACTTGCAGCGTCGTGCCGTTTCCACGCCCCGGTAGAGCACTGACAGTATCCTCCTTTTGTAGGCGGTTTCCATGGTCGTTATTTGGAATGTTCGCTGCTCGGAAGGCTCCACCGACCACAACCAGCAGAACAGCATGTCGGGCACGAACAGTCACTGCGCCTGGATTTTTCTCTGTTGATTGTAGACGCCGTACACTTTCCGTTAATATTAACCTCGGCGACACGCTCTTTTGAAGGGACATCCGTGATGCCGAGCACGAGCAGCGACAAATGCGTGAGAGCCACTTGCAGCGTCGTGCCGTTTCCATGCCCCGGTAAAGCACTGACAATATCCTCCTTTTGTAGGCGGTTTACATGGTCGTTGTTTGGAATGTTCGCTGATCGGAAGGCTGCACTGACCACAACCAACAGAAGAGCATGTTGTGCACGAACTGTCACTGCGCCTGGAATTTTCTCTGTTGATTGTAGACGCCGTACACTTTCCGTTCATATTAACCTCGGCGACACAGTCTTTTGAAACGACATCGGTGATGCCCTGTAAGAGCAGCGAAAAATGCGTTAGCGCCACTTCCAGCGTCGGGCCGCTTCCACGCCCCATGAAAGCACTGAAAATATCCTCCTTTTGTAGGCGGTTTACATGGTCGTGGTTTGGAATGTTCTCTGATCGGAAGGCTGCACCGGACACAACGAACAGAAGAGCATGTTGTGCACGAACTCTCACTGCGCCTGGAATTTTCTCTGTAGATTGTAGACGCCGTACACTTTCCGTTCATATTAACCTCGGCGACACAGTCTTTTGAAACGACATCGGTGATGCCCTGTAAGAGCAGCGAAAATGGCGTGAGCGCACATTGCAGCGTCGAGCCGTTTCCACGCCCCATCAAAGCACTGAAAATATCCTCCTTTTGTAGGCGGTTTACATGGTCGTGGTTTGGAATGTTCTCTGATCGGAAAGCTGCACCGGACACAAGCAAGAGAACAACACGTCGTGCACGAACTGTCACTGCCCCTGGAATTTTCTCTGTTGATTGTACACGCCGTACACTTTCCGTTCATATTAACCTCGGCGACACGCCCTTTTGAAGCGACATTGGTGATGCGCTGCACGAGCAGCGAAAAATGCGTGAGCGCCACTTGCCGCGTCGTGCCGCTTCCACGCCCAGGTAAAGCACTGACAATATCCTCCTTTTGTAGGCGGTTTACATGGTCGTGGTTTGGAATGTTCGCTGATCGGAAGGCTCCACCGACCACAACCAACAGAACAGCGTGTCGTGCACGAACAGTCACTGCGCCTGGATTTTTCTCTGTTGATTGTAGACGCCGTACACTTTCCGTTAATATTAACCTCGGCGACACGCTCTTTTGAAGAGACATCCGTGATGCCCAGCACGAGCAGCGACAAATGCGTCTGAGCCACTTGCAGCGTCGTGCCGTTTCCATGCCCCAGTTAAGCACTGACAATATCCTCCTTTTGTAGGTGGTTTACATGGTCGTTGTTTGGAATGTTCGCTGATCGGAAGGCTGCACCGGACACAAGCAAGAGAACACCACGTCGTGCACGAACTGTCACTGCCCCTGGAATTTTCTCTGTTGATTGTAGACACCGTACACCTTCCGTTCATATTAACCTCGGCGACACGCTCCTTTGAAGCGACATTGGTGATGCGCTGCACGAGCAGCGAAAAATGCGTGAGCGCCACTTGCCGCGTCGTGCCGCTTCCACGCCCAGGTAAAGCACTGACAATATCCTCCTCTTGTAGGCGGTTTATATGGTCGTGGTTTGGAATGTTCTCTGATCGAAAGGCTGCACCGACCACAACCAAAACCACAGTATGTCGTGCACGAACTGCCACTGCGCCTGGATTTTGCTCTGTTGATTGTAGACGCCGTACACTTTCCGTTCATATTAACCTCGGCGACACGCTCTTTTGATGTGACATTGGTGATGCGCTGCACGAGCAGCGAAAAATGCGTGAGCGCCACTTGCCGCGTCGTGCCGCTTCCACGCCCAGGTAAGGCACTGACAATATCCTCCTTTTGTAGGCGGTTTACATGGTCGGGGTTTGGAATGTTCTCTGATCGGAAGGCTGCACCGGCCACAAGCAAGAGAACAACATGTCGTGCACGAACTGTCACTGCACCTGGGTTTTCTCTGTTGATTGTAGACGCCGTACACTTTCCGTTCATATTAACCTTGGCGACAGGCTCTTTTGAAGCGACATCGGTGATGCGCTGCATGAGCAGCGAAAAATTCGTGCGCGCCACTTGCAGCGTCGAGCCGTTTCCACGCCCCGGTAAAGCACTGACAATATTCTCCTTTTGTAGGCCGTTTACATGGCCGTGGTTTGGAATGTTCTCTGATCGAAACGCTGCACCGACCACAACCAAAACCACAGCATGTCGTGCACGAACTGCCACTGCGCCTAGATTTTTCTCTGTTGATTGTAGACGCCGTACACTTTCCGTTCATATTAACATCGGCGACACGCTCTTTTGAAGCGACATTGGTGATGCGCTGCACGAGCAGCGAAAAATGCGTGAGCGCCACTTGCCGCGTCGTGCCGCTTCCACGCCCAGGTAAAGCACTGACAATATCCTCCTTTTGTAGGCCGTTTACATGGCCGTGGTTTGGAATGTTCTCTGATCGAAACGCTGCACCGACCACAACCAAAACCCCAGCATGTCGTGCACGAACTGCCACTGCGCCTGGATTTTTCTCTGTTGATTGTAGATGCCGTACACTTTCCGTTCATATTAACCTCGGCGACACGCTCTTTTGAAGCGACATTGGTGATGCGCTGCACGAGCAGCGAAAAATGCGTGAGCGCCACTTACCGCGTCGTGCCGCTTCCACGCCCAGGTAAAGCACTGACAATATCCTCATTTTGTAGGCGGTTTACATGGTCGTGGTTTGGAATGTTCTCTAATCGGAAGGCTGCACCGCCCACAAGCAAGAGAACAACATGTCGTGCACGAACTGTCACTGTGCCTGGATTTTTCTCTGTTGATTGTAGATGCCGTACACTTTCCGTTCATATTAACCTAGGCGACACGCTCTTTTGAAGCGACATCGGTGATGCCCTGCACGAGCAGCGAAAAATTCGTGAGCGCCACTTGCAGCGTCGTGCCGTTTCCACGCCCCGGTAAAGCACTGACAGTATCCTCCTTTTGTAGGCGGTTTCCATGGTCGTTATTTGGAATGTTCGCTGATCGGAAGGCTCCACCGACCACAACCAGCAGAACAGCATGTCGTGCACGAACAGTCACTGCGCCTGGATTTTTCTCTGTTGATTGTAGACGCCGTACACTTTCCGTTAATATTAACCTCGGCAACACGCTCTTTTGAAGGGACATCCGTGATGCCCAGCACGAGCAGCGACAAATGCGTGAGAGCCACTTGCAGCGTCGTGCCGTTTCCATGCCCCGGTAAAGCACTGACAATATCCTCCTTTTGTAGGCGGTTTACATAGTCGTTGTTTGGAATCTTCGCTGATCGGAAGGCTGCACTGACCACAACCAACAGAAGAGCATGTTGTGCACGAACTGTCACTGCGCCTGGAATTTTCTCTGTTGATTCTAGACGCCGTACACTTTCCGTTCATATTAACCTCGGCGACACAGTCTTTTGAAACGACATCGGTGATGCCCTGTAAGAGCAGCGAAAAATGCTTTAGCGCCACTTCCAGCGTCGTACCGTTTCCACGGCCCGGTAAAGCACTGACAATATCCTTATTTTGTAGGCGGTTTACATGGTCGTGGTTTGGAATGTTCTCTGATCGGAAGGCTGCACCGGACACAAGCAAGAGAACAACACGTCGTGCACGAACTGTCACTGCCCCTGGAATTTTCTCTGTTGATTGTACACGCCGTACACTTTCCGTTCATATTAACCTCGGCGACACGCCCTTTTGAAGCGACATCGGTGATACGCTGCACGAGCAGCGAAAAATGCGTGAGCGCCACTTGCAGCGTCGAGCCGTTTCCACGCCCCAGTAAAGCATTGAAAATATCCTCCTTTTGTAGGCGGTTCACATGGTCGTGGTTTGGAATGTTCTCTGATCGAAAGGCTGCACCGACCACAACCAAAACCACAGCATGTCGTGCACGAACTGCCACTGCGGCTGGATTTTTCTCTGTTGATTGTAGACGCCGTACACTTTCCGTTCATATTAACCTCGGCGACACGCTCTTTTTTTTTCAAGTTTCAAGTTTGAAGTTTCATGTTTATTTAATACGCACATAGTAATACAAATACAATAAAATCAGTAGAGAAGGAGGTCCCATAGTACACGACTGTCGGGGGGACCTCCTAGAACAAATCAAGTGGGGTAAAATTGCAAAGAATGGAAGGCAGTGTATCAATTAGCATAAATAAACAATCTAGAAAAAAATTTACAATGTTATGTGTGATAAACGGAACGAAAAGTATATACAGCAACAACTTTGTAACATAATGCAAAGAAAATGAGACTTTAAATAAGGATTACTACTGTTTAGGCATGTGAACTACACAGGAAATTAATTAAGTACTCTTTAATGCGGTGATGAAATGAGTGAACAGTAAACGACGCTTTAATTTCACTTGGCAAAGTATTCCAACAGGATATGCCGGCAAATATTATGGTAAATTTTCTATAATTAGTCCTCACTTTAGGTAGAAGAAGATTATTACGCTGTTGAAACCTAGTAGAATTAGTATTTATAAGCTGATCAGGAAAGCCATCAATATGTGTGTGTGTGTTTTGTTTTGTTTTATGGCGCATAAGCGACTAAGGCTATCATGCGCCAAGCTCAGGGTATAAAATTGTTTTATATAGGATGTTGTACAAAAGTCTAAATGAACGGCGGTGTAAAGGGCCTACAAAGTTAATTCCTGCAACCTAGTAAAAATATGAGAAAATTGTAGAAGTGACTGATGGTAAAAGCTTTAAATAGGGTCGGTAACCTCAGCAGCCATCCTTGGCTGGACAAGGATCTCGAGGTTCCCACCCGATGGAATAGGGACCTCAGCCATCTTCTCAGGAATGAGACAGTGGCTGAGGTGTTTCAAAAACAAGGCAAGATGAGGTATGTCAATAAATTGTAAAGCACGGGGTTAAATGCATGTTTCTAGAATTTATGTGTTAGAGTTGTTGTAACCTATAGTTTGTTTAGAATATTTGCTTCTTGTAAAAAGTTAAATGTGCAAGACAAGTCGACAAGTGCATTCTCTCCCAAAACCAGTGATGGGTGAAAAGGGATTTGTTCATTGTAAAACCGTGTGAAATGTTTCTTCCTCAGTGTTTCGAGCTTTCGACATGATTATAGCAAATGGTTCACGGTGAGGTCGTCTCCGCATGCATCACATATAGGTTTGTCTTGTTTTGTTAGTATGAAGTTGTGTGTGAGGTGTGTGTGTCCTATGCGAAGACGGCATAAAATGACTTCCTTAATGCGTTCCTGGTGAGTACATGTTTTCCATTCGCCCAACACAGGCTTAACCAAGTGGAGTTTATTATTTATTGTATTATTCCATGTTGCCTGCCATTTATCCCTTAGTTTAAAATGTACTAATTTCATGTAATCCTTAAACGGTAAATCTACTTTCTCGATTTGTTTGTTCCGGGCTTGAGCTGCGCATACGTCTGCTCTTTCATTTCCTTTTATACCGACGTGGCTAGGGACCCAACAGAATTTGACGTTTAGTCCGTGGGCAGTGGCTGTTATTATGTTATATATGATGTCGCCGAGTAGTGGCGTGACTGCATTTCTGATGTGAAGCGCTGTGAGTACACTGAGCGAATCTGTGAAAATAACGCTGTTGCTTATGTTCTCATTTACTATTTTCTCTACCGCAACCCAGATGGCATAACATTCAGCAGTGAAGATGGATGCATACTGCGGAAGTCTTATTATTTTTTCCCATCTTTCTTGTACTACGGCACTTCCAACACAATCGGCTGTTTTTGAACCGTCAGTATAAAAAGTTTCAAAGCCACTGTACCTTTCCTCGAGTGCGAGGAATTCTTGGATGATGTGTTGTGAGGGAGTTTGTGTTTTTCGGAACTGTGTAAGCGTGAGATCGCAGTCGGTGTGAAAATTATTCCATGGGGCAAGTGGGTCCCGTCTTTGAGCCATGTTAGGTAATGTGTCAGCTATGCCAAGATTCTGGCATATCTCTTCGAACCTTAAAATCAGAGGCCTGGTAGCTTGTGGTTTGTTCCTGAATATTATTCTAGAAGGGCACTTTGTTACGATGGAATAACAGATGTGTTTTGGCAAGGATCTCACTTTGAAAACATATGTACATGTAAGGGCGTTTCTTCTGACTTCTAGTGGGGGTTCATTTGTCTCGACGTAGAGACTGGTTATGGGCGATGTTCTGTAAGCGCCGCATGAAAGGCGAAGGCCTGAGTTATGCGTATGGTCTAGTTTCTTCAGATAAGATGGCCGTGCTGATCCGTACACTACGCATCCGTAGTCTAAGATGGAACGTGTCAAGGAGCGATAGATGTGTAGGAGGCATGCTCTATCAGACCCCCAGTGTTTTCGAGACAGTACTTTCATTATGTTAAGTGATTTAGTGGCTTTCTTTTTTAGGTTATTTATGTGGGGTAGGAATGTAAGTTTTCTGTCAAATGTTACGCCCAAAAATTTATGCTCCTTTTTAATAGGCAGCACTGTTTCATTTAAGTGGAGTGTAGGGTCGGTCTGTAAGCCTCTCTTCAGTGAAAAAAGAACGGCGACTGTTTTTTGAGGGGAAAACTTGAAACCATTTTTTTCAGCCCAAATTGCCAGTTTGTTTAACGTCAGCTGTATTTGTCGTTCACATGTTGAGAGGGTCGTGGAGGTGTACGCTATTTGGAGATCATCAACATATGTAGAATACATAATAGACTTTGGCATTATTTTCGCAAGAGAATTCATTTTCATAATAAAGAGAGTTGTACTCAGAATACACCCCTGGGGTACTCCATTTTCTTGACTAAAATTTTTCGAGAGTGTTGAGCCAAGGCGGACTTGGAATGAACGGTCAGAGAGGAAATCCTTTATGCAGTTTAGCATCCTGCCGCAGATGCCTAGATCTGCAAGGTCACGAAGAATACCGAACCTCCATGTGGTGTCGTAAGCTTTTTCCATGTCGAAAAAAACTGCCAGGCAGTGTTGTCCGTGAATAAACGCCTCTCGTACTGTATTTTCAAGGCGGACTAGATGATCGGCCGTTGAGCACGCTTTCCTAAAACCGCATTGATGTATATCAAGCAGTGTACGGGATTCAAGGACGAACATTAACCGGATATTAAGAACACTTTCAAAAGTTTTGGCAAGACAACTTGTGAGCGCTATGGGTCTATAACTACCGGGGGAACTTGGTGGCTTTCCGGGTTTAAGGAAAGGTACAATTACTGCTTTCTTCCATTCCTCAGGTAGCTTCCCGGAGACCCATATTTTATTAAAAAACTTTAAAAGTGCTTCTACGGCAGGTTCTGAAAGATGGGCTAACATCTCATAATGGACTTTATCAGGCCCGGGTGCTGTTTGCTTTCCGGTGCAGAGTACTCTATTGATTTCTTCAAACGTTATTAAACTGTTGTATGTCTCATTCAACCTGCTATTCGTGGGAAGTCTTTGTTTTTCAGCATTGTTTTTGTATTTTAGAAATGAGTCGGTATAGTGGAGGGAACTAGAAACTTGAGAGAAGTGCTCTCCCAAAATGTCTGCCTGTTCTTTGATGTTTGTTTGTCTGTCGGGGTCTGTCAGAAAAGGGATTGTGAAAGCGGAGAAGCACCCATTTAATCTACGCACTTGTTCCCACATTTTTTTCGACGTAATTGAGCTCTTTATTGATGACACAAACTTTTGCCATGATTCTTTTTCAGCTATGCGGCGTATATACCGGGCATTAGCTTTCGCTTTTTTAAAATTTATAAAGTTTTCCTGCGTTGGGTATCGTCGGAAAATCCCCCAGGCTTTATTTTGTTTCTTTTTTGCTTCTCTACATGTTTGTGTGTACCAGGGTTTATGGCCTGGTCGTACCGTTCCCGAAGTCTGAGGAATGGCTAACTGTGCTGCAGCAATAATACATGAGGTAAATATTTCGTTGAGTTCATCTATACTAGAATACTCTGTGGATATTTTATCGAGGCTGGCCTCAGCTCGGAAAAGTTCCCAGTCGGCTAAATGAAGCTTCCAGCGGCGTGGTTTTGTCAGGGTTACTGATGGTGGTGATGACATGTTAATGATAACTGGTAGGTGGTCGCTTCCATACGGATTGTCTAAAACATCCCAGTTAAAATCATTAAAAATAGAAGGCGAACTAAAAGACAGGTCTAAACAGCTCATTTTTGTAGTGCTGGGACTGCAATACGTTTGTTTCCCTGTATTTAGTAAGCAGACATTGTTGCATAGAATAAAATCTTCTAAAATACGGCCTCTAGTATCTGTTTGTTCGCTGCCCCAATAAGAGGAATGCGCATTAAAATCACCGACTACCAGATACGGCTCTGGTAGCTGTTGTAAAAGTGTTTCTAAGTCATGCAGTGTTACTGATAGATGCGGCTGTAGATATACCGAGCATATGGTGATGGTTTTAAAATGGAGGACGGTGACTGCAACAGCATCATACTTGGTTTTTATCTTGATTTTACGGGTTGCAACTCCACTCTGCACAATAATAGCAACACCTCCTGAGAGCCTATCAGCTTGCTCTCGGTCGCACCGAAAGACTTGATACTTCTTTAGGATATTCTGGTGTTTGGGACCTAAGTTTGTCTCCTGTAGGCATAAAGCCATAGGGGAAAATGTGTTTAGAAGTTCTTTTATATGAGAATAGTTATTTAATGCTCCACGACAGTTCCAATGTATAAGGAACGCCATGTTGGATGATTTTTGGGAGTGTCGTAAGGAAGTTACAGTAGAGGATTTGGGGGTGCCATTACTGGGCTCTTGTCTTTTCTTTTTCGCTCAAGCGAGCTGCGCCGCCGCTGAAGCGGGGGCGAGTTTGGCGTTGTGTCCATCGCCTCGCTAGAGGCTCTGGAGGTCCGTGGAGAACCCACGGGTGTGCGGTTTGTAGGCCTCTCCCGACTGGGGGAAGCCTTGCGGGCTGCCAACCCGGAGGCCGGCGGGCCCTTCTTCGAAAGTGGCAGAGCAGCTTTCACTGCATCTGCCCGGGGCGCGGATGGCCCTGCCCCAGGCTCACTGCGTGTGGCCTGGACAGGTGCCGAAGCCTGGTGTGATGCCCCGCCCCGTCGCACCACATCGGCGAAATTTGTTCTTGCTGTGAAGAGGAATGTGCCTTGTGTTTGACTGAATCGTTGACGTGCTTCTTTGAAAGTTATGTTTTCTTTTGTTTTGATGGTTATTATTTCCTTTTCTTGTTTCCAGGTCGGACACGACCTCGAGTACGCGGGGTGATCCCCTTCACAGTTAGGGCACTGCGGTGCTGGATTGCAATTTTCAGACTCATGATCGTGTGATGAACATTTAGCACAAGTTTGGCGGCCACGACAACTCTGGGATCCATGGCCAAATCTCTGGCACTTGAAACACCGGCGAGGATTTGGGATGTATGGTCTGACTGCTATTTTCATATAACCTACCTCTATGGTTTCGGGGAGTTGGCTGGACGCAAAAGAGAGAACTAAGTGCTTTGTTGGAATTTCTTTGTCATCTTTTCGGATTTTTATGCGCTGGACATTTGTGACATTCTGGTCTTTGAGACCTTCCAGCATTTCTTCTTCAGTCAGGGTGAGAAAGTCTTGTTCTGAGATGACACCTTTGACAGTGTTGAGGGATCTGTGGGCACTGACGGAAACAGGTATTTCTCCAAAGGTTGCTATGTTTGAGAGCTTGGAAAACTGTGTTTTGTCTTTGATTTGCAGTAGTAGGTCTCCACTGGCTAGCTTCGACACCTTGTAGCCAAGGCCCAGTGATTCTGTCAGAGACTTGGAAACTATGAAAGGAGAGATGATTCTTGCTTGCTTTTCTGTTACCTCACTATGTACAACATGGTATCTGGGGAAGACTTCTTTTTTTTGCAGGAACTGCGCAGTGACATCGGTCCGCCCTCGTTTCTGGGGGCGATCATTTGTTTGAGGAAAGGAATCCATAAAAGAAAATTGTTATTCAGCTGTGGTGGCAGCCACCCACCATCGAGCCCAACACGGGGACGGGACAGGAACTTGCACGCAAGTCCTGCCCACGCCAGCTGTACACCTCAACTATAACCTAATATGACTCAACTCAGGGTAGTTGGTCACACACGGTTAACCCTCGCCGCCAGGAAAAAGAGAAAAAAACGAAGAAAACAGGAGGAGACAGGAGAGTTCTAAGAAAGAGATAGGAAAGTGAAAGATAGAGGGGAGGAAAGGAAAAGGCGACTGCCGATTTCCCCCGGTCGGGTCAGGCCGGAGGTGCCGTCTACAGGAAGCTGGGGCCAAAGTGGTGTGTTGCCTCCGCCGAGGGGCCTTAAAGGTCCAAACGCTCGGCATCGGCTCAACCACCAGGATCCCCTTTTCCCCGGACACGGCGATGCCACGCACGGCTAAGCGCGGATGCTCGGGTCCGTGGTGACACATGCTCACCATTATCCCCCTGCGGGGATGTCCCTGCGGATGCTCGGGTTAACCCCGTGGTGTCGCCACTCACCAACGTCTGCATGCTGCAGACGCCTCCCTGCGGGGACCATCAATATGAGCATGATGATTAATTACCTTGTAGATAATGATGGATAATTTCACAGTGAATAACTGTTGAAGTGGAAGTATGCGCAAGCTATGATAAAGTGGTAAAGTGGTGAAGCGACAGTGGTGATGCGCTGCACGAGCAGCGAAAAATGCGTGAGCGCCACTTGCCGCGTCGTGCCGCTTCCACGTCCAGGTAAAGCACTGACAATATCCTCCTTTTGTAGGCGGTTTACATGGTCGTGGTTTGGAATGTTCTCCGATCGGAAGGCTGTACCGGCCACAAGCAAGAGAACAATATGTCGTGCACGAACTGTCACAGCGCCTGGATTTTTCACTGTTGATTGTATACGCCGTACACTTTTCGTTCATACTAACCTAGGCGACACGCTCTTTTGAAGCGACATCGGTGAAGCCCTGCACGAGCAGGGAAAAATGCGTGAGCGCCACTTGCAGCGTCGTGCCGTTTCCACGCTCCGGTAAAGCACTGACAGTATCCTCCTTTTGTAGGCGGTTTCCATGCTCGTTATTTGGAATGTTCGCTGATCGGAAGGCTCCACCGACCACAACCAACAGAACAGCGTGTCGTGCACGAAAAGTCACTGCGCCTGGATTTTTCTCTGTTGATTGTAGACGCCGTACACTTTCCGTTAACATTAACCTCGGCGACACGCTCTTTTGAAGGGACATCCGTGATGCCCAGCACGAGCAGCGACAAATGCGTGTGAGCCACTGGCAGCGTCTTGCCGTTTCCGTGCCCCAGTAAAGCACTGACAATATCCTCCTTTTGTAGGTGGTTTACATGGTCGTTGTTTGGAATGTTCGCTGATCGGAAGGCTGCACTGACCTCACCCAACAGAAGACCATGTTGTGTACGAACTGTCACTGCGCCTGGAATTTTCTCTGTTGATTGTAGACACCGTGCACTTTCCGTTCATATTAACCTCGGCGACACGCTCTTTTGAAGCGACATTGGTGATGCGCTGCGCGAGCAGCGAAAAATGCGTGAGCGCCACTTGCCGCGTCGTGCCGCTTCCACGCCCAGGTAAAGCACTGATAATATCCTCCTTTTGTAGGCGGTTTACATGGTCGTGGTTTGGAATGTTCTCTGATCGAAAGGCTGCACCGACCACAACCAAAACCACAGCATGTCGTGCACGAACTGCCACTGCGCCTGGATTTTTCTCTGTTGATTGTAGACGCCGTACACTTTCCGTTCATATTAAGCTCGGCGACACGCTCTTTTGAAGTGACATTGGTGATGCGCTGCACGAGCAGCGAAAAATGCGTGAGCGCCACTTGCCGCGTCGTGCCGCTTCCACGCCCAGGTAAAGCACTGACAATATCCTCCTTTTGTCGGCGGTTTACATGGTCGTGGTTTGGAATGTTCTCTGATCGGAAGGCTGCACCGGCCACAAGAAAGAGAACAACATGTCGTGCACGAACTGTCACTGCGCCTGGATGTTTCTCTGTTGATTGTATACGCCGTACACTTTCCCTTCATACTAACCTAGGCGACACGCTCTTTTGAAGCGACGTCGGTGATGCCCTGCACGAGCAGCGAAAAATGCGTGAGCGCCACTTGCAGCGTCGTGCCGTTTCCACACCCCGGTAAAGCACTGACAGTATCCTCCTTTTTTAGGCGGTTTACATGGTGGTTATTTGGGATGTTCGCTGATCGGAAGGCTCTACCGACCACAACCAACAGAACAGCGTGTCGTGCACGAACAGTCACTGCGCCTGGATTTTTCTCTGTTGATTGTAGACGCCGTACACTTTCCGTTAATATTAACCTCGGCGACACGCTCTTTTGAAGGGACATCCGTGATGCCCAGCACGAGCAGCGACAAATGCGTCTGAGCCACTTGCAGCGTCATGCCGTTTCCATGCCCCAGTAAAGCACTGACAATATCCTCCTTTTGTAGGTGGTTTACATGGTCGTTGTTTGGAATGTTCGCTGATCGGAAGGCTGCACTGACCACAACCAACAGAAGAGCATGTTGTGCACGAACTGTCACTGCGCCTGGAATTTTCTCTGTTGATTGTAGACACCGTACACTTTCCGTTCATATTAACCTCGGCGACACAGTCTTTTGAAACGACATCGGAGATGCCCTGTAAGAGCAGCGAAAAATGCGTGAGCGCCACTTGCAGCGTCGAGCCGTTTCCACGCCCCAGTAAAGCACTGAAAATATCCTCCTTTTGTAGGCGGTTCACATGGTCGTGGTTTGGAATGTTCTCTGATCGAAAGGCTGCACCGACCACAACCAAAACCACAGCATGTCGTGCGCGAACTGCCACTGCGCCTGGATTTTCCTCTGTTGATTATAGACGCCGTTCACTTTCCGTTCATATTAACCTGGCGACAGGCTCTTTTGAAGTGACATTGGTGATGCGCTGCACGAGCAGCGAAAAATGCGTGAGCGCCACTTGCCGCGTCGTGCCGCTTCCACGCCCAGGTAAAGCACTGACAATATCCTCCTTTTGTAGGCGGTTTACATGGTCGTCGTTTGGAATGTTGTCTGATCGGAAGGCTGCACCGGACACAAGCAAGAGAACAACACGTCGTGCACGAACTGTCACTGCCCCTGGAATTTTCTCTGTTGATTGTACACACCGTACACTTTCCGTTCATATTAACCTCGGCGAGACGCCCTTTTGAAGCGACATCGGTGATGCGCTGCACGAGCAGCGAAAAATGCGTGAGCGCCACTTGCAGCGTCGAGCCGTTTCCACGCCCCATGAAAGCACTGAAAATATCCTCCTTCTGTAGGCGGTTTACATGGTCGTGGTTTGGATAATTCTCTGATCGAAAGGCTGCACCGACCACAACCAAAACCACAGCATGTCGTGCACGAACTGCCACTGCGCCTGGATTTTTCTCTGTTGATTGTAGACGCCGTACACTTTCCGTTCATACTAACCTAGGCGACACGCTCTTTTGAAGCGACATCGGTGATGCCCTGCACGAGCAGCGAAAAATGTGTGAGCGCTACTTGCAGCGTCGTGCCGTTTCCACGCCCCGGTAAAGCACTGACAGTATCCTCCTTTTGTAGGCGGTTTCCATGGTCGTTATTTGTCATGTTCGCGTATCGGAAGGCTCCACCGACCACAACCAGAAGAACAGCATGTCGTGCACGAACAGTCACTGCGCCTGGATTTTTCTCTGTTGATTGTAGACGCCGTACACTTTCCGTTAATATTAACCTCGGCAACACGCTCTTTTGAAGGGACATCCGTGATGCCCAGCACGAGCAGCGACAAATGCGTGAGAGCCACTTGCAGCGTCGTGCCGTTTCCATGCCCCGGTAAAGCACTGACAATATCCTCCTTTTGTAGGCGGTTTACATGGTCGTTGTTTGGAATGTTCGCTGATCGGAAGGCTGCACTGACCACAACCAACAGAAGAGCATGTTGTGCAAGAACTGTCACGGCGCCTGGAATTTTCTCTGTTGATTGTAGACGCCGTACACTTTCCGTTCATATTAACCTCGGCGACACAGTCTTTTGAAACGACATCGGAGATGCCCTGTAAGAGCAGCGAAAAATGCGTGAGCGCCACTTGCAGCGTCGAGCCGTTTCCACGCCCCAGTAAAGCACTGAAAATATCCTCCTTTTGTAGGCGGTTCACATGGTCGTGGTTTGGAATGTTCTCTGATCGAAAGGCTGCACCGACCACAACCAAAACCACAGCATGTCGTGCACGAACTGCCACTGCGCCTGGATTTTTCTCTGTTGATTGTAGACGCCGTACACTTTCCGTTCATATTAACCTCGGCGACACGCTCTTTTTTTTTCAAATTTCAAGTTTCAAGTTTATTTAATACGCACATAGTAATACAAATACAATGAAATCAGTACAGAAGGAGGTCCCATAGTACACGACTGTCGGGGGGACTTCCTAGAACAAATCAAGTGGGGTAAAATTGCAAAGAATGGAAGGCAGTGTATCAATTAGCATAAATAAACAATGTACAAAAAAAATTTACAATCTTATGTGTGAAAAACGGAACAAAAAGTATATACAGCAACAACTTTGTAACATAATGCAAAGAAAATGAGAATTTAAACAAGGATTATTACTGTTTAGGCATGTGAACTACACAGCAAATTAATTAAGTACTCTTTAATGCGGTGATGAAATGAGTGAACAGTAAACGACGCTTTAATTTCACTTGGCAAAGTATTCCAACAGGATATGCCGGCAAATATTGTGGTAAATTTACTATAATTAGTCCTTACTTTAGGTAGAAGAAGATTATTACGCTGTTGAAACCTAGTAAAATTAGTATTTATAAGCTGATCAGGAAAGCCATCAATATGAGCATGATGATTAATTACCTTGTAGATAATGATGGATAATTTCACAGTGAATAACTGTTGAAGTGGAAGTATGCGCAAGCTATGATAAAGTGGTAAAGTGGTGAAGCGACATTGGTGATGCGCTGCACGAGCAGCGAAAAATGCGTGAGCGCCACTTGCCGCGTCGTGCCGCTTCCACGTCCTGGTAAAGCACTGACAATATCCTCCTTTTGTAGGCGGTTTACATGGTCGTGGTTTGGAATGTTCTCCGATCGGAAGGCTGTACCGGCCACAAGCAAGAGAACAACATGTCGTGCACGAACTGTCACTGCGCCTGGATTTTTCTCTGTTGATTGTATACGCCGTACACTTTCCGTTCATACTTACCTCGGCGACACGCTCTTTTGAAGCGACATCGGTGATGCCCTGCACGAGCAGGGAAAAATGCGTGAGCGCCACTTGCAGCGTCGTGCCGTTTCCACGCCCCGGTAAAGCACTGACAGTATCCTCCTTTTGTAGGCGGTTTCCATGCTCGTTATTTGGAATGTTCTCTGATCGGAAGGCTCCACCGACCACAACCAACAGAACAGCGTGTCGTGCACGAACAGTCACTGCGCCAGGATTTTTCTCTGTTGATTGTAGACGCCGTACACTTTCCGTTAACATTAACCTCGGCGACACGCTCTTTTTAAGGGACATCCGTGATGCCCAGCACGAGCAGCGACAAATGCGTGTGAGCCACTTGCAGCGTCTTGCCGTTTCCATGCCCCAGTAAAGCACTGACAATGTCCTCCTTTTGTAGGTGGTTTACATGGTCGTTGTTTGGAATGTTCGCTGATCGGAAGGCTGCACTGACCACAACCAACAGAAGAGCATGTTGTGCACGAACTGTCACTGCGCCTGGAATTTTCTCTGTTGATTGTAGACACCGTACACTTTCCGTTCATATTAACCTCGGCGACACGCTCTTTTGAAGCGACATTGGTGATGCGCTGCACGAGCAGCGAAAAATGCGTGAGCGCCACTTGCCGCGTCGTGCCGCTTCCACGCCCAGGTAAAGCACTGACAATATCCTCCTTTTGTAGGCGGTTTACATGGTCGTGGTTTGGAATGTTCTCTGATCGAAAGGCTGCACCGACCACAACCAAAACCACAGCATGTCGTGCACGAACTGCCACTGCGCCTTGATTTTTCTCTGTTGATTGTAGACGCCGTACACTTTACGTTCATATTAACCTCGGCGACACGCTCTTTTGAAGTGACATTGGTGATGCGCTGCACGAGCAGCGAAAAATGCGTGAGCGCCACTTGCCGCGTCGTGCCGCTTCCACGCCCAGGTAAAGCACTGACAATATCCTCCTTTTGTAGGCGGTTTACATGGTCGTGGTTTGGAATGTTCTCTGATCGGAAGGCTGCACCGGCCACAAGCAAGAGAACAACATGTCGTGCACGAACTGTCACTGCGCCTAGATTTTTCTCTGTTGATTGTATACGCCGTACACTTTCCGTTCATACTAACCTAGGCGACACGCTCTTTTGAAGCGACATCGGTGATGCCCTGTAAGAGCAGCGAAAAATGCGTTAGCGCCACTTCCAGCGTCGTGCCGTTTCCACGGCCCAATAAAGCACTGACAATATCCTTATTTTGTAGGCGGTTTACATGGTCGTGGTTTGGAATGTTCTCTGATCGGAAGGCTGCCCTTAGCGAAAAAGAGGATGTGCTAAAAATGCATTTCAAACGTATTGTATTAATTTCATATTTATTTCGCATTTTTTTGTTCCTATGCTTAAACTGCAATACGAATGCTTTCTAAGTATACTAGGAATAATTTTTTGAACGTTCTTAAAAATACGTGAAAAGTACATTTTTGCCCGCTTAGCATATTTATAATGCATTAAAAATATAATAAAAATACACATTAGAAATATACTAAAAATATTCATTTAATACATTAAAAATATGTTTACTCGGGCTTTAAAAAAGTCTACTGGGCGGCTCCATGGAACGACACGGGTTAATTCTTCAACTGGAGAACAAATCGCACACGGGTATTTATCATTAATCAACAGGAGTCTGATATTATAAGGTTACGTGATTGGATGGGAACGGCAGATACCTACACACAGAATACCAAGACGACAGCGACACAGCAAATCACAAATCCTATGACAAGCGCTATACTTGGCTTGCCGTTTATATACCCAGCGAAAGCGACGCACTATTTTGCGCGGTGAGGCCTTTTTTGCGCAAATACTGTGGGCTGCCAAATTATCGCAGAAGTACCCTACTGGTCGCGTTCGAATCTGGGGTTAATTGAGAACGGAATTGCTAGTTGAAACTTGCGTCAGACACAGGTCAGGAGTCGAACTGTCAACCAACAGATACATGGGCGTGTAAGGGAGCCGGTCTGCCCTGCCAGACGGGGTCCTTCCCGCTGGCTTATTCAGACCCAGAAGTACCCAAGGCGCTTTTGCTGGTATAATGCTATCACGTTCTCACACGGAAATGTTCGAATGACATTGAGCGGAATGACATTCGAGAATAGGAATGACATTCGGATTCGACGGACTGCCGCGGTGCTGCACGACACTTTCGAAACGCATTCGAAAGCCTCAGCTCGTTTTCAGTGTACAGCGACGACGACGACGGCGGTCACACTAGTCCGACAACGACAGTATATATCAAGCTGAACAACAGCATGTAATTATAGTGAAATATCTAGTTTACTATAATATGATTTTAGAGGGACACGTTTTTCAGGCCAACGACACCGACGAATCCGGTCGGCGGACGGTCAGCCTTGTCGGCGGCTGAGCGAGAGCACGGTGATGAGGCGGCGGTGTGTATATGCTCGCGCTTCTAAATGAGCGAAACGAACGGCTATATTTCACGTGTGCACACCTGAACACTCACCAGCGATAAGCGCTTGCCAAATCAATTTCGGTCGACGACGGCTCTGTTCTCTTCCGCGACGACTAGGCCCAGCGAGTTCGCAGGGATTTCGACGGTTGTGAAGAGCGAATCACAAGCTTTAGCGAATGCAAATAGTCACCAGGTGTAGTTTTGGCAACAGTGACCTGAAATCAACTATTGCTTACATCGCAGGGCACGCGTACGATGAACGGGAATCGCCGGTGTGACCCAGACTGCCGAGCCGTGCTTTACGGCCAGCAGCAGTCGTCGCCGTCGCTAGCTTGTGGATAACAGTCGCCAGACATACTTCTGGATAAAGTAGTTTAAAAAAAGTACTGGTCGCGTCGGAGAAAGCCGGGACAAGAAGCGAGAAGCGCCAGTCCTGCGCGATGCCAACAACCCGGCTTTCTCAGGCGTGCGATCGCATCATCGCTTCCCACACATTGTCGCACTGCGTAAACAAGCACGAGTACAACCAGTAAAAAAGAAAACAGATTGTTTAATAGAACGAAAGCGCAGATTGCGTTTTATGTTATGTAAACAAGCGATGTAAACAACAGTATGAGTGCAGTCGTCCTCATCGGCGCACTCCCGGGGAAATTTCATGCTGACGCGGTTAATATTCATGGGCGTAATATTATCTTCAAGCACTCTCTTAGACAGAACACGTGTAGCATCGTTAGATGACATTCGGTTTGAAGGCATTCGAAGCGCCCGTGTAGCAGGAGTATAAGTGGTGATCACCTTCCTGCAAGAAGTTACCACAAACGAAAGGATGACACAAAAGGGAAAGTTTTCACTCCTCGCTGAAACGTCATTTCGAGCCCTAGATTGTTCCACGGTAGCTTGAAGTGTAATGCAAATATGTTTACGCGGACAGCCCATTTGTTAGAATTTAAGTATACTTCAGACGGATTAATTGCGTATTTACGAAAGTACACTTTAAATAGATGGCCAGCACCAAAATGCGATCCCGAAACTCGATTTTGAGCATTAGATTGTTCAACGACAGCTTGTAGTGCGCTGCAAACATGCTAATGCGGACTGCCAATTTGCTAGAATTTCAGTGTTCTTTGGACGAATTAATTGCGTATTTACGGAAGTACACTTCAAATACATTGACGACACGCAAATGCCATGTCCCGAAACGCGATTTCGAGCACTCGACTGTTCAACGGCAGCTAGAAGTGTGCAAAACGTTTAAAAGTACTGCCCGTTTGTTAGAATTGAAGTATATTTCGGATGAATCAATTTCATATTTACGAAAGTTCACTTTTAATACATTGACAAGATGCTAAAACTACATACATATACGTTTACAAGGGCTGCCCGTTTTCTAGAATTGAAGTATACTTTCGATGAATTAATTTCATATTCCTGAAAATACACTTTTAATACACTGACAAGATGCTAAAACTGCATACATATTTTTCACGTATTTGAAAAGTGCTCGAAGTATGCTTTAAGTGAGGTATTTTTGGCACATTTTAAAAATATATTTCGAATACCAAGCATGAAATTTCAGGAACATATTTCCTACATATTTATAGTGCATTCATGAATACAAAATATGTTTCAAATACAATTTAAATAGCCCACCGTATATTCGAAACGTATTAGTTTTTGCTAAGGGTGCACCGGCCACAAGCAAGAGAACAACATGTCGTGCACGAACTGTCACTGCGCCTAGATTTTTCTCTGTTGATTGTATACGCCGTACACTTTCCGTTCATACTAACCTAGGCGACACGCTCTTTTGAAGCGACATCGGTGATGCCCTGCACGAGCAGCGAAAAATGCGTGAGCGCCACTTGCAGCGTCGTGCCGTTTCCACGCCCCGGTAAAGCACCGACAGTATCCTCCTTTTGTAGGCGGTTTCCATGGTCGTTATTTGGCATGTTCGCTGATCGGAAGGCTCCACCGACCACAACCAGCAGAACAGCATGTCGTGCACGAACTGTCACTGCCCCTGGAATTTTCTCTGTTGATTGTACACGCCGTACACTTTCCGTTCATATTAACCTCGGCGACACGCCCTTTTGAAGCGACATCGGTGATGCGCTGCACGAGCAGCGAAAAATGCGTGAGCGCCACTTGCAGCGTCGAGCCGTTTCCACGCCCCAGTAAAGCACTGAAAATATCCTCCTTTTGTAGGCGGTTCACATGGTCGTGGTTTGGAATGTTCTCTGATCGAAAGGCTGCACCGACCACAACCAAAACCACAGCATGTCGTGCACGAACTGCCACTGCGCCTGGATTTTTCTCTGTTGATTGTAGGCGCCGTACACTTTCCGTTCATATTAACCTCGGCGACACGCTCTTTTTTTTTCAAGTTTCAAGTTACAAGTTTCAAGTTTATTTAATACGCACATAGTAATACAAATACAATGAAATCAGTACAGAAGGAGGTCCCATAGTACACGACTGTCGGGGGGACCTCCTAGAACAAATCAAGTGGGGTAAAGTTGCAAAGAATGGAAGGCAGTGTATCAATTAGCATAAATAAACAATGTACAAAAAAAATTTACAATGTTATGTGTGAAAAACGGAACAAAAAGTATATACAGCAACAACTTTGTAACATAATGCAAAGAAAATGAGACTTTAAACAAGGATTACTACTGTTTAGGCATGTGAACTACACAGGAAATTAATTAAGTACTCTTTAATGCGGTGATGAAATGAGCGAACAGTAAACGACGCTTTAATTTCACTTGGCAAAGTATTCCAACAGGATATGCCGGCAAATATTGTGGTAAATTTTCTATAATTAGTCCTCACTTTAGGTGGAAGAAGATTATTACGCTGTTGAAAACTAGTAAAATTAGTATTTATAAGCTGATCAGGAAAGCCATCAATATGAGCATGATGATTAATTATCTTGTAGATAATGATGGATAATTTCACAGTGAATAACTGTTGAAGTGGAAGTATGCGCAAGCTATGATAAAGTGGTAAAGTGGTGAAGCGACATTGGTGATGCGCTGCACGAGCAGCGAAAAATACGTGAGCGCCACTTGCCGCGTCGTGCCGCTTCCACGCCCAGGTAAAGCACTGACAATATCCTCCTTTTATAGGCGGTTTCCATGCTCGTTATTTGGAATGTTCGCTGATCGGAAGGCTCCACCGACCACAACCAACAGAACAGCGTGTCGTGCACGAACAGTCACTGCGCCTGGATTTTTCTCTGTTAATTGTAGACGCCGTACACTTTCCGTTAACATTAACCTCGGCGACACGCTCTTTTGAAGGGACATCCGTGATGCCCAGCACGAGCAGCGACAAATGCGTGTGAGCCACTTGCAGCGTCTTGCCGTTTCCATGCCCCAGTAAAGCACTGACAATATCCTCCTTTTGTAGGTGGTTTACATGGTCGTTGTTTGGAATGTTCGCTGATCGGAAGGCTGCACTGACCACAACCAACAGAAGAGCATGTTGTGCACGAACTGTCACTGCGCCTGGAATTTTCTCTGTTGATTGTAGACACCGTACACTTTCCGTTCATATTAACCTCGGCGACACGCTCTTTTGAAGCGACATTGGTGATGCGCTGCACGAGCAGCGAAAAATGCGTGAGCGCCACTTGCCGCGTCGTGCCGCTTCCACGCCCAGGTAAAGCACTGACAATATCCTCCTTTTGTAGGCGGTTTACATGGTCGTGGTTTGGAATGTTCTCTGATCGAAAGGCTGCACCGACCACAACCAAAACCACAGCATGTCGTGCACGAACTGCCACTGCGCCTGGATTTTTCTCTGTTGATTGTAGACGCCGTACACTTTCCGTTCATATTAACCTCGGCGACACGCTCTTTTGAAGTGACTTTGGTGATGCGCTGCACGAGCAGCGAAAAATGCGTGAGCGCCGCTTGCCGCGTCGTGCCGCTTCCACGCCCAGGTAAAGCACTGACAATATCCTCCTTTTGTAGGCGGTTTACATGGTCGTGGTTTGGAATGTTCTCTGATCGGAAGGCTGCACCGGCCACAAGCAAGAGAACAACATGTCGTGCACGAACTGGCACTGCGCCTGGGTTTTCTCTGTTGATTGTAGACGCCGTACACTTTCCGTTCATATTAACCTCGGCGACAGGCTCTTTTGAAGCGACATCGGTGATGCGCTGCACGAGCAGCGAAAAATGCGTGAGCGCCACTTGCAGCGTCGAGCCGTTTCCACGCCCCGGTAAGCACTGACAATATCCTCCTTTGGTAGGCAGTTTACATGGCCGTGGTTTGGAATGTTCTCTGATCGAAACGCTGCACCGACCACAACCAAAACCACAGCATGTCGTGCACGAACTTCCACTGCGCCTGTATTTTTCTCTGTTGATTGTAGACGCCGTACACTTTCCGTTAATATTAACCTCGGCGACACGCTCTTTTGAAGGGACATCCGTGATGCCCAGCACGAGCACCGACAAATTCGTGAAAGCGACTTGCAGCCTCGTGCCGTTTCCATGCCCCGGTAAAGCACTGACAATATCCTCCTTTTTTAGGCGGTTTACATGGCCGTTGTTTGGAATGTTCGCTGATCGGAAGGCTGCACTGACCACAACCAACAGAAGAGCATGTTGTGCACGAACTGTCACTGCGCGTGGAATTTTCTCTGTTGATTGTAGATGCCGTACACTTTCCGTTCATATTAACCTCGGAGACACAGTCTTTTGAAACGACATCGGTGATGCCCTGTAAGAGCAGCGAAAAATGCGTTAGCGCCACTTGCAGCGTCGTGCCGTTTCCACGCCCCGGTAAAGCACTGAGAGTATCCTGCTTTTGTAGGCGGTTTACATGGTCGTTATTTGGAATGTTCGCTGATCGGAAGGCTCCACCGACCACAACCAACAGAACAGCGTGTCGTGCACGAACATCACTGCGCCTGGATTTTTCTCTGTTGATTGTAGACGCCGTACACTTTCCGTTAACATTAACCTCGGCGACACGCTCTTTTGAAGGGACATCCGTGATGCCCAGCACGAGCAGCGACAAATGCGTGTGAGCCACTTGCAGCGTCTTGCCGTTTCCATGCCCCAGTAAAGCACTGACAATATCCTCCTTTTGTAGGTGGTTTACATGGTCGTTGTTTGGAATGTTCGCTGATCGGAAGGCTGCACTGACCACAACCAACAGAAGAGCATGTTGTGCACGAACTGTCACTGCGCCTGGAATTTTCTCTGTTGATTGTAGACACCGTACACTTTCCGTTCATATTAACCTCGGCGACACGCTCTTTTGAAGCGACATTGGAGATGCGCTGCACGAGCAGCGAAAAATGCGTGAGCGCCACTTGCCCCGTCGTGCCGCTTCCACGCCCAGGTAAAGCACTGACAATATCCTCCTTTTGTAGGCGGTTTACATGGTCGTGGTTTGAAATGTTCTCTGATCGAAAGGCTGCACCGACCACAACCAAAACCACAGCATGTCGTGCACGAACTGCCACTGCGCCTGGATTTTTCTCTGTTGATTGTAGACGCCGTACACTTTCCGTTCATATTAACCTCGGCGACACGCTCTTTTGAAGTGACATTGGTGATGCGCTGCACGAGCAGCGAAAAATGCGTGAGCGCCGCTTGCCGCGTCGTGCCGCTTCCACGCCCAGGTAAAGCACTGACAATATCCTCCTTTTGTAGGCGGTTTACATGGTCGTGGTTTGGAATGTTCTCTGATCGGAAGGCTGCACCGGCCACAAGCAAGAGAACAACATGTTGTGCACGAACTGGCACTGCGCCTGGGTTTTCTCTGTTGATTGTAGACGCCGTACACTTTCCGTTCATATTAACCTCGGCGACAGGCTCTTTTGAAGCGACATCGGTGATGCGCTGCACGAGCAGCGAAAAATGCGTGAGCGCCACTTGCAGCGTCGAGCCGTTTCCACGCCCCGGTAAAGCACTGACAATATCCTCCTTTTGTAGGCAGTTTACATGGCCGTGGTTTGGAATGTTCTCTGATCGGAACGCTGCACCGACCACAACCAAAACCACAGCATGTCGTGCACGAACTTCCACTGCGCCTGTATTTTTCTCTGTTGATTGTAGACGCCGTACACTTTCCGTTATTATTAACCTCGGCGACACGCTTTGAAGGGACATCCGTGATGGCCAGTACGAGCAGCGACAAATGCGTGAAAGCCACTTGCAGCGTCGTGCCGTTTCCATGCCCCGGTAAAGCACTGACAGTATCCTCCTTTTGTAGGCGGTTTACATGGTCGTTGTTTGGAATGTTCGCTGATCGGAAGGCTGCACTGACCACAACCAACAGAAGAGCATGTTGTGCACGAACTATCACTGCGCCTGGAATTTTCTCTGTTGATTGTAGACGCCGTACACTTTCCGTTCATATTAACCTCGGCGACACGCTCTTTTGAAGCGACATTGGTGATGCGCTGCACGAGCAGCGAAAAATGCGTGAGCGCCACTTGCAGCGTCGAGCCGTTTCCACGCCCCGGTAAAGCACTGACAATATCCTCCTTTTGTAGGCGGTTTACATGGCCGTGGTTTGGAATGTTCTCTGATCGAAACGCTGCACCGACCACAACCAAAACCACAGCATGTCGTGCACGAACTGCCACTGCGCCTAGATTTTTCTCTGTTGATTGTAGACGCCGTACACTTTCCGTTCATATTAACATCGGCGACATGCTCTTTTGAAGCGACATTGGTGATGCGCTGCACGAGCAGCGAAAAATGCGTGAGCGCCACTTGCCGCGTCGTGCCGCTTCCACGCCCAGGTAAAGCACTGACAATATCCTCCTTTTGTAGGCGGTTTACATGGCCGTAGTTTGGAATGTTCTCTGATCGAAACGCTGCACCGACCACAACCAAAACCACAGCATGTCGTGCACGAACTGCCACTGCGCCTGGATTTTTCTCTGTTGATTGTAGATGCCGTACACTTTCCGTTCATATTAACCTCGGCGACACGCTCTTTTGAAGCGACATTGGTGATGCGCTGCTCGAGCAGCGAAAAATGCGTGAGCGCCACTTGTCGCGTCGTGCCGCTTCCACGCCCAGGTAAAGCACTGACAATATCCTCATTTTGTAGGCGGTTTACATGGTCGTGGTTTGGAATGTTCTCTGATCGGAAGGCTGCACCGCCCACAAGCAAGAGAACAACATGTCGTGCACGAACTGTCACTGCGCCTGGATTTTTCTCTGTTGATTGTATACGCTTTACACTTTCCGTTCATACTAACCTAGGCGACACGCTCTTTTGAAGCGACATCGGTGATGCCCTGCACGAGCAGCGAAAAATGCGTGAGCGCCACTTGCACCGTCGTGCCGTTTCCACGCCCCGGTAAAGCACTGACAGTATCCTCCTTTTGTAGGCGGTTTCCATGGTCGTTATTTGGAATGTTCGCTGATCGGAAGGCTCCACCGACCACAACCAGCAGAACAGCATGTCGTGCACGAACAGTCACTGCGCCTGGATTTTTCTCTGTTGATTGTAGACGCCGTACACTTTCCGTTAATATTAACCTCGGCAACACGCTCTTTTGAAGGGACATCCGTGATGCCCAGCACGAGCAGCGACGAATGCGTGAGAGCGACTTGCAGCGTCGTGCCGTTTCCATGCCCCGGTAAAGCTCTGACAATATCCTCCTTTTGTAGGCGGTTTACATGGTCGTTGTTTGGAATGTTCGCTGATCGGAAGGCTGCACTGACCACAACCAACAGAAGAGCATGTTGTGCAGGAACTGTCACTGCGCCTGGAATTTTCTCTGTTGATTGTAGACGCCGTACACTTTCCGTTAATATTAACCTCGGCGACACAGTCTTTTGAAACGACATCGGTGATGCCCTGTAAGAGCAGCGAAAAATGCGTTAGCGCCACTTCCAGCGTGGTGCCGTTTCCACGGCCCGGTAAAGCACTGACAATATCCTTATTTTTTAGGCGGTTTACATGGTCGTGGTTTGGAATGTTCTCTGATCGGAAGGCTGCACCGGACACAAGCAAGAGAACAACACGTCGTGCACGAACTGTCACTGCCCCTGGAATTTTTTCTGTTGATTGTACACGCCGTACACTTTCCGTTCATATTAACCTCGGCGACACGCCCTTTTGAAGCCACATCGGTGATGCGCTGCACGAGCAGCGAAAAATGCGTGAGCGCCACTTGCAGCGTCGAGCCGTTTCCACGCCCCAGTAAAGCACTGAAAATATCCTCCTTTTGTAGGCGGTTCACATGGTCGTGGTTTGGAATGTTCTCTGATCGAAAGGCTGCACCGACCACAACCAAAACCACAGCATGTCGTGCACGAACTGCCACTGCGCCTGGATTTTTCTCTGTTGATTGTAGACGCCGTACACTTTCCGTTCATATTAACCTCGGCGACACGCTCTTTTTTTTCAAGTTTCAAGTTTGAAGTTTCATGTTTATTTAATACGCACATAGTAATATAAATACAATAAAATCAGTACAGAAGGAGGTCCCATAGTACACGACTGTCGGGAGGACCTCCTAGAACAAATCAAGTGGGGTAAAATTGCAAAGAATGGAAGGAAGTGTATCAATTAGCATAAATATACAAACTACAAAAAAACTTTAGAATGTTATGTGTGAAAAACAGAACAAAAAGTATATACAGCAACAACTTTGTAACATAATGCAAAGAAAATGAGACTTTAAACAAGGATTACTACTGTTTAGGCATGTGAACTACACAGGAAATTAATTAAGTACTCTTTAATGCGGTGATGAGATGAGTGAACAGTAAACGACGCTTTAATTTCACTTGGCAAAGTATTCCAACAGGATATGCCGGCAAATATTGTGGTAAATTTTCTATAATTAGTCCTCACTTGAGGTAGAAGAAGATTATTACGCTGTTGAAACCTAGTAGAATTAGTATTTATAAGCTGATCAGGAAAGCCATCAATATGAGCATGATGATTAATTACCTTGTAGATAATGATGGATAATTTGACAGTGAATAACTGTTGAAGTGGAAGTATGCGCAAGCTATGATAAAGTGGTAAAGTGGTGAAGCGACAGTGGTGATGGGTTGCACGAGCAGCGAAAAATGCGTGAGCGCCACTTGCCGCGTCGTGCCGCTTCCACGTCCAGGTAAAGCACTGACAATATCCTCCTTTTGTAGGCGGTTTACATGGTCGTGGTTTGGAATGTTCTCCGATCGGAAGGCTGTACCGGCCACAAGCAAGAGAACAACATGTCGTGCACGAACTGTCACAGCGCCTGGATTTTTCTCTGTTGATTGTACACGCCGTACACTTTCCGTTCATACTAACCTAGGCGACACGCTCTTTTGAAGCGACATCGGTGAAGCCCTGCACGAGCAGGGAAAAATGCGTGAGCGCCACTTGCAGCGTCGTGCCGTTTCCACGCCCCGGTAAAGCACTGACAGTATCCTCCTTTTGTAGGCGGTTTCCATGCTCGTTATTTGGAATGTTCGCTGATCGGAAGGCTCCACCGACCACAACCAACAGAACAGCGTGTCGTGCACGAAAAGTCACTGCGCCTGGATTTTGCTCTGTTGATTGTAGACGCCGTACACTTTCCGTTAACATTAACCTCGGCGACACGCTCTTTTGAAGGGACATCCGTGATGCGCAGCACGAGCAGCGACAAATGCGTGTGAGCCACTTGCAGCGTCTTGCCGTTTCCATGCCCCAGTAAAGCACTGACAATATCCTCCTTTTGTAGGTGGTTTATATGGTCGTTGTTTGGAATGTTCGCTGATCGGAAGGCTGCACTGACCACAACCAACAGAAGAGCATGTTGTGCACGAACTGTCACTGCGCCTGGAATTTTCTCTGTTGATTGTAGACACCGTGCACTTTCCGTTCATATTAACCTCGGCGACACGCTCTTTTGCAGCGACATTGGTGATGCGCTGCACGAGCAGCGAAAAATGCGTGAGCGCCAATTGCCGCGTCGTGCCGCTTCCACGCCCAGGTAAAGCACTGACAATATCCTCCTTTTGTAGGCGGTTTACATGGTCGTGGTTTGGAATGTTCTCTGATCGAAAGGCTGCACCGACCACAACCAAAACCACAGCATGTCGTGCACGAACTGCCACTGCGCCTGGATTTTTCTCTGTTGATTGTAGACACCGTACACTTTCCGTTCATATTAACCTCGGCGGCACGCTCTTTTGAAGCGACATTGGTGATGCGCTGCACGAGCAGCGAAAAATGCGTGAGTGCCACTTGCCGCGTCGTGCCGCTTCCACGCCCCAGTAAAGCACTTACAATATCCTCCTTTTGTAGGTGGTTTACATGGTCGTTGTTTGGAATGTTCGCTGATCGGAAGGCTGCACTGACCACAACCAACAGAAGAGCATGTTGTGCACGAACCGTCACTGCGCCTGGAATTTTCTCTGTTGATTGTAGACACCGTGCACTTTCCGTTCATATTAACCTCGGCGACACGCTCTTTTGAAGCGACATTGGTGATGCGCTGCACGAGCAGCGAAAAATGCGTGAGCGCCACTTGCCGCGTCGTGCCGCTTCCACGCCCAGGTAAAGCACTGACAATATCCTCCTTTTGTAGGCGGTTTACATGGTCGTTATTTGGCATGTTCGCTGATCGGAAGGCTCCACCGACCACAACCAACAGAACAGCGTGTCGTGGACGAAAAGTCACTGCGCCTGGATTTTTCTCGGTTGATTGTAGACGCCGTACACTTTCCGTTAACATTAACCTCGGCGACACGCTCTTTTGAAGGGACATCCGTGATGCCCAGCACGAGCAGCGACAAATGCGTGTGAGCCACTTGCCGCGTCGTGCCGCTTCCACGCCCAGGTAAAGCACTGACAATATCCTCCTTTTGTAGGCGGTTTACATGGTCGTGGTTTGGAATGTTCTGTGATCGAAACGCTGCACCGGACACAACCAACAGAATAGCATGTTGTGCACGAACTGTCACTGCGCCTGGAATTTTCTCTGTTGATTGTCGACACCGTGCACTTTCCGTTCATATTAACCTCGGCGACACGCTCTTTTGAAGCGACATTGGTGATGCGCTGCACGAGCAGCGAAAAATGCGTGAGCGCCACTTGCCGCGTCGTGCCGCTTCCACGCCCAGGTAAAGCACTGACAATATCCTCCTTTTGTAGGCGGTTTACATGGTCGTAGTTTGGAATGTTCTGTGATCGAAACGCTGCACCGGACACAACCAACAGAATAGCATGTTGTGCACGAACTGTCACTGCGCCTGGAATTTTCTCTGTTGATTGTAGACACCGTGCACTTTCCGTTCATATTAACCTCGGCGACACGCTCTTTTGAAGCGACATTGGTGATGCGCTGCACGAGCAGCGAAAAATGCCTGAGCGCCACTTGCCGCGTCGTGCCGCTTCCACGCCCAGGTAAAGCACTGAAAATATCCTCCTTTTGTAGGCGGTTCACATGGTCGTGGTTTGGAATGTTCTCTGATCGAAAGGCTGCACCGACCACAACCAAAACCACAGCATGTCGTGCACGAACTGCCACTGCGCCTGGATTTTTCTCTGTTGATTGTAGACGCCGTACACTTTCCGTTCATATTAACCTCGGCGACACGCTCTTTTGAAGTGACATTGGTGATGCGCTGCACGAGCAGCGAAAAATGCGTGAGCGCCACTTGCCGCGTCGTGCCGCTTCCACGCCCAGGTAAAGCACTGACAATAACCTCCTTTTGTAGGCGGTTTACATGGTCGTGGTTTGGAATGTTCTCTGATCGGAAGGCTGCACCGGCCACAAGCAAGAGAACAACATGTCGTGCACGAACTGTCACTGGGCCTGGATTTTTCTCTGTTGCTTGTATACGCCGTACACTTTCCGTTCATACTAACCTAGGCGACACGCTCTTTTGAAGCGACATCGGTGATGCCCTGCACGAGCAGCGAAAAATGCGTGAGCGCCACTTGCAGCGTCGTGCCGTTGCCACGCCCCGGTAAAGCACTGACAGTATCCTCCTTTTGTAGGCGCTTTCCATGGTCGTTATTTGGCATGTTTGCTGATCGGAAGGCTCCACCGACCACAACCAACAGAACAGCGGGTCGTGCACGAAAAGTCACTGCGCCTGGATTTTTCTCTGTTGATTGTAGACGCCGTACACTTTCCGTTAACATTAACCTCGGCGACACGCTCTTTTGAAGGGACATCCGTGATGCCCAGCACGAGCAGCGACAAATGCGTGTGAGCCACTTGCAGCGTCTTGCCGTTTCCATGCCCCAGTAAAGCACTGACAATATCCTCCTTTTGTAGGTGGTTTACATGGTCGTTGTTTGGAATGTTCGCTGATCGGAAGGCTGCACTGACCGCAACCAACAGAAGAGCATGTTGTGCACTAACTGTCACTGCGCCTGGATGTTGATTGTAGACACCGTGCACTTTCCGTTCATATTAACCTCGGCGACACGCTCTTTTGAAGCGACATTGGTGATGCGCTGCACGAGCAGCGAAAAATGCGTGAGCGCCACTTGCCGCGTCGTGCCGCTTCCACGCCCAGGTAAAGCACTGACAACATCGTCCTTTTGTAGGCAGTTTACATGGCCGTGGTTTGGAATGTTCTCTGATCGAAACGCTGCACCGACCACAACCAAAACCACAGCATGTCGTGCACGAACTGCCACTGCGCCTGGATTTTTCTCTGTTGATTGTAGACGCCGTACACTTTCCGTTCATATTAACCTCGGCGACACGCTATTTTGAAGCGACATTGGTGGTGCGCTGCACGAGCAGCGAAAAATGCGTGAGCGCCACTTGCCGCGTCGTGCCGCTTCCACGCCCCGGTAAAGCACTGACGGTATCCTCCTTTTGTAGGCGGTTTACATGGTCGTTATTTGGAATGTTCGCTGATCGGAAGGCTCCACCGACCACAACCAACAGAACAGCGTGTCGTGCACGAACAGTCACTGCGCCTGGATTTTTCTCTGTTGATTGTAGACGCCGTACACTTTCCGTTAATATTAACCTCGGCGACACGCGCTTTTGAAGGGACATCCGTGATGCCCAGCACGAGCAGCGACAAATGCGTCTGAGCCACTTGCAGCGTCGTGCCGTTTCGATGCCCCAGTAAAGCACTGACAATATCCTCCTTTTGCAGGTGGTTTACATGGTCGTTGTTTGGAATGTTCGCTGATCGGAAGGCTGCACTGACCACAACCAACAGAAGAGCATGTTGTGCACGAACTGTCACTGCGCCTGGAATTTTCTCTGTTGATTGTAGACGCCGTACACTTTCCGTTCATATTAACCTCGGCGACAGTCTTTTGAAACGACATCGGAGATGCCCTGTAAGAGCAGCGAAAAATGCGTGAGCGCCACTTGCAGCGTCGAGCCGTTTCCACGCCCCAGTAAAGCACTGAAAATATCCTCCTTTTGTAGGCGGTTCACATGGTCGTGGTTTGGAATGTTCTCTGATCAAAAGGCTGCACCGACCACAACCAAAACCACAGCATGTCGTGCACGAACTGCCACTGCGCCTGGATTTTTCTCTGTTGATTGCAGACGCCGTACACTTTCCGTTCATATTAACCTCGGCGACACGCTCTTTTTTTTCAAGTTTCAAGTTTCAAGTTTATTTAATACGCACATAGTAATACAAATACAATGAAATCAGTACAGAAGGAGGTCCCATAGTACACGACTGTCGGGGGGACCTCCTAGAACAAATCAAGTGGGGTAAAACTGCAAAGAATGGAAGGCAGTGTATCAATTAGCATAAATAAACAATCTACAAAAAAAATTTACAATGTTATGTGGGAAAAACGGAACAAAAAGTATATACAGCAACAACTTTGTAACATAATGCAAAGAAAATGAGACTTTAAACAAGGATTACTACTGTTTAGGCATGTGAACTACACAGGAAATAATTAAGTACTCTTTAAAGCGGTGATGAAATGAGTGAACAGTAAACGACGCTTTAATTTCACTTGGCAAAGTATTCCAACAGGATATGCCGGCAAATATTGTGGTAAATTTTCTATAATTAGTCCTCACTTTAGGTAGAAGAAGATTATTACGCTGTTGAAACCTAGTAAAATTAGTATTTATAAGCTGATCAGGAAAGCCATCAATATGAGCATGATGATTAATTACCTTGTAGATAATGATGGATAATTTCACAGGGAATAACTGTTGAAGTAGAAGTATGCGCAAGCTATGATAAAGTGGTAAAGTGGTGAAGCGACATGGGTGACGCGCTGCACGAGCAGCGAAAAATGCGTGAGCGCCACTTGCCGCGTCGTGCCGCTTCCACGTCCAGGTAAAGCACTGACAATATCCTCCTTTTGTAGGCGGTTTACATGGTCGTGGTTTGGAATGTTCTCCGATCGGAAGGCTGTACCGGCCACAAGCAAGAGAACAACATGTCGTGCACGAACTGTCACTGCGCCTGGATTTTTCTCTGTTGATTGTATACGCCGTACACTTTCCGTTCATACTAACCTAGGTGACACGCTCTTTTGAAGCGACATCGGTGATGGCCTGCACGAGAAGGGAAAAATGCGTGAGCGCCACTTGCAGCGTCGTGCCGTTTCCACGCCCCGGTAAAGCACTGACAGTATCCTCCTTTTGTAGGCGGTTTCCATGCTCGTTATTTGGAATGTTCGCTGATCGGAAGGCTCCACCGACCACAACCAATAGAACAGCGTGTCGTGCACGAACAGTCACTGCGCCAGGATTTTTCTCTGTTGATTGTAGACGCCGTACACTTTCCGTTAACATTAACCTCGGCGACACGCTCTTTTGAAGGGACATCCGTGATGCCCAGCACGAGCAGCGACAAATGCGTGTGAGCCACTTGCAGCGTCTTGCCGTTTCCATGCCCCAGTAAAGCACTGACAATATCCTCCTTTTGTAGGTGGTTTACATGGTCGTTGTTTGGAATGTTCGCTGATCGGAAGGCTGCACTGACCACAACCAACAGAAGAGCATGTTGTGCACGAACTGTCACTGCGCCTGGAATTTTCTCTGTTGATTGTAGACACCGTACACTTTCCGTTCATATTAACCTCGGCGACACGCTCTTTTGAAGCGACATTGGTGATGCGCTGCACGAGCAGCGAAAAATGCGTGAGCGCCACTTGCCGCGTCGTACTGCTTCCACGCCCAGGTAAAGCACTGACAATATCCTCCTTTTGTAGGCGGTTTACATGGTCGTGGTTTGGAATTTTCTCTGATCGAAGGGCTGCACCGACCACAACCAAAACCACAGCATGTCGTGCACGAACTGCCACTGCGCCTGGATTTTTCTCTGTTGATTGTACACGCCGTACACTTTCCGTTCATATTAACCTCGGCGACACGCTCTTTTGAAGTGACATTGGTGATGCGCTGCACGAGCAGCGAAAAATGCGTGAGCGCCACTTGCCGCGTCGTGCCGCTTCCACGCCCAGGTAAAGCACTGACAATATCCTCATTTTGTAGGCGGTTTACATGGTCGTGGTTTGGAATGTTCTCTGATCGGAAGGCTGCACCGGCCACAAGCAAGAGAACAACATGTCGTGCACGAACTGTCACTGCACTTGGGTTTTCTCTGTTGATTGTAGACGCCGTACACTTTCCGTTCATATTAACCTCGGCGACAGGCTCTTTTGAAGCGAGATCGGCGATGCGCTGCATGAGCAGCGAAAAATGCCTGAGCGCCACTTGCCGCGTCGAGCCGTTTCCACGCCCCGGTAAAGCACTGACAATATCCTCCTTTTGTAGGCGGTTTACATGGCCGTGGTTTGGAATGTTCTCTGATCGAAACGCTGCACCGACCACAACCAAAACCACAGCATGTCGTGCACGAACTGGCACTGCGCCTGGATTTTTCTCTGTTGATTGTAGACGCCGTACACTTTCCGTTCATATTAACCTCGGCGACACGCTCTTTTGAAGCGACATTGGTGATGCGCTGCACGAGCAGCGAAAAATGCGTGAGCGCCACTTGCCGCGTCGTGCCGCTTCCACGCCCAGGTAAAGCACTGACAATATCGTCATTTTGCAGGCGGTTTACATGGTCGTGGTTTGGAATGTTCTCTGATCGGAAGGCTGCACCGGCCACAAGCAAGAGAACAACATGTCGTGCACGAACTGTCACTGCGCCGGGATTTTTCTCTGTTGATTGTATACGCCGTACACTTTCCGTTCATACTAACCTAGGCGACACGATCTTTTGAAGCGACATCGGTGATGCCCTGCACGAGCAGCGAAAAATGCGTGAGCGCCACTTGCAGCGTCGTGCCGTTTCCACGCCTCGGTAAAGCACTGACAGTATCCTCTTTTGTAGGCGGTTTCCATGGTCGTTATTTGGCATGTTCGCTGATCGGAAGGCTCCACCGACCACAACCAGCAGAACAGCATGTCGTGCACGAACAGTCACTGCGCCTGGATTTTTCTCTGTTGATTGTAGACGCCGTACACTTTCCGTTCATATTAACCTCGGCGACAGGCTCTTTTGAAGCGAGATCGGCGATGCGCTGCATGACCAGCGGAAAATGCGTGAGCGCCACTTGCCGCGTCGAGCCGTTTCCACGCCCCGGTAAAGCACTGACAATATCCTCCTTTTGTAGGCGGTTTACATGGCCGTGGTTTGGAATGTTCTCTGATCGAAACGCTGCACCGACCACAACCAAAACCACAGCATGTCGTGCACGAACTGCCACTGCGCCTGGATTTTTCTCTGTTGATTGTAGACGCCGTACACTTTCCGTTCATATTTCCGTTCATAACAGAGCACTTTTAAACAGAATCAAGGAACGTGATAGACTTTTCGCTCTATTTATCAGAACTAGAGCTCTGGACTACTTAAATCAATATAAGAAAATAAGAAACAAACTAGGACATGACATTAAAAAAGCGCGCCATTCCTACTACGAAAACCAGTTTGCAGGTGTCATCAACAACCCAAGAAAAATGTGGCAAACCGCAAACCATCTCATGTCAAATACTCAGAAGAAAGAACTCAAGGAATTGAGTATTGAAGGCACAACTTATACGGGAACCTCGCTAGCAAATAAATTCAACGAACACTTCCTAAACGCAGGAGCATTTAATACAAACAACGCGGATAGCTCTAACCTTGACTGCAAATCATATATGGGTTCGGCTGTTGCGGGTTCAATCTATTTGACTCCTACTACAGAGGCAGAAATATTTACGCTACTAAAAAAGCTAAATAACAGTAGTGCTTGCGGAGTGGATAACTTGAAAGCGCAACCAATAAAATCAGTTGCACATCTGTTTAGCCGCCCTTTGTCGCATATATGCAATTTGATCCTAAGTTCGGGTGTCTTTCCTGATAAACTGAAAATTGCAAGAGTATCCGTTGTTCATAAAGGAGGTGATAAATGTAGCCTTAATAACTACAGACCTATCTCTGTCTTGCCAATCTTTTCTAAAATAATAGAACAGGTTATAAATACACGCCTTCTAAACTACTTCCAGCACAACGACGTCATAGTAGAACAACAGTATGGATTCCAAAAATCTAAGTCAACGGAGACGGCCCTTCTATACATTAAAGATCGAATAATAGATAACTTTGAGCATAAATTGTACACAGTAGGATTGTTTCTTGATTTCAAAAAAGCATTCGACTCTATCAAACATGAAATCTTACTGCAAAAGTTACCCAACTACGGAATTAGGGGTGTTGCTCTCGACTTAATTAAGAGTTACCTGTCAAACAGATTTCAGTACACAGCGGTAGGCAAAGTGCAGTCAGATATTGGTGTTATTGCATATGGGATACCACAAGGGTCTATACTTGGTCCATTATTGTTTCTGTTATATATTAATGATATTGTAAATATTCCACTAACCCCGCAAATTATCCTGTATGCTGATGACACTAACGCCTTTTTTTCTGGTGCGAATATTGTAGATATTGAGAGGCAGGCGAATGTCTGGCTGTGTAACCTATCGGTGTGGCTTGACGTAAATAAACTAGCCCTAAACACGAACAAAACAAAATATATTGTATTTCGACCAAAAAATAAATGTATGTCAGATATTCTTCTGCGCTTCGGCAATGAGCAAATTGAACGCGTTGCATCACATAAATTTCTAGGTGTAATCTTTCAGGAACACCTAAACTGGTCTACACATGTCTCAAAAGTTCGAACAGATATATCAAGAACGATTGGGCTCACCTATAAACTAAAGGATTTGCTACCGCCATGGTTAAAAAAGCAATTGTATTATGCTCTAATACACTCCCGTCTGCACTACTGTCTTCTTGTATGGGGTACGACCACAAAAACAAATTTAGAGAACCTACATGTACTACAAAAACATTTTCTGCGCCAAATAGAAAATGTCCCACGCCGAACTCATTCAGCACCGTTATTCCAAAAACACCGAATCCTGACTATCACAAACATCCTATGTAAAAAACTAGCACTAGCTATATACACTCAAATCAAACAGAATGCATCATCGTTCACTGAGAAATATCTTCATAAAGAACACATGTACAATCTCCGCCATACCATTTATAACAGAGACAGGATTCGTACAAACTACGGAACACAAAAGTTAACATATCAGATTCCTGACTTCTTGAATAAGCACGCCATGGTTATGAATATCATTACTGACAGTTCTTCAGCTCTAGCCTTTAAAAGAAACATTAACACGTTTTTTTTGAGCACACAATTTTGACTATTTCCTTTTTTTTTCTGGGTTCCAAGTAGACACCAGATGGTTTTTGTTGTGAATGTTTTATTGTTCCCGCTTGTTTATTTTCGCTGCCTATTACTGCATGCGATTTATTTTGGCTGTTTGTTTCCTCGCAGTATGACTTAGCCCTGTATGCTATGCTGTATTAATGTGTTCCTTTTATGTTGATCGAAACTTTGTTTAACGATCTGACTGTACTTGCTGTTGAGTGATGTGTTTGGGAAGGGGGGAAGGGGGCCGACACTGAGTCAGGCATTAATTTGCCTTTATGTCTGCCTCCTAGGCACCTATTACTGCTGCCTGAATAAAATGACTTTGACTTTGACTTTGACTTTGATTAACCTCGGCGACACGCTCTTTTGAAGCGACATTGGTGATGCGCTGCACGAGCAGCGAAAAATGCGTGAGCGCCACTTGCCGCGTCGTGCCGCTTCCACGCCCAGGTAAAGCACTGACAATATCCTCATTTTGTAGGCGGTTTACATGGTCGTGGTTTGGAATGTTCTCTGATCGGAAGGCTGCACCGGCCACAAGCAAGAGAACAACATGTCGTGCACGAACTGTCACTGCGCCTGGATTTTTCTCTGTTGATTGTATACGCCGTACACTTTCCGTTCATACTAACCTAGGCGACAGGATCTTTTGAAGCGACATCGGTGATGCCCTGCACGAGCAGCGAAAAATGCGTGAGCGCCACTTGCAGCGTCGTGCCGTTTCCACGCACCGGTAAAGCACTGACAGTATCCTCCTTTTGTAGGCGGTTTCCATGGTCGTTATTTGGCATGTTCGCTGATCGGAAGGCTCCACCGACCACAACCAGCAGAACAGCATGTCGTGCACGAACAGTCACTGCGCCTGGATTTTTCTCTGTTGATTGTAGACGCCGTACACTTTCCGTTAATATTAACCTCGGCAACACGCTCTTTTGAAGGGACATCCGTGATGCCCAGCACGAGCAGCGACAAATGCGTGAGCGCCACTTGCAGCGTCGTGCCGTTTCCACGCCCCGGTAAAGCACTGACAGTATCCTCCTTTTGTAGGCGGTTTCCATGCTCGTTATTTGGAATGTTCGCTGATCGGAAGGCTCCACCGACCACAACCAACAGAACAGCGTGTCGTGCACGAACAGTCACTGCGCCAGGATTTTTCTCTGTTGATTGTAGACGCCGTACACTTTCCGTTAATATTAACCTCGGCGACACGCTCTTTTGAAGGGACATCCGTGATGCCCAGCACGAGAAGCGACAAATGCGTGTGAGCCACTTGCAGCGTCTTGCCGTTTGCATGCCCCAGTAAAGCACTGACAATATCCTCCTTTTGTAGGTGGTTTACATGGTCGTTGTTTGGAATGTTCGCTGATCGGAAGGCTGCACTGACCACAACCAACAGAAGAGCATGTTGTGCACGAACTGTCACTGCGCCTGGAATTTTCTCTGTTGATTGTAGACACCGTACACTTTCCGTTCATATTAACCTCGGCGACACGCTCTTTTGAAGCGACATTGGTGATGCGCTGCGCGAGCAGCGAAAAATGCGCGAGCGCCACTTGCCGCGTCGTGCCGCTTCCACGCCCAGGTAAAGCCCTGACAATATCCTCCTTTTGTAGGCGGTTTATATGGTCGTGGTTTGGAATGTTCTCTGATCGGAAGGGTGCACCGGCCACAAGCAAGAGAACAACATGTCGTGCACGAACTGGCACTGCGCCTGGGTTTTCTCTGTTGATTGTAGACGCCGTACACTTTCCGTTCATATTAACCTCGGCAACAGGCTCTTTTGAAGCGACATCGGTGATGCGCTGCACGAGCAGCGAAAAATGCGTGAGCGGCACTTGCAGCGTCGAGCCGTTTCCACGCCCCTGTAAAGCACTGACAATATCGTCCTTTTGTAGGCAGTTTACATGGCCGTGGTTTGGAATGTTCTCTGATCGAAACGCTGCACCGACCACAACCAAAACCACAGCATGTCGTGCACGAACTGCCACTGCGCCTGGATTTTTCTCTGTTGATTGTAGACGCCGTACACTTTCCGTTCATATTAACCTCGGCGACACGCTATTTTGAAGCGACATTGGTGGTGCGCTGCACGAGCAGCGAAAAATGCGTGAGCGCCACTTGCCGCGTCGTGCCGCTTCCACGCCCAGGTAAAGCACTGACAATATCCTCATTTTGTAGGCGGTTTACATGGTCGTGGTTTGGAATGTTCTCTGATCGGAAGGCTGCACCGGCCACAAGAAAGAGAACAACATGTCGTGCACGAACTGTCACTGCCCCTGGATTTTTCTCTGTTGATTGTATACGCCGTACACTTTCCGTTCATACTAACCCAGGCGACACGCTCTTTTGAAGCGACATCGGTGATGCCCTGCACGAGCAGCGAAAAATGCGTGAGCGCCACTTGCAGCGTCTTGCCGTTTCCATGCCCCAGTAAAGCACTGACAATATCCTCCTTTTGTAGGTGGTTTACATGGTCGTTGTTTGGAATGTTCGCTGATCGGAAGGCTGCACTGACCACAACCAACAGAAGAGCATGTTGTGCACGAACTGTCACTGCGCCTGGAATTTTCTCTGTTGATTGTAGACACCGTACACTTTCCGTTCATATTAACCTCGGCGACACGCTCTTTTGAAGCGACATTGGTGATGCGCTGCACGAGCAGCGAAAAATGCGTGAGCGCCACTTGCCGCGTCGTGCCGCTTCCACGCCCAGGTAAAGCCCTGACAATATCCTCCTTTTGTAGGCGGTTTATATGGTCGTGGTTTGGAATGTTCTCTGATCGGAAGGCTGCACCGGCCACAAGCAAGAGAACAACATGTCGTGCACGAACTGGCACTGCGCCTGGGTTTTCTCTGTTGATTGTAGACGCCGTACACTTTCCGTTTATATTAACCTCGGCAACAGGCTCTTTTGAAGCGACATCGGTGATGCGCTGCACGAGCAGCGAAAAATGCGTGAGCGGCACTTGCAGCGTTGAGCCGTTTCCACGCCCCTGTAAAGCACTGACAATATCGTCCTTTTGTAGGCAGTTTACATGGCCGTGGTTTGGAATGTTCTCTGATCGAAACGCTGCACCGACCACAACCAAAACCACAGCATGTCGTGCACGAACTGCCACTGCGCCTGGATTTTTCTCTGTTGATTGTAGACGCCGTACACTTTCCGTTAATATTAACCTCGGCGACACGCTATTTTGAAGCGACATTGGTGGTGCGCTGCACGAGCAGCGAAAAATGCGTGAGCGCCACTTGCCGCGTCGTGCCGCTTCCACGCCCAGGTAAAGCACTGACAATATCCTCATTTTTTAGGCGGTTTACATGGTCGTGGTTTGGAATGTTCGCTGATCGGAAGGCTCCACCGACCACAACCAACAGAACAGCGTGTCGTGCACGAACAGTCACTGCGCCTGGATTTTTCTCTGTTGATTGTAGACGCCGTACACTTTCCGTTAATATTAACCTCGGCGACACGCTCTTTTGAAGGGACATCCGTGATGCGCAGCACGAGCAGCGACAAATGCGTCTGAGCCACTTGCAGCGTCGTGCCTTTTCCATGCCCCAGTAAAGCACTGACAATATCCTCCTTTTGTAGGCGGTTTTCATGGTCGTTATTTGGCATGTTCGCGTATCGGAAGGCTCCACCGAGCACAACCAGCAGAACAGCATGTCGTGCACGAACAGTCACTGCGCCTGGATTTTTCTCTGTTGATTGTAGACGCCTTACACTTTCCGTTAATATTAACCTCGGCAACACGCTCTTTTGAAGGGGCATCCGTGATTCCCAGCACGAGCAGCGACAAATGCGTGAGAGCCACTTGCAGCGTCGTGCCGTTTCCATGCCCCGGTAAAGCACTGACAATATCCTCCTTTTCTAGGCGGTTTACATGGTCGTTGTTTGGAATGTTCGCTGATCGGAAGGCTGCACTGACCACAACCAATTGAAGAGCATGTTGTGCACGAACTGTCACTGCGCCTGGAATTTTCTCTGTTGATTGTAGACGCCGTACACTTTCCGTTCATATTAACCTCGGCGACAGTCTTTTGAAACGACATCGGAGATGCCCTGTAAGAGCAGCGAAAAATGCGTGAGCGCCACTTGCAGCGTCGAGCCGTTTCCACGCCCCAGTAAAGCACTGAAAATATCCTCCTTTTGTAGGCGGTTCACATGGTCGTGGTTTGGAATGTTCTCTAATCAAAAGGCTGCACCGACCACAACCAAAACCACAGCATGTCGTGCACGAACTGCCACTGCGCCTGGATTTTTCTCTGTTGATTGTAGACGCCGTACAATTTCCGTTCATATTAACCTCGGCGACACGCTTTTTTTTCAAGTTTCAAGTTTCAAGTTTATTTAATACGCACATAGTAATAGAAATACAATGAAATCAGTACAGAAGGAGGTCCCATAGTACACGACTGTCGGGGGGACCTCCTAGAACAAATCAAGTGGGGTAAAATTGCAAAGAATGGAAGGCAGTGTATCAATTAGCATAAATAAACAATCTACAAAAAAATTTACAATGTTATGTGTGAAAAACGGAACAAAAAGTATATACAGCAACAACTTTGTAACATAATCCAAAGAAAATGAGACTTTAAACAAGGATTACGACTGTTTAGGCATGTGAACTACACAGGAAATTAATTAAGTACTCTTTAAAGCGGTGATGAAATGAGTGAACAGTAAACGACGCTTTAATTTCACTTGGCAAAGTATTCCAACAGGATATGCCGGCAAATATTGTGGTAAATGTTCTATAATTAGTCCTCACTTTAGGTAGAAGAAGATTATTACGCTGTTGAAACCTAGTAAAATTAGTATTTATAAGCTGATCAGGAAAGCCATCAATATGAGCATGATGATTAATTACCTTGTAGATAATGATGGATAATTTCACAGTGAATAACTGTTGAAGTAGAAGTATGCGCAAGCTATGATAAAGTGGTAAAGTGGTGAAGCGACATTGGTGACGCGCTGCACGAGCAGCGAAAAATGCGTGAGCGCCACTTGCCGCGTCGTGCCGCTTCCACGTCCAGGTAAAGCACTGACAATATCCTCCTTTTGTAGGCGGTTTCCATGCTCGTTATTTGGAATGTTCGCTGATCGGAAGGCTCCACCGACCACAACCAACAGAACAGCGTGTCGTGCACGAACAGTCACTGCGCCAGGATTTTTCTCTGTTGATTGTAGACGCCGTACACTTTCCGTTAACATTAACCTCGGCGACACGCTCTTTTGAAGGGACATCCGTGATGCCCAGCACGAGCAGCGACAAATGCGTGTGAGCCACTTGCAGCGTCTTGCCGTTTCCATGCCCCAGTAAAGCACTGACAATATCCTCCTTTTGTAGGTGGTTTACATGGTCGTTATTTGGAATGTTCGCTGATCGGAAGGCTGCACTGACCACAACCACCAGAAGAGCATGTTGTGCACGAACTGTCACTGCGCCTGGAATTTTCTCTGTTGATTGTAGACACCGTACACTTTCCGTTCATATTAACCTCGGCGACACGCTCTTTTGAAGCGACATTGGTGATGCGCTGCACGAGCAGCGAAAAATGCGTGAGCGCCACTTGCCGCGTCGTGCCGCTTCCACGCCCAGGTAAAGCACTGACAATATCCTCATTTTGTAGGCGGTTTACATGGTCGTGGTTTGGAATGTTCTCTGATCGGAAGGCTGCACCGGCCACAAGAAAGAGAACAACATGTCGTGCACGAACTGTCACTGCGCCTGGATTTTTCTCTGTTGATTGTATACGCCGTACACTTTCCGTTCATACTAACCTAGGCGACACGCTCTTTTGAAGCGACATCGGTGATGCCCTGCACGAGCAGCGAAAAATGCGTGAGCGCCACTTGCAGCGTCTTGCCGTTTCCATGCCCCAGTAAAGCACTGACAATATCCTCCTTTTGTAGGTGGTTTACATGGTCGTTGTTTGGAATGTTCGCTGATCGGAAGGCTGCACTGACCACAACCAACAGAAGAGCATGTTGTGCACGAACTGTCACTGCGCCTGGAATTTTCACTGTTGATTGTAGACACCGTACACTTTCCGTTCATATTAACCTCGGCGACACGCTCTTTTGAAGCGACATTGGTGATGCGCTGCACGAGCAGCGAAAAATGCGTGAGCGCCACTTGCCGCGTCGTGCCGCTTCCACGCCCAGGTAAAGCACTGACAATATCCTCATTTTGTAGGCGGTTTACATGGTCGTGGTTTGGAATGTTCTCTGATCGGAAGGCTGCACCGGCCACAAGAAAGAGAACAACATGTCGTGCATGAACTGTCACTGCGCCTGGATTTTTCTCTGTTGATTGTATACGCCGTACACTTTCCGTTCATACTAACCTAGGCGTCACGCTCTTTTGAAGCGACATCGGTGATGCCCTGCACGAGCAGCGAAAAATGCGTGAGCGCCACTTGCAGCGTCTTGCCATTTCCATGCCCCAGTAAAGCACTGACAATATCCTCCTTTTGTAGGTGGTTTACATGGTCGTTGTTTGGAATGTTCGCTGATCGGAAGGCTGCACTGACCACAACCAACAGAAGAGCATGTTGTGCACGAACTGTCACTGCGCCTGGAATTTTCTCTGTTGATTGTAGACACCGTACACTTTCCGTTCATAGTAACCTCGGCGACACGCTCTTTTGAAGCGACATTGGTGATGCGCTGCACGAGCAGCGAAAAATGCGTGAGCGGCACTTGCAGCGTCGAGCCGTTTCCACGCCCCTGTAAAGCACTGACAATATCGTCCTTTTGTAGGCGGTTTACATGGCCGTGGTTTGGAATGTTCTCTGATCGAAACGCTGCACCGACCACAACCAAAACCACAGCATGTCGTGCACGAACTGCCACTGCGCCTGGATTTTTCTCTGTTGATTGTAGACGCCGTACACTTTCCGTTCATATTAACCTCGGCGACACGCTATTTTGAAGCGACATTGGTGGTGCGCTGCACGAGCAGCGAAAAATGCCTGAGCGCCACTTGCCGCGTCGTGCCACTTCCACGCCCAGGTAAAGCACTGACAATATCCTCATTTTGTAGGCGGTTTACATGGTCGTGGTTTGGAATGTTCGCTGATCGGAAGGCTCCACCGACCACAACCAACAGAACAGCGTGTCGTGCACGAACAGTCACTGCGCCTGGATTTTTCTCTGTTGATTGTAGACGCCGTACACTTTCCGTTAATATTAACCTCGGCGACACCCTCTTTTGAAGGGACATCCGTGATGCGCAGCACGAGCAGCGACAAATGCGTCTGAGCCACTTGCAGCGTCGTGCCTTTTCCATGCCCCAGTAAAGCACTGACAATATCCTCCTTATGTAGGCGGTTTTCATGGTCGTTATTTGGCATGTTCGCGTATCGGAAGGCTCCACCGACCACAACCAGCAGAACAGCATGTCGTGCACGAACAGTCACTGCGCCTGGATTTTTCTCTGTTGATTGTAGACGCCGTACACTTTCCGTTAATATTAACCTCGGCAACACGCTCTTTTGAAGGGGCATCCGTGATGCCCAGCACGAGCAGCGACAAATGCGTGAGAGCCACTTGCAGCGTCGTGCCGTTTCCATGCCCCGGTAAAGCACTGACAATATCCTCCTTTTGTAGGCGGTTTACATGGTCGTTGTTTGGAATGTTCGCTGATCGGAAGGCTGCACTGACCACAACCAACAGAAGAGCATGTTGGGCACGAACTGTCACTGCGCCTGGAATTTTCTCTGTTGATTGTAGACGCCGTACACTTTCCGTTCATATTAACCTCGGCGACATTCTTTTGAAACGACATCGGAGATGCCCTGTAAGAGCAGCGAAAAATGCGTGAGCGCCACTTGCAGCGTCGAGCCGTTTCCACGCGCCAGTAAAGCACTGAAAATATCCTCCTTTTGTAGGCGGTTCACATGGTCGTGGTTTGGAATGTTCTCTGATCAAAAGGCTGCACCGACCACAACCAAAACCACAGCATGTCGTGCACGAACTGCCACTGCGAATGGATTTTTCTCTGTTGATTGTAGACGCCGTACACTTTCCGTTCATATTAACCTCGGCGTCACGCTCTTTTTTTTTCAAGTTTCAAGTTTCAAGTTTATTTAATACGCACATAGTAATACAAATACAATGAAATCAGTACAGAAGGAGGTCCCATAGTACACGACTGTCGGGGGGACCTCCTAGAACAAATCAAGTGGTGTAAAATTGCAAAGAATGAAAGGCAGTGTATCAATTAGCATAAATAAACAATCTACAAAAAAATTTACAATGTTATGTGTGAAAAACGGAACAAAAAGTATATACAGCAACAACTTTGTAACATAATGCAAAGAAAATGAGACTTTAAACAAGGATTACTACTGTTTAGGCATGTGAACTACACAGGAAATTAATTAAGTACTCTTTAAAGCGGTGATGAAATGAGTGAACAGTAAACGACGCTTTAATTTCACTTGGCAAAGTATTCCAACAGGATATGCCGGCAAATATTGTGGTAAATGTTCTATAATTAGTCCTCACTTTAGGTAGAAGAAGATTATTACGCTGTTGAAACCTAGTAAAATTAGTATTTATAAGCTGATCAGGAAAGCCATCAATATGAGCATGATGATTAATTACCTTGTAGATAATGATGGATAATTTCACAGTGAATAACTGTTGAAGTAGAAGTATGCGCAAGCTATGATAAAGTGGTAAAGTGGTGAAGCGACATCGGTGATGCCCTGCACGAGCAGCGAAAAATGCGTGAGCGCCACTTGCAGCGTCGTGCCGTTTCCACGCCCCGGTAAAGCACTGACAGTATCCTCCTTTTGTAGGCGGTTTACATGGTCGTTATTTGGAATGTTCGCTGATCGGAAGGCTCCACCGACCACAACCAACAGAACAGCGTGTCGTGCACGAACAGTCACTGCGCCTGGATTTTTCTCTGTTGATTGTAGACGCCGTACACTTTCCGTTAATATTAACCTCGGCGACACGCTCTTTCTAAGGGACATCCGTGATGCGCAGCACGAGCAGCGACAAATGCGTCTGAGCCACTTGCAGCGTCGTGCCGTTTCCATGCCCCAGTAAAGCACTGACAATATCCTCCTTTTGTAGGCGGTTTTCATGGTCGTTATTTGGCATGTTCGCGTATCGGAAGGCTCCACCGAGCACAACCAGCAGAACAGCATGTCGTGCACGAACAGTAACTGCGCCTGGATTTTTCTCTGTTGATTGTAGACGCCGTACACTTTCCGTTAATATTAACCTCGGCAACACGCTCTTTTGAAGGGGTATCCGTGATGCCCAGCACGAGCAGCGACAAATGCGTGAGAGCCATTTGCAGCGTCGTGCCGTTTCCATGCCCCGGTAAAGCACTGACAATATCCTCCTTTTGTAGGCGGTTTACATGGTCGTTGTTTGGAATGTTCGCTGATCGGAAGGCTGCACTGATCACAACCAACAGAAGAGCATGTTGTGCACGAACTGTCACTGAGCCTGGAATTTTCTCTGTTGATTGTAGACGCCGTACACTTTCCGTTCATATTAACCTCGGCGACAGTCTTTTGAAACGACATCGGAGATGCCCTGTAAGAGCAGCGAAAAATGCGTGAGCGCCACTTGCAGCGTCGAGCCGTTTCCACGCCCCAGTAAAGCACTGAAAATATCCTCCTTTTGTAGGCGGTTCACATGGTCGTGGTTTGGAATGTTCTCTGATCAAAAGGCTGCACCGACCACAACCAAAACCACAGCATGTCGTGCACGAACTGCCACTGCGCCTGGATTTTTCTCTGTTGATTGTAGACGCCGTACACTTTCCGTTCATATTAACCTCGGCGACACGCTTTTTTTTTCAAGTTTCAAGTTTCAAGTTTATTTAATACGCACATAGTAATACAAATACAATGAAATCAGTACAGAAGGAGGTCCCATAGTACACGACTGTCGGGGGGACCTCCTAGAACAAATCAAGTGGGGTAAAATTGCAAAGAATGGAAGGCAGTGTATCAATAAGCATAAATAAACAATCTACAAAAAAAAATTTACAATGTTATGTGTGAAAAAGGGAACAAAAAGTATATACAGCAACAACTTTGTAGCATAATCCAAAGAAAATGAGACTTTAAACAAGGATTACTACTGTTTAGGCATGTGAACTACACAGGAAATTAATTAAGTACTCTTTAAAGCGGTGATGAAATGAGTGAACAGTAAACGACGCTTTAATTTCACTTGGCAAAGTATTCCAACAGGATATGCCGGCAAATATTGTGGTAAATGTTCTATAATTAGTCCTCACTTTAGGTAGAAGAAGATTATTACGCTGTTGAAACCTAGTAAAATTAGTATTTATAAGCTGATCAGGAAAGCCATCAATATGAGCATGATGATTAATTACCTTGTAGATAATGATGGATAATTTCACAGTGAATAACTGTTGAAGTAGAAGTATGCGCAAGCTATGATAAAGTGGTAAAGTGGTGAAGCGACATCGGTGATGCCGTGCACGAGCAGCGAAAAATGCGTGAGCGCCACTTGCAGCGTCGTGCCGTTTCCACGCCCCGGTAAAGCACTGACAGTATCCTCCTTTTGTAGGCGGTTTACATGGTCGTTATTTGGAATGTTCGCTGATCGGAAGGCTCCACCGACCACAACCAACAGAACAGCGTGTCGTGCACGAACAGTCACTGCGCCTGGATTTTTCTCTGTTGATTGTAGACGCCGTACACTTTCCGTTAATATTAACCTCGGCGACACGCTCTTTTGAAGGGACATCCGTGATGCGCAGCACGAGCAGCGACAAATGCGTCTGAGCCACTTGCAGCGTCGTGCCGTTTCCATGCCCCAGTAAAGCACTGACAATATCCTCCTTTTGTAGGCGGTTTTCATGGTCGTTATTTGGCATGTTCGCGTATCGGAAGGCTCCACCGAGCACAACCAGCAGAACAGCATGTCGTGCACGAACAGTCACTGCGCCTGGATTTTTCTCTGTTGATTGTAGACGCCGTACACTTTCCGTTAATATTAACCTCGGCAACACGCTCTTTTGAAGGGGCATCCGTGATGCCCAGCACGAGCAGCGACAAATGCGTGAGAGCCATTTGCAGCGTCGTGCCGTTCCCATGCCCCGGTAAAGCACTGACAATATCCTCCTTTTGTAGGCGGTTTACATGGTCGTTGTTTGGAATGTTCGCTGATCGGAAGGCTGCACTGACCACAACCAACAGAAGAGCATGTTGTGCACGAACTGTCACTGCGCCTGGAATTTTCTCTGTTGATTGTAGACGCCGTACACTTTCCGTTCATATTAACCTCGGCGATAGTCTTTTGAAACGACATCGGAGATGCCCTGTAAGAGCAGCGAAAAATGCGTGAGCGCCACTTGCAGCGTCGAGACGTTTCCACGCCCCAGTAAAGCACTGAAAATATCCTCCTTTTGTAGGCGGTTCACATGGTCGTGGTTTGGAATGTTCTCTGATCAAAAGGCTGCACCGACCACAACCAAAACCACAGCATGTCGTGCACGAACTGCCACTGCGCCTGGATTTTTCTCTGTTGATTGTAGACGCCGTACACTTTCCGTTCATATTAACCTCGGCGACACGCTTTTTTTTCAAGTTTCAAGTTTCAAGTTTATTTAATACGCACATAGTAATACAAATACAATGAAATCAGTACAGAAGGAGGTCCCATAGTACACGACTGTCGGGGGGACCTCCTAGAACAAATCAAGTGGGGTAAAATTGCAAAGAATGGAAGGCAGTGTATCAATTAGCATAAATAAACAATCTACAAAAAAAGTTACAATGTTATGTGTGAAAAACGGAACAAAAAGTATATACAGCAACAACTTTGTAACATAATCCAAAGAAAATGAGACTTTAAACAAGGATTACTACTGTTTAGGCATGTGAACTACACAGGAAATTAATTAAGTACTCTTTAAAGCGGTGATGAAATGAGTGAACAGTAAACGACGCTTTAATTTCACTTGGCAAAGTATTCCAACAGGATATGCCGGCAAATATTGTGGTAAATGTTCTATAATTAGTCCTCACTTTAGGTAGAAGAAGATTATTACGCTGTTGAAACCTAGTAAAATTAGTATTTAAGCTGATCAGGAAACCCATCAATATGAGCATGATGATTAATTACCTTGTAGATAATGATGGATAATTTCACAGTGAATAACTGTTGAAGTAGAAGTATGCGCAAGCTATGATAAAGTGGTAAAGTGGTGAAGCGACATTGGTGACGCGCTGCACGAGCAGCGAAAAATGCGTGAGCGCCACTTGCCGCGTCGTGCCGCTTCCACGTCCAGGTAAAGCACTGACAATATCCTCCGTTTGTAGGCGGTTTCCATGCTCGTTATTTGGAATGTTCGCTGATAGGAAGGCTCCACCGACCACAACCAACAGAACAGCGTGTCGTGCACGAACAGTCACTGCGCCAGGATTTTTCTCTGTTGATTGTAGACGCCGTACACTTTCCGTTAACATTAACCTCGGCGACACGCTCTTTTGAAGGGACATCCGTGATGCCCAGCACGAGCAGCGACAAATGCGTGTGAGCCACTTGCAGCGTCTTGCCGTTTCCATGCCCCAGTAAAGCACTGACAATATCCTCCTTTTGTAGGTGGTTTACATGGTCGTTATTTGGAATGTTCGCTGATCGGAAGGCTGCACTGACCACAACCAACAGAAGAGAATGTTGTGCACGAACTGTCACTGCGCCTGGAATTTTCTCTGTTGATTGTAGACACCGTACACTTTCCGTTCATATTAACCTCGGCGACACGCTCTTTTGAAGCGACATTGGTGATGCGCTGCACGAGCAGCGAAAAATGCGTGAGCGCCACTTGCCGCGTCGTGCCGCTTCCACGCCCAGGTAAAGCACTGACAATATCCTCCTTTTGTAGGCGGTTCACATGGTCGTGGTTTGGAATTTTCTCTGATCGAAAGGCTGCACCGACCACAACCAAAACCACAGCATGTCGTGCACGAACTGCCACTGCGCCTGGATTTTTCTCTGTTGATTGTAGACGCCGTACACTTTCCGTTCATATTAACCTCGGCGACAGGCTCTTTTGAAGCGAGATCGGCGATGCGCTGCATGAGCAGCGAAAAATGCGTGAGCGCCACTTGCCGCGTCGAGCCGTTTCCACGCCCCGGTAAAGCACTGACAATATCCTCCTTTTGTAGGCGGTTTACATGGCCGTGGTTTGGAATGTTCTCTGATCGAAACGCTGCACCGACCACAACCAAAACCACAGCATGTCGTGCACGAACTGCCACTGCGCCTGGATTTTTCTCTGTTGATTGTAGACGCCGTACACTTTCCGTTCATATTAACCTCGGCGACACGCTCTTTTGAAGCGACATTGGTGATGCGGTGCACGAGCAGCGAAAAATGCGTGAGCGCCACTTGCCGCGTCGTGCCGCTTTAACTCCCAGGTAAAGCACTGACAATATCCTCATTTTGTAGGCGGTTTACATGGTCGTGGTTTCGAATGTTCTCTGATCGGAAGGCTGCACCGGCCACAAGCAAGAGAACAACTTGTCGTGCACGAACTGTCACTGCGCCTGGATTTTTCTCTGTTGATTGTATACGCCGTACACTTTCCGTTCATACTAACCTAGGCGACACGATCTTTTGAAGCGACATCGGTGATGCCCTGCACGAGCAGCGAAAAATGCGTGAGCGCCACTTGCAGCGTCGTGCCGTTTCCACGCCGCGGTAAAGCACTGACAGTATCCTCCTTTTGTAGGCAGTTTCCATGGTCGTTATTTGGCATGTTCGCTGATCGGAAGGCTCCACCGACCACAACCAGCAGAACAGCATGTCGTGCACGAACAGTCACTGCGCCTGGATTTTTCTCTGTTGATTGTAGACGCCGTACACTTTCCGTTCATATTAACCTCGGCGACAGGCTCTTTTGAAGCGAGATCGGCGATGCGCTGCATGAACAGGGAAAAATGCGTGAGCGCCACATGCCACGTAGAGCCGTTTCCACGCCCCGGTAAAGCACTGACAATATCCTCCTTTTGTAGGCGGTTTACATGGCCGTGGTTTGGAATGTTCTCTGATCGAAACGCTGCACCGACCACAACCAACACCACAGCATGTCGTGCACGAGCTGCCACTGCGCCTGGATTTTTCTCTGTTGATTGTAGACGCCGTACACTTTCCGTTCATATTAACCTCGGCCACACGCTCTTTTGAAGCGACATTGGTGATGCGCTGCACGAGCAGCGAAAAATGCGTGAGCGCCACTTGCCGCGTCGTGCCGCTTCCACGCCCAGGTAAAGCACTGAGAATATCCTCATTTTGTAGGCGGTTTACATGGTCGTGGTTTGGAATGTTCTCTGATCGGAAGGCTGCACCGGCCACAAGCAAGAGAACAACATGTCGTGCACGAACTGTCACTGCGCCTGGATTTTTCTCTGTTGATTGTATTCGCCGTACACTTTCCGTTCATACTAACCTAGGCGACACGATCTTTTGAAGCGACATCGGTGATGCCCTGCACGAGCAGCGAAAAATGCGTGAGCGCCACTTGCCGCGTCGTGCCGCTTCCACGCCCAGGTAAAGCACTGACAATATCCTCATTTTGTAGGCGGTTTACATGGTCGTGGTTTGGAATGTTCTCTGATCGGAAGGCTGCAACGGCCACAAGCAAGAGAACAACATGTCGTGCAAGAACTGTCACTGCGCCTGGATTTTTCTCTGTTGATTCTATACGCCGTACACTTTCCGTTCATATTAACCTCGGCGACACGCTCTTTTGAAGCGACATTGGTGATGCGCTGCATGAGCAGCGAAAAATGCGTGAGCGCCACTTGCCGCGTCGAGCCGTTTCCACGCCCCGGTAAAGCACTGACAATATCCTCCTTTTGTAGGCGGTTTACATGGCCGTGGTTTGGAATGTTCTCTGATCGAAACGCTGCACCGACCACAACCAAAACCACAGCATGTCGTGCACGAACTGCCACTGCGCCTGGATTTTTCTCTGTTGATTGTAGACGCCGTACACTTTCCGTTCATATTAACCTCGGCGACACGCTCTTTTGAAGCGACATTGGTGATGCGCTGCACGAGCAGCGAAAAATGCGTGAGCGCCACTTGCCGCGTCGTGCCGCTTCCACGCCCAGGTAAAGCACTGACAATATCCTCATTTTGTAGGCGGTTTACATGGTCGTGGTTTGGAATGTTCTCTGATCGGAAGGCTGCAACGGCCACAAGCAAGAGAACAACATGTCGTGCACGAACTGTCACTGCGCCTGGATTTTTCTCTGTTGATTCTATACGCCGTACACTTTCCGTTCGCCGCCGCGGTGGCTCAGTGGCTATGGTGCTCGGCTGCTGACCCAAAGGACGCGGGTTCGATCCCGGCCGCGGCGGCTGGAATTTCTTTGGAGGAGAAATTCTAGAGGCCCGTGTACTGTGCGATGTCAGTGCACGTTAAAGAACCCCAGGTGGTCGAAATTTCCGGAGCCCTCCACTACGGCGTCTCTCATAGCCTTAGTCGCTTTGGGACGTTAAACCCCATAAACCAAACCACACTTTCCGTTCATACTAACCTAGGCGACACGATCTTTTGAAGCGACATCGGTGATGCCCTGCACGAGCAGCGAAAAATGCGTGAGCGCCACTTGCAGCGTCGTGCCGTTTCCACGCCCCGGTAAAGCACTGACAGTATCCTCCTTTTGTAGGCGGTTTCCATGGTCGTTATTTGGCATGTTCGCTGATCGGAAGGCTGCACCGACCACAACCAGCAGAACAGCATGTCGTGCACGAACAGTCACTGCGCCTGGATTTTTCTCTGTTGATTGTAGACGCCGTACACTTTCTTTTAATATTAACCTCGGCAACACGCTCTTTTGAAACGACATCGGTGATGCCCTGTAAGAGCAGCGAAAAATGCGTTAGCGCCACTTGCTGCGTCGAGCCGTTTCCACGCCCCGGTAAAGCACTGACAATATCCTCCTTTTGTAGGCGGTTTACATGGCCGTGGTTTGGAATGTTCTCTGATCGGAAGGCTGCACCGGACACAAGCAAGAGAACAACACGTCGTGCACGAACTGTCACTGCCCCTGGAATTTTCTCTGTTTATTGTACACGCCGTACACTTTCCGTTCATATTAACCTCGGCGACACGCCCTTTTGAAGCGACATCGGTGATGCGCTGCACGAGCAGCGAAAAATGCGTGAGCGCCACTTTCAGCGTCGAGCCGTTTCCACGCCCCAGTAAAGCACTGAAAATATCCTCCTTTTGTAGGCGGTTCACATGGTCGTGGTTTGGAATGTTCTCTGATCGAAAGGCTGCACCGACCACAACCAAAACAACAGCATGTCGTGCACGAACTGCCACTGCGCCTGGATTTTTCTCTGTTGATTGTAGACGCCGTACACTTTCCGTTCATATTAACCTCGGCGACACGCTCTTTTTTTTTCAAGTTTCAAGTTTCAAGTTTATGTAATACGCACATAGTAATACAAATACAATGAAATCAGTACAGAAGGAGGTCCCATAGTACACGACTGTCGGGGGGACCTCCTAGAACAAATCAAGTGGGGTAAAATTGCAAAGAATGGAAGGCAGTGTATCAATAAGCATAAATAAACAATCTACAAAAAAAATTATAATGTTATGTGTGAAAAACGGAACAAAAAGTATATACAGCAATAACTTTGTAACATAATGCAAAGAAAATGAGACTTTAAACAAGGATTACTACTGTTTAGGCATGTGAACTACACAGGAAATTAATTAAGTACTCTTTAATGCGGTGATGAAATGAGTGAACAGTAAACGACGCTTTAATTTCACTTGGCAAAGTATTCCAACAGGATATGCCGGCAAATATTGTGGTAAATTTTCTATAATTAGTCCTCACTTTAGGTAGAAGAAGATTATTACGCTGTTGAAAACTAGTAAAATTAGTATTTATAAGCTGATCAGGAAAGCCATCAATATGAGCATGATGATTAATTACCTTGTAGATAATGATGGATAATTTCACAGTGAATAACTGTTGAAGTGGAAGTATGCGCAAGCTATGATGAAGTGGTAAAGTGGTGAAGCGATATTGGTGATGCGCTGCACGAGCAGCGAAAAATGCGTGAGCGCCACTTGCCGCGTCGTGCCGCTTCCACGTCCAGGTAAAGCACTGACAATATCCTCCTCTTGTAGGCGGTTTACATGGTCGTGGTTTGGAATGTTCTCCGATCTGAAGGCTGTACCGGCCACAAGCAAGAGAACAACACGTGCACGAACAGTCACTGCGCCTGGATTTCTTTCTGTTGATTGTAGACGCCGTACACTTTCCGTTAACATTAACCTCGGCGACACGCTCTTTTGAAGGGACATCCGTGATGCCCAGCACGAGCAGCGACAAATGCATGTGAGCCACTTGCAGCGTCTTGCCGTTTCCATGCCCCCGTAAAGCACTGACAATATCCTCCTTTTGTAGGCGGTTTCCATGCTCGTTATTTGGAATGTTCGCTGATCGGAAGGCTCCACCGACCACAACCAACAGAACAGCGTGTCGTGCACGAACAGTCACTGCGCCTGGATTTTTCTCTGTTGATTGTAGACGCCGTACACTTTCCGTTAACATTAACCTCGGCGACACGCTCTTTTGAAGGGACATCCGTGATGCCCAGCACGAGCAGCGACAAATGCGTGAGCGCCACTTGCCGCGTCGTGCCGCTTCCACGCCCAGGTAAAGCTCTGACAATATCCTCCTTTTGTAGGCGGTTTACATGGTCGCGGTTTGGAATGTTCTCTGATCGGAAGGCTGCACCGGCCACAAGCAAGAGAACAACATGTCGTGCACGAACTGGCACTGCGCCTGGGCACTGCGCCTCTGTTGATTGTAGACGCCGTACACTTTCCGTTCATATTAACCTCGGCGACAGGCTCTTTTGAAGCGACATCGGTGATGCGCTGCACGAGCAGCGAAAAATGCGTGAGCGCCACTTGCAGCGTCGAGCCGTTTCCACGCCCAGGTAAAGCACTGACAATATCCTCATTTTATAGGAGGTTTACATGGCCGTGGTTTGGAATGTTCTCTGATCGGAAGGCTGCACCGGCCACAAGCAAGAGAACAACATGTCGTGCACGAACTGTCACTGCGCCTGGATTTTTCTCTGTTGATTGTATACGCCGTACACTTTCCGTTCATACTAACCTAGGCGACACGCTCTTTTGAAGCGACATCGGTGATGCCCTGCACGAGCAGCGAAAAATGCTTGAGCGCCACTTGCAGCGTTGTGCCGTTTCCACGCCCCGGTAAAGCACTGACAGTATCCTCCTTTTGTAGGCGGTTTCCATGGTCGTTATTTGGAATGTTCGCTGATCGGAAGGCTCCACCGACCACAACCAGCAGAACAGCATGTTGTGCACGAACAGTCACTGCGCCTGGATTTTTCTCTGTTGATTGTAGACGCCGTACACTTTCCGTTAATATTAACCTCGGCGACACGCTCTTTTGAAGGGACATCCGTGATGCCCAGCACGAGCAGCGACAAATGCGTGAAAGCCACTTGCATCGTCGTGCCGTTTCCATGCCCCGGTAAAGCACTGACAATATCCTCCTTTTGTAGGCGGTTGACATGGCCGTTGTTTGGAATGTTCGCTGATCGGAAGGCTGCACTGACCACAACCAACAGAAGAGCATGTTGTGCACGAACTGTCACTGCGCGTGGAATTTTCTCTGTTGATTGTAGACGCCGTACACATTCCGTTCATATTAACCTCGGAGACACAGTCTTTTGAAACGACATCGGTGATGCCCTGTAAGAGCAGCGAAAAATGCGTTAGCGCCACTTCCAGCGTCGTGCCGTTTCCACGGCCCGTTAAAGCACTGAAAATATCCTCCTTTTGTAGGCGGTTTACATGGCCGTGGTTTGGAATGTTCTCTGATCGAAAGGCTGCACCGACCACAACCAAAACCACAGCATGTCGTGCACGAACTGCCACTGCGCCTGGATTTTTCTCTGTTGATTGTAGACGCCGTACACTTTCCGTTCATATTAACCTCGGCGACACAGTCTTTTGAAACGACATCGGTGATGCCCTGCACGAGCAGCAAAAAATGCTTGAGCGCCACTTGCAGCGTCGTACTGTTTCCACGGCCCGTTAAAGTACTGAAAATATCCTCCTTTTGTAGGCGGTTTACATGGTCGTGGTTTGGAATGTTCTCTGATCGAAAGGCTGCACCGACCACAACCAAAACCACAGCATGTCGTGCACGAACTGCCACTGCGCCTGGATTTTTCTCTGTTGATTGTAGACGCCGTACACTTTCCGTTCATATTAACCTCGGCGACACAGTCTTTTGAAACGACATCGGTGATGCCCTGCACGAGCAGCGGAAAATGCGTGAGCGGCACTTGCAGCGTCGAGCCGTTTCCACGCCCCGGTAAAGCACTGACAATATCGTCCTTTTGTAGGCAGTTTACATGGCCGTGGTTTGGAATGTTCTCTGATCGAAACGCTGCACCGACCACAACCAAAACCACAGCATGTCGTGCACGAACTGCCACTGCGCCTGGATTTTTCTCTGTTGATTGTAGACGCCGTACACTTTCCGTTCATATTAACCTCGGCGACACGCTATTTTGAAGCGACATTGGTGGTGCGCTGCATGAGCAGCGAAAAATGCGTGAGCGCCACTTGCCGCGTCGTGCCGCTGCCACGCCCAGGTAAAGCACTGACAATATCCTCATTTTGTAGGCGGTTTACATGGTCGTGGTTTGGAATGTTCTCTGATCGGAAGGCTGCACCGGCCACAAGAAAGAGAACAACATGTCGTGCACGAACTGTCACTGCGCCTGGATTTTTCTCTGTTTATTGTATACGCCGTACACTTTGCGTTCATACTAACCTAGGCGACACGCTCCTTTGAAGCGACATCGGTGATGCCCTGCACGAGCAGCGAAAATGCGTGAGCGCCACTTGCAGCGTCGTGCCGTTTCCACGCCCCGGTAAAGCACTGACAGTATCCTCCTTTTGTAGGCGGTTTACATGGTCGTTATTTGGAATGTTCGCTGATTGGAAGGCTCCACCGACCACAACCAACAGAACAGCGTGTCGTGCACGAACAGTCACTGCGCCTGGATTTTTCTCTGTTGATTGTAGACGCCGTACACTTTCCGTTAATATTAACCTCGGCGACACGCTCTTTTGAAGGGACATCCGTGATGCGCAGCACGAGCAGCGACAAATGCGTCTGAGCCACTTGCAGCGTCGTGCCGTTTCCATGCCCCAGTAAAGCACTGACAATATCCTCCTTTTGTAGGCGGTTTTCATGGTCGTTATTTGGCATGTTCGCGTATCGGAAGGCTCCACCGACCACAGCCAGCAGAACAGCATGTCGTGTACGAACAGTCACTGCGCCTTGATTTTTCTCTGTTGATTGTAGACGCCGTACACTTTCCGTTAATATTAACCTCGGCAACACGCTCTTTTGAAGGGGCATCCGTGATGCCCAGCACGAGCAGCGACAAATGCGTGAGAGCCACTTGCAGCGTCGTGCCGTTTCCATGCCCCGGTAAAGCACTGACAATATCCTCCTTTTGTAGGCGGTTTACATGGTCGTTGTTTGGAATGTTCGCTGATCGGAAGGCTGCACCGGACACAAGCAAGAGAACAACACGTCGTGCACGAACTGTCACTGCCCCTGGAATTTTATCTGTTTATTGTACACGCCGTACACTTTCCGTTCATATTAACCTCGGCGACACGCCCTTTTGAAGCGACATCGGTGATGCGCTGCACGAGCAGCGAAAAATGCGTGAGCGCCACTTTCAGCGTCGAGCCGTTTCCACGCCCCAGTAAAGCACTGAAAATATCCTCCTTTTGTAGGCGGTTCACATGGTCGTGGTTTGGAATGTTCTCTGATCGAAAGGCTGCACCGACCACAACCAAAACCACAGCATGTCGTGCACGAACTGCCACTGCGCCTGGATTTTTCTCTGTTGATTGTAGACGCCGTACACTTTCCGTTCATATTAACCTCGGCGACATGCTCTTTTTTTTTCAAGTTTCAAGTTTATGTAATACGCACATAGTAATACAAATACAATGAAATCAGTACAGAAGGAGGTCCCATAGTACACGACTGTCGGGGGGACCTCCTAGAACAAATCAAGTGGGGTAAAATTGCAAAGAATGGAAGGCAGTGTATCAATAAGCATAAATAAACAATCTACAAAAAAAAATTACAATGTTATGTGTGAAAAACGGAACAAAAAGTATATACAGCAACAACTTTGTAACATAATGCAAAGAAAATGAGACTTTAAACAAGGATTATTACTGTTTAGGCATGTGAACTACACAGGAAATTAATTAAGTACTCTTTAATGCGGTGATGAAATGAGTGAACAGTAAACGACGCTTTAATTTCACTTGGCAAAGTATTCCAACAGGATATGCCGGCAAATATTGTGGTAAATTTTCTATAATTAGTCCTCACTTTAGGTAGAAGAAGATTATTACGCTGTTGAAAACTAGTAAAATTAGTATTTATAAGCTGATCAGGAAAGCCATCAATATGAGCATGATGATTAATTACCTTGTAGATAATGATGGATAATTTCACAGTGAATAACTGTTGAAGTGGAAGTATGCGCAAGCTATGATGAAGTGGTAAAGTGGTGAAGCGACATTGGTGATGCGCTGCACGAGCAGCGAAAAGTGCGTGAGCGCCACTTGCCGCGTCGTGCCGCTTCCACGTCCAGGTAAAGCACTGACAATATCCTCCTCTTGTAGGCGGTTTACATGGTCGTGGTTTGGAATGTTCTCCGATCTGAAGGCTGTACCGGCCACAAGCAAGAGAACAACATGTCGTGCACGAACAGTCACTGCGCCTGGATTTCTTTCTGTTGATTGTAGACGCCGTACACTTTCCGTTAACATTAACCTCGGCGACACGCTCTTTTGAAGGGACATCCGTGATGCCCAGCACGAGCAGCGACAAATGCGTGAGCGCCACTTGCCGCGTCGTGCCGCTTCCACGCCCAGGTAAATCTCTGACAATATCCTCCTTTTGTAGGCGGTTTACACGGTCGCGGTTTGGAATGTTCTCTGATCGGAAGGCTGGACCGGCCACAAGCAAGAGAACAACATGTCGTGCACGAACTGGCACTGCGCCTGGGCACTGCGCCTCTGTTGATTGTAGACGCCGTACACTTTCCGTTCATATTAACCTCGGCGACAGGCTCTTTTGAAGCGACATCGGTGATGCGCTGCACGAGCAGCGAAAAATGCGTGAGCGCCACTTGCAGCGTCGAGCCGTTTCCACGCCCCCTTAAAGCACTGACAATATCCTCGTTTTGTAGGCAGTTTACATGGCCGTGGTTTGGAATGTTCTCTGATCGAAACGCTGCACCGACCACAACCAAAACCACAGCATGTCGTGCACGAACTTCCACTGCGCCTGTATTTTTCTCTGTTGATTGTAGACGCCGTACACTTTCCGTTCATATTAACCTCGGCGACACGCTCTTTTGAAGCGACATTGGTGATGCGCTGCACGAGCAGCGAAAAATGCGTGAGCGCCACTTGCCGCGTCGTGCCGCTTCCACGCCCAGGTAAAGCACTGACAATATCCTCATTTTGTAGGAGGTTTACATGGCCGTGGTTTGGAGTGTTCTCTGATCGGAAGGCTGCACCGGCCACAAGCAAGAGAACAACATGTCGTGCACGAACTGTCACTGCGCCTGGATTTTTCTCTGTTGATTGTATACGCCGTACACTTTCCGTTCATACTAACCTAGGCGACACGCTCTTTTGAAGCGACATCGGTGATGCCCTGCACGAGCAGCGAAAAATGCTTGAGCGCCACTTGCAGCGTTGTGCCGCTTCCACGCCCCGGTAAAGCACTGACAGTATCCTCCTTTTGTAGGCGGTTTCCATGGTCGTTATTTGGAATGTTCGCTGATCGGAAGGCTCCACCGACCACAACCAGCAGAACAGCATGTTGTGCACGAACAGTCACTGCGCCTGGATTTTTCTCTGTTGATTGTAGACGCCGTACACTTTCCGTTAATATTAACCTCGGCGACACGCTCTTTTGAAGGGACATCCGTGATGCCCAGCACGAGCAGCGACAAATGCGTGAAAGCCACTTGCAGCGTCGTGCCGTTTCCATGCCCCGGTAAAGCACTGACAATATCCTCCTTTTGTAGGCGGTATACATGGCCGTTGTTTGGAATGTTCGCTGATCGGAAGGCTGCACTGACCACAACCAACAGAAGAGCATGTTGTGCACGAACTGTCACTGCGCGTGGAATTTTCTCTGTTGATTGTAGACGCCGTACACATTCCGTTCATATTAACCTCGGAGGCACAGTCTTTTGAAACGACATCGGTGATGCCCTGTAAGAGCAGCGAAAAATGCGTTAGCGCCACTTCCAGCGTCGTGCCGTTTCCACGGCCCGTTAAAGCACTGAAAATATCCTCCTTTTGTAGGCGGTTTACATGGTCGTGGTTTGGAATGTTCTCTGATCGAAAGGCTGCACCGACCACAACCAAAACCACAGCATGTCGTGCACGAACTGCCACTGCGCCTGGATTTTTCTCTGTTGATTGTAGACGCCGTACACTTTCCGTTCATATTAACCTCGGCGACACAGTCTTTTGAAACGACATCGGTGATGCCCTGCACGAGCAGCGAAAAATGCGTGAGCGGCACTTGCAGCGTCGAGCCGTTTCCACGCCCCGGTAAAGCACTGACAATATCGTCCTTTTGTAGGCAGTTTACATGGCCGTGGTTTGGAATGTTCTCTGATCGAAACGCTGCACCGACCACAAACAAAACCACAGCATGTCGTGCACGAACTGCCACTGCGCCTGGATTTTTCTCTGTTGATTGTAGACGCCGTACACTTTCCGTTCATATTAACCTCGGCGACACGCTATTTTGAAGCGACATTGGTGGTGCGCTGCACGAGCAGCGAAAAATGCGTGAGCGCCACTTGCCGCGTCGTGCCGCTTCCACGCCCAGGTAAAGCACTGACAATATCCTCATTTTGTAGGCGGTTTACATGGTCGTGGTTTGGAATGTTCTCTGATCGGAAGGCTGCACCGGCCACAAGAAAGAGAACAACATGTCGTGCACGAACTGTCACTGCGCCTGGATTTTTCTCTGTTGATTGTATACGCCGTACACTTTGCGTTCATACTAACCTAGGCGACACGCTCCTTTGAAGCGACATCGGTGATGCCCTGCACGAGCAGCGAAAATGCGTGAGCGCCACTTGCAGCGTCGTGCCGTTTCCACGCCCCGGTAAAGCACTGACAGTATCCTCCTTTTGTAGGCGGTTTACATGGTCGTTATTTGGAATGTTCGCTGATCGGAAGGCTCCACCGACCACAACTAACAGAACAGCGTGTCGTGCACGAACAGTCACTGCGCCTGGATTTTTCTCTGTTGATTGTAGACGCCGTACACTTTCCGTTAATATTAACCTCGGCGACACGCTCTTTTGAAGGGACATCCGTGATGCGCAGCACGAGCAGCGACAAATGCGTCTGAGCCACTTGCAGCGTCGTGCCGTTTCCATGCCCCAGTAAAGCACTGACAATATCCTCCTTTTGTAGGCGGTTTTCATGGTCGTTATTTGGCATGTTCGCGTATCGGAAGGCTCCACCGACCACAACCAGCAGAACAGCATGTCGTGTACGAACATTCACTGCGCCTTGATTTTTCTCTGTTGATTGTAGACGCCGTACACTTTCCGTTAATATTAACCTCGTGTCGTGTCCGGTGGTACTTTAAGACTTCGTTTATTTAAAGCCGATGAGGGTGCGACCAGCGTCGACCGAGGCAGGAGCCGAACTGGCCGCCCGAAGAAAGGAGGGAGCGGAGAAGCGTCCACGGGAGGGAGTGGCTTCCCAAAACAGGAGGAGGATGCGGGGGCGCACCATGGGGGGGCATCTGGCGACAGCGTGCGACGAGGGGCAAGTGGTCGTTAGGAGGAGGATGCGAGTGGTCGTTAGGAGGAGGATGCGAGGGCGCACACACACAAAAGCAATAAGGGGACACAACACTTCCTTCCCCCTTAGAAAGTTGCCTGGTATCGTGCAGGGGGTCGGCGCTCACGCGTGGAGGCGCGCTGGCTTTGTGCGCTCGGGGGAGAAACACTTGTAGGCTGGCTGTTGTTCGCTGTGTCTCCTAGGTCTGTCCTGGGCGAAGTCTCTTCTTCCGGGAAGAGGTGCCAGGCTATGTGGGAAGATGGTGCACGTGTTCTCTCCGCTGGCGGACAGCTCTCAGACGGCGTCGTAAATCTACGCAGCTGGTTGAGATGTCGGCGTGCTACTGTGCCATGTATGTTGACGAGCCAAGAGCGCAGGCCTATGCGTCTGACAATTGTAGCTTCCTCCCAGCGTGGCTTTTTCAGAAACTGTCGGGCGAGGACGCGCTGCCCCTCATTAAGCGTGCCGCAGCGCGGAATTGCTTTTTCTTCCCGGAACGTCTCTGCCTTTGGCTCGGGGAGGATGGCTGTGAACTGGGTTCGCATTTCACGCTCGAACATCATTTTCGAGGGGGTCTCGCCTGTTGTGCTCTGAACCGTCGTGTGCTGCTTGAAGAGAAAGCGCGCAAGGCGGCGCTGCAGCGAGCCTGTCTGATCTCTTTCAAGGGCGCGTTTTAGCTCGGCTACGTAGCGCTCGGCTTGTCCGTTTGTCGCTGGGTGGTAGGGGGCCGATGTAACTGATGAGATCCCGTTGTCGCGATAAAACTTGAGGATCTCCGCAGACACAAACGGTGTTCCGTTGTCCGACACTACCTTGCGCGGCAGGCCGAACGTTGCAAATAGTGATCGGAGGTTGTCAATGACTGCTGCCGAAGTCGTCTGTCCCATTTGCCTTATCTCAAGCCACTTTGTGTAGGCATCTACGACCACAAGGAAAGTGCAGCCCTCAATTGGTCCTGCAAAATCAATGTGCAGTGTGTGCCATGGTGTGTCTGGCTTTTCCCATTCTGGGACAGGAGCTTTCGGCGGGGCGCTCCGGCTGCTCTGGCAAGGCTTGCATTCTCGCACCACTGTTTCGATGTCGTTGTCAATGCCAGGCCACCACATGTAGCTTCTGGCACACTTTTTCATTGCAACGATGCCCCGATGTCCGGCGTGGATGAGAGACATAGCTTGTGCGCGTAGTTCTCTCGGCATCACAACTCGGGACCCAAATATGATGCAGCCGCGATGGGTGCTCAACTCTGTAGCTCGCCTGCGGTAAGCGTCGAAGTTGTCCCCTTTGAGTTTATGCACGTTGCCTTGTTGAACAGCTGTGTAAACTAGCCGGAGAGCTGCGCACTTCTGCGTAGATGCTGCAACTGTGCCTGCTGTAAGCGGAGGTTCTGGCAGTGCTTCGAACATCAGAACGTCTCCTGGTTAAAATGGTTCGTCAACAGTTGCGTCTAGTGGCAGACGGCTTAGCGCATCGGCGTTTTGATGTTTACTCCCATTGCGGTAGACCAGAGCGTAGTCGTACGCTGAGAGTTTGATGCACCAACGTGTCATTCGCGGAGACAAAGTTGCTGGCATAGGCCTTTGTGGTCCCAGAATGCCCAATAGCGGTCGGTGATCGGTTATAAAGGTCACCTTCCGGCCGGCAATGTACTGGTGAAAATGTGTCGCCGCGTAGACGATGGCTAGCCCTTCTTTGTCAAGTTGCGCGTAGTTGCGTTCTGCTTGCGACAACGTACGTGAGGCGAAGGCGATGGGAGCTTCCCTTCCTTGCTCGTCAGTTTGCGATAGAACCGCGCCGACTCCGTACGGTGATGCGTCGCAAGCCAAAAGCAGAGGCTTCCTTTCGTCGTAGTGGCGGAGGACTGTACATCTTCGAATCAGGTCTTTCAGGGCATCGAATGACTGCTGATGGCGTGGCGACCATGTCCATGTCACATCTTTCCGAAGGAGTTGGTATAAGTCGTTGGCCACGGTAGCTCTTTGTTCCAAGAACCGGTCGTAGAACGTCAAGAGTCCGAGAAAAGCCTGTAGCTCCTGCTTGTTTGTTGGAGCTCGTGCTTCTGTGATCGCTCGCACTTTGTCCTCGGTAGGGTGAATGCCTTCCGCATCAATTCGGTGTCCCAGAAATTGCACCTCTGGCACCGCAAAACAGCACTTCGATTTGCTTATGCACAAATTAGCGTTTGCTAGCCTTTCGAGAACGAACTCTAGGCGCACTGCATGCTCTTCAGTGGAAGTGCCACTGATGATGACATCGTCAAGGTAGACACAAACTCCTGGGATGCCCTGAAGCACTGTCTCCATGAATTTTTGAAATATGGCCGGGGCTGCAGCTACGCCAAAAGGCAGTCGCTTGACTTTGTACAAGCCTTTCAGTGTGTTAATTGCCAATAATTCAGCAGTTGACTCGCTCACCTTCAGCTGCTGATACGCCTGGGTGAGGTCCAATGTGCTGAAGACTCTTGCGCCACGTAGTACACTGAATACTTCTTCAGGTGTCGGTAGCGGGTAAGAGGACGCTTTAGTCGCAAGATTGACGGTGCTCCGGTAGTCTCCGCAGAGGCGTATGGTTCCGTTCTTCTTGCGAACTACGACAAGTGGTGTGGCCCATTCTGAATGCTGCGTCGGCTCGATGACACCTTGCTGCTCCAGTTTGTCCAACTCTTTTTCAACTGAATCTCGGAGAGCAAACGGCACCGGCCTGGCCTTCAGAAATTTGGGTTGCGCGTTGTCCAACAACTCCAGTGTGACCGGGGGCCCTTCGTTTCCTGGAATCTCTTCCGAGAATACTCTTTTGTATTTCTCCTGCAGTTGCTCAACCATGTTCTGGCTCGGCGTCTGGTGTATGCCGCATATCATCACGCCTAGTGGAGAAAACCAGTTTCTCCCTAGAAGGCTTGATCCTGTGCCCTTCACAACAAGCAGAGGTAGCGTATGGGTCTGGCCGTTGTAGTTAACCTGAACGTTGGCAGAGCCCAATAGTGGCAGATTCTGTCCTGACCACGTTCGCAGGTGCGTGTCGTCTTGTTGCAGGGCGGGTGCGTCAGATGGCCATGAAGTTCGGAACGTGTCCTCACTGATCAGAGTACAGGCTGCGCCGGAGTCCACCTCGAACTTAATCAGCTGGTGATGTACGCTTACTTCTGTAAAAATCTTCGGTCGCGTGCCGAGATTCATGGTGTTCAGGTCGTACAACACAGATGGTGTTGCTGATGTTGCTCCATGGAGATCAGATAGCGGCGTATACTCTGAGGCGTTGACGCTGTGATTAGGCTGGGAAGGTGACTTTATCTTGGCAAGTCTCCGTTTCGTAATGCATGCTCTTTCGATATGCCCTCGCTTGTGGCAAAAATTACACGTGGCTGACTGGAATCGACATCCCTGGGGGTTGTGTTGGTCGTCACACCGCCAGCAGCGTTGTGCCTTTTTGACCGATTTTACAACAACAGAAGGCTTGCGCACCTGGTTGCTTGTCTGGTGTACCGGCTCGGTGTTCCGGCGAATCCCTCTCTGCTGGTGACCGGCGCTCTCCGCTCGAACGGCGATGTCGTAAGCTTTGCTGAATGTGAGGTCCTTCTCAGCGAACAGGCGCTGCTGCAGTGACTCGTCACTCAGTCCGCACACAAATCTGTCGCGTAACATCACGTCCAAGGGAAGCATGGTGGTGTTAGCAGAAGAAGCTGCGTCTCCCTCCTGCCCGGTAGCTGTTGTCGACAGCGTTCCAAAATTGCAGTCGGCAGCGAGCTTCTTGAGCGCGGCTACGTAGGCGCTCACAGTTTCTCCTCCCAGTTGATCTCGTCGTTGGAAGCGAGCCCGGCTGTAGACCTCGGATGGCCTTGGGTCGTAGTGCTTTTGCAGCGCTTTTACGATGTCGTCATAAGACACTGCCGCTGGTGTGCTTGGCTGAATAAGGGCGCAGACAGTATCGTAGGTCTGCTCCCCGCACAGCGTCAGCAGGTTGGCCCTCTTCAAGGCTGGGTCTGTGATGTTGTTAGCTTCAAAGTAGAACTGAAGGCGTCCAACCCACGATGACCACGATGAGCCGTTGAACTCTGGTATCTGATTGGGAAACCCTCGCGTAGCCATGGCTTGTCAATAGCGTTGCGTAGCGCGGGTCGAATCCACTTTCTCGTCGCCACTGTCGTGTCCGGTCGCTGTGTTGAATGCAGCGAAAGACGCACACGGTACTTTAAGACTTCGTTTATTTAAAGCCGATGAGGGTGCGACCAGCGTCGACCGAGGCAGGAGCCGAACTGGCCGCCCGAAGAAAGCAGGGAGCGGAGAAGCGTCCACGGGAGGGAGTGGCTTCCCAAAACAGGAGGAGGATGCGGGGGCGCACCATGGGGGGGCATCTGGCGACAGCGTGCGACGAGGGGCAAGTGGTCGTTAGGAGGAGGATGCGAGTGGTCGTTAGGAGGAGGATGCGAGGGCGCACACACACAAAAGCAATAAGGGGACACAACACCTCGGCAACACGCTCTTTTGAAGGGACATCCGTGATGCGCAGCACGAGCAGCGACAAATGCGTCTGAGCCACTTGCAGCGTCGTGCCGTTTCCATGCCCCAGTAAAGCACTGACAATATCCTCCTTTTGTAGGTGGTTTTCATGGTCGTTATTTGGCATGTTCGCGTATCGGAAGGCTCCACCGACCACAACCAGCAGAACAGCATGTCGTGCACGAACAGTCACTGCGCCTGGATTTTTCTCTGTTGATTGTAGACGCCGTACACTTTCCGTTAATATTAACCTCGGCAACACGCTCTTTTGAAGGGACATCCGTGATGCCCAGCACGAGCAGCGACAAATGCGTGAGAGCCACTTGCAGCGTCGTGCCGTTTCCATGCCCCGGTAAAGCACTGACAATATCCTCCTTTTGTAGGCGGTTTACATGGTCGTTGTTTGGAATGTTCGCTGATCGGAAGGCTGCACCGGACACAAGCAAGAGAACAACACGTCGTGCACGAACTGTCACTGCCCCTGGAATTTTATCTGTTTATTGTACACGCCGTACACTTTCCGTTCATATTAACCTCGGCGACACGCCGTTTTGAAGCGACATCGGTGATGCGCTGCACGAGCAGCGAAAAATGCGTGAGCGCCACTTTCAGCGTCGAGCCGTTTCCACGCCCCAGTAAAGCACTGAAAATATCCTCCTTTTGTAGGCGGTTCACATGGTCGTGGTTTGGAATGTTCTCTGATCGAAAGGCTGCACCGACCACAACCAAAACCACAGCATGTCGTGCACGAACTGCCACTGCGCCTGGATTTTTCTCTGTTGATTGTAGACGCCGTACACTTTCCGTTCATATTAACCTCGGCGACACGCTCTTTTTTTTTTCAAGTTTCAAGTTTCAAGTTTATGTAATACGCACATAGTAATACAAATACAATGAAATCAGTACAGAAGGAGGTCCCATAGTACACGACTGTCGGGGGGACCTCCTAGAACAAATCAAGTGGGGTAAAATTGCAAAGAATGGAAGGCAGTGTATCAATAAGCATAAATAAACAATCTACAAAAAAAAATTACAATGTTATGTGTGAAAAACGGAACAAAAAGTATATACAGCAACAACTTTGTAACATAATGCAAAGAAAATGAGACTTTGAACAAGGATTACTACTGTTTAGGCATGTGAACTACACAGGAAATTAATTAAGTACTCTTTAATGCGGTGATGAAATGAGTGAACAGTAAACGACGCTTTAATTTCACTTGGCAAAGTATTCCAACAGGATATGCCGGCAAATATTGTGGTAAATTTTCTATAATTAGTCCTCACTTTAGGTAGAAGAAGATTATTACGCTGTTGAAAACTAGTAAAATTAGTATTTATAAGCTGATCAGGAAAGCCATCAATATGAGCATGATGATTAATTACCTTGTAGATAATGATGGATAATTTCACAGTGAATAACTGTTGAAGTGGAAGTATGCGCAAGCTATGATGAAGTGGTAAAGTGGTGAAGCGACATTGGTGATGCGCTGCACGAGCAGCGAAAAATGCGTGAGCGCCACTTGCCGCGTCGTGCCGCTTCCACGTCCAGGTAAAGCACTGACAATATCCTCCTCTTGTAGGCGGTTTACATGGTCGTGGTTTGGAATGTTCTCCGATCTGAAGGCTGTACCGGCCACAAGCAAGAGAACAACATGTCGTGCACGAACAGTCACTGCGCCTGGATTTCTTTCTGTTGATTGTAGACGCCGTACACTTTCCGTTAACATTAACCTCGGCGACACGCTCTTTTGAAGGGACATCCGTGATGCCCAGCACGAGCAGCGACAAATGCGTGAGCGCCACTTGCCGCGTCGTGCCGCTTCCACGCCCAGGTAAAGCTCTGACAATATCCTCCTTTTGTAGGCGGTTTACACGGTCGCGGTTTGGAATGTTCTCTGATCGGAAGGCTGCACCGGCCACAAGCAAGAGAACAACATGTCGTGCACGAACTGGCACTGCGCCTGGGCACTGCGCCTCTGTTGATTGTAGACGCCGTACACTTTCCGTTCATATTAACCTCGGCGACAGGCTCTTTTGAAGCGACATCGGTGATGCGCTGCACGAGCAGCGAAAAATGCGTTAGCGCCACTTCCAGCGTCGTGCCGTTTCCACGGCCCGTTAAAGCACTGAAAATATCCTCCTTTTGTAGGCGGTTTACATGGTCGTGGTTTGGAATGTTCTCTGATCGAAAGGCTGCACCGACCACAACCAAAACCACAGCATGTCGTGCACGAACTGCCACTGCGCCTGGATTTTTCTCTGTTGATTGTAGACGCCGTACACTTTCCGTTCATATTAACCTCGGCGACACAGTCTTTTGAAACGACATCGGTGATGCCCTGCACGAGCAGCGAAAAATGCGTGAGCGGCACTTGCAGCGTCGAGCCGTTTCCACGCCCCGGTAAAGCACTGACAATATCGTCCTTTTGTAGGCAGTTTACATGGCCGTGGTTTGGAATGTTCTCTGATCGAAACGCTGCACCGACCACAACCAAAACCACAGCATGTCGTGCACGAACTGCCACTGCGCCTGGATTTTTCTCTGTTGATTGTAGACGCCGTACACTTTCCGTTCATATTAACCTCGGCGACACGCTATTTTGAAGCGACATTGGTGGTGCGCTGCATGAGCAGCGAAAAATGCGTGAGCGCCACTTGCCGCGTCGTGCCGCTTCCACGCCCAGGTAAAGCACTGACAATATCCTCATTTTGTAGGCGGTTTACATGGTCGTGGTTTGGAATGTTCTCTGATCGGAAGGCTGCACCGGCCACAAGAAAGAGAACAACATGTCGTGCACGAACTGTCACTGCGCCTGGATTTTTCTCTGTTGATTGTATACGCCGTACACTTTCCGTTCATACTAACCTAGGCGACACGCTCCTTTGAAGCGACATCGGTGATGCCCTGCACGAGCAGCGAAAATGCGTGAGCGCCACTTGCAGCGTCGTGCCGTTTCCACGCCCCGGTAAAGCACTGACAGTATCCTCCTTTTGTAGGCGGTTTACATGGTCGTTATTTGGAATGTTCGCTGATCGGAAGGCTCCACCGACCACAACCAACAGAACAGCGTGTCGTGCACGAACAGCACTGCGCCTGGATTTTTCTCTGTTGATTGTAGACGCCGTACACTTTCCGTTAATATTAACCTCGGCGACACGCTCTTTTGAAGGGACATCCGTGATGCGCAGCACGAGCAGCGACAAATGCGTCTGAGCCACTTGCAGCGTCGTGCCGTTTCCATGCCCCAGTAAAGCACTGACAATATCCTCCTTTTGTAGGCGGTTTTCATGGTCGTTATTTGGCATGTTCGCGTATCGGAAGGCTCCACCGACCACAACCAGCAGAACAGCATGTCGTGCACGAACAGTCAGTGCGCCTGGATTTTTCTCTGTTGATTGTAGACGCCGTACACTTTCCGTTAATATTAACCTCGGCGACACGCTCTTTTGAAGGGACATCCGTGATGCGCAGCACGAGCAGCGACAAATGCGTCTGAGCCACTTGCAGCGTCGTGCCGTTTCCATGCCCCAGTAAAGCACTGACAATATCCTCCTTTTGTAGGCGGTTTTCATGGTCGTTATTTGGCATGTTCGCGTATCGGAAGGCTCCACCGACCACAACCAGCAGAACAGCATGTCGTGCACGAACAGTCACTGCGCCTGGATTTTTCTCTGTTGATTCTAGACGCCGTACACTTTCCGTTAATATTAACCTCGGCAACACGCTCTTTTGAAGGGGCATCCGTGATGCCCAGCACGAGCAGCGACAAATGCGTGAGAGCCACTTGCAGCGTCGTGCCGTTTCCATGCCCCGGTAAAGCACTGACAATATCCTCCTTTTGTAGGCGGTTTACATGGTCGTTGTTTGGAATGTTCGCTGATCGGAAGGCTGCACTGACCACAACCAACAGAAGAGCATGTTGTGCACGAACTGTCACTGCGCCTGGAATTTTCTCTGTTGATTGTAGACGCCGTACACTTTCCGTTCATATTAACCTCGGCGACAGTCTTTTGAAACGACATCGGAGATGCCCTGTAAGAGCAGCGAAAAATGCGTGAGCGCCACTTGCAGCGTCGAGCCGTTTCCACGCCCCAGTAAAGCACTGAAAATATCCTCCTTTTGTAGGCGGTTCACATGGTCGTGGTTTGGAATGTTCTCTGATCAAAAGGCTGCACCGACCACAACCAAAACCACAGCATGTCGTGCACGAACTGCCACTGCGCCTGGATTTTTCTCTGTTGATTGTAGACGCCGTACACTTTCCGTTCATATTAACCTCGGCGTCACGCTCTTTTTTTTTCAAGTTTCAAGTTTCAAGTTTATTTAATACGCACATAGTAATACAAATACAATGAAATCAGTACAGAAGGAGGTCCCATAGTACACGACTGTCGGGGGGACCTCCTAGAACAAATCAAGTGGTGTAAAATTGCAAAGAATGAAAGGCAGTGTATCAATTAGCATAAATAAACAATCTACAAAAAAATTTACAATGTTATGTGTGAAAAACGGAACAAAAAGTATATACAGCAACAACTTTGTAACATAATGCAAAGAAAATGAGACTTTAAACAAGGATTACTACTGTTTAGGCATGTGAACTACACAGGAAATTAATTAAGTACTCTTTAAAGCGGTGATGAAATGAGTGAACAGTAAACGACGCTTTAATTTCACTAGGCAAAGTATTCCAACAGGATATGCCGGCAAATATTGTGGTAAATGTTCTATAATTAGTCCTCACTTTAGGTAGAAGAAGATTATTACGCTGTTGAAACCTAGTAAAATTAGTATTTATAAGCTGATCAGGAAAGCCATCAATATGAGCATGATGATTAATTACCTTGTAGATAATAATGGATAATTTCACAGTGAATAACTGTTGAAGTAGAAGTATGCGCAAGCTATGATAAAGTGGTAAAGTGGTGAAGCGACATTGGTGACGCGCTGCACGAGCAGCGAAAAATGCGTGAGCGCCACTTGCCGCGTCGTGCCGCTTCCACGTCCAGCTAAAGCACTGACAATATCCTCCTTTTGTAGGCGGTTTCCATGCTCGTTATTTGGAATGTTCGCTGATCGGAAGGCTCCACCGACCACAACCAACAGAACAGCGTGTCGTGCACGAACAGTCACTGCGCCAGGATTTTTCTCTGTTGATTGTAGACGCCGTACACTTTCCGTTAACATTAACCTCGGCGACACGCTCTTTTGAAGGGACATCCGTGATGCCCAGCACAAGCAGCGACAAATGCGTGTGAGCCACTTGCAGCGTCTTGCCGTTTCCATGCCCCAGTAAAGCACTGACAATATCCTCCTTTTGTAGGTGGTTTACATGGTCGTTGTTTGGAATGTTCGCTGATCGGAAGGCTGCACTGACCACAACCAACAGAAGAGCATGTTGTGCACGAACTGTCACTGCGCCTGGAATTTTCTCTGTTGATTGTAGACACCGTACACTTTCCGTTCATATTAACCTCGGCGACACGCTCTTTTGAAGCGACATTGGTGATGCGCTGCACGAGCAGCGAAAAATGCGTGAGCGCCACTTGCCGCGTCGAGCCGTTTCCACGCCCCGGTAAAGCACTGACAATATCCTCCTTTTGTAGGCGGTTTACATGGCCGTGGTTTGGAATGTTCTCTGATCGAAACGCTGCACCGACCACAACCAAAACCACAGCATGTCGTGCACGAACTGCCACTGCGCCTGGATTTTTCTCTGTTGATTGTAGACGCGGTACACTTTCGGTTCATATTAACCTCGGCGACACGCCCTTTTGAAGCGACATCGGTGATGCGCTGCACGAGCAGCGAAAAATGCGTGAGCGCCAGTTGCAGCGTCGAGCCGTTTCCACGCCCCGGTAAAGCACTGACAATATCCTCCTTTTGTAGGCGGTTTACATGGTCGTGGTTTGGAATGTTCTCTGATCGGAAGGCTGCACCGGCCACAAGCAAGAGAACAACATGTCGTGCACGAACTGTCACAGCGCCTGGGTTTTCTCTGTTGATTGTAGACGCCGTACAATTTCCGTTCATATTAACCTCGGCGACACGCCCTTTTGAAGCGACATCGGTGATGCGCTGCACGAGCAGCGAAAAATGCATGAGCGCCACTTGCCGCGTCGTGCCGCTTGCACGCCCAGGTAAAGCACTGACAATATCCTCCTTTTGTAGGCGGTTTACATGGTCGTGGTTTGGAATGTTCTCTGATCGAAAGGCTGCACCGACCACAACCAGAACCACAGCATGTCGTGCACGAACTGCCACTGCGCCTGGATTTTTCTCTGTTGATTGTAGACGCCGTACACTTTCCGTTCATATTAACCTCGGCGACACAGTCTTTTGAAACGACATCGGTGATGCCCTGCACGAGCAGCGAAAAATGCGTGAGCGGCACTTGCAGCGTCGAGCCGTTTCCACGCCCCGGTAAAGCACTGACAATATCGTCCTTTTGTAGGCAGTTTACATGGCCGTGGTTTGGAATGTTCTCTGATCGAAACGCTGCACCGACCACAACCAAAACCACAGCATGTCGTGCACGAACTGCCACTGCGCCTGGATTTTTCTCTGTTGATTGTAGACGCCGTACACTTTCCGTTCATATTAACCTCGGCGACACGCTATTTTGAAGCGACATTGGTGGTGCGCTGCATGAGCAGCGAAAAATGCGTGAGCGCCACTTGCCGCGTCGTGCCGCTTCCACGCCCAGGTAAAGCACTGACAATATCCTCATTTTGTAGGCGGTTTACATGGTCGTGGTTTGGAATGTTCTCTGATCGGAAGGCTGCACCGGCCACAAGAAAGAGAACAACATGTCGTGCACGAACTGTCACTGCGCCTGGATTTTTCTCTGTTGATTGTATACGCCGTACACTTTCCGTTCATACTAACCTAGGCGACACGCTCCTTTGAAGCGACATCGGTGATGCCCTGCACGAGCAGCGAAAATGCGTGAGCGCCACTTGCAGCGTCGTGCCGTTTCCACGCCCCGGTAAAGCACTGACAGTATCCTCCTTTTGTAGGCGGTTTACATGGTCGTTATTTGGAATGTTCGCTGATCGGAAGGCTCCACCGACCACAACCAACAGAACAGCGTGTCGTGCACGAACAGCACTGCGCCTGGATTTTTCTCTGTTGATTGTAGACGCCGTACACTTTCCGTTAATATTAACCTCGGCGACACGCTCTTTTGAAGGGACATCCGTGATGCGCAGCACGAGCAGCGACAAATGCGTCTGAGCCACTTGCAGCGTCGTGCCGTTTCCATGCCCCAGTAAAGCACTGACAATATCCTCCTTTTGTAGGCGGTTTTCATGGTCGTTATTTGGCATGTTCGCGTATCGGAAGGCTCCACCGACCACAACCAGCAGAACAGCATGTCGTGCACGAACAGTCACTGCGCCTGGATTTTTCTCTGTTGATTGTAGACGCCGTACACTTTCCGTTAATATTAACCTCGGCGACACGCTCTTTTGAAGGGACATCCGTGATGCGCAGCACGAGCAGCGACAAATGCGTCTGAGCCACTTGCAGCGTCGTGCCGTTTCCATGCCCCAGTAAAGCACTGACAATATCCTCCTTTTGTAGGCGGTTTTCATGGTCGTTATTTGGCATGTTCGCGTATCGGAAGGCTCCACCGACCACAACCAGCAGAACAGCATGTCGTGCACGAACAGTCACTGCGCCTGGATTTTTCTCTGTTGATTGTAGACGCCGTACACTTTCCGTTAATATTAACCTCGGCAACACGCTCTTTTGAAGGGGCATCCGTGATGCCCAGCACGAGCAGCGACAAATGCGTGAGAGCCACTTGCAGCGTCGTGCCGTTTCCATGCCCCGGTAAAGCACTGACAATATCCTCCTTTTGTAGGCGGTTTACATGGTCGTTGTTTGGAATGTTCGCTGATCGGAAGGCTGCACTGACCAACACCAACAGAAGAGCATGTTGTGCACGAACTGTCACTGCGCCTGGAATTTTCTCTGTTGATTGTAGACGCCGTACACTTTCCGTTCATATTAACCTCGGCGACAGTCTTTTGAAACGACATCGGAGATGCCCTGTAAGAGCAGCGAAAAATGCGTGAGCGCCACTTGCAGCGTCGAGCCGTTTCCACGCGCCAGTAAAGCACTGAAAATATCCTCCTTTTGTAGGCGGTTCACATGGTCGTGGTTTGGAATGTTCTCTGATCAAAAGGCTGCACCGACCACAACCAAAACCACAGCATGTCGTGCACGAACTGCCACTGCGCCTGGATTTTTCTCTGTTGATTGTAGACGCCGTACACTTTCCGTTCATATTAACCTCGGCGTCACGCTCTTTTTTTTTCAAGTTTCAAGTTTCAAGTTTATTTAATACGCACATAGTAATACAAATACAATGAAATCAGTACAGAAGGAGGTCCCATAGTACACGACTGTCGGGGGGACCTCCTAGAACAAATCAAGTGGTGTAAAATTGCAAAGAATGAAAGGCAGTGTATCAATTAGCATAAATAAACAATCTACAAAAAAATTTACAATGTTATGTGTGAAAAACGGAACAAAAAGTATATACAGCAACAACTTTGTAACATAATGCAAAGAAAATGAGACTTTAAACAAGGATTACTACTGTTTAGGCATGTGAACTACACAGGAAATTAATTAAGTACTCTTTAAAGCGGTGATGAAATGAGTGAACAGTAAACGACGCTTTAATTTCACTTGGCAAAGTATTCCAACAGGATATGCCGGCAAATATTGTGGTAAATGTTCTATAATTAGTCCTCACTTTAGGTAGAAGAAGATTATTACGCTGTTGAAACCTAGTAAAATTAGTATTTATAAGCTGATCAGGAAAGCCATCAATATGAGCATGATGATTAATTACCTTGTAGATAATGATGGATAATTTCACAGTGAATAACTGTTGAAGTAGAAGTATGCGCAAGCTATGATAAAGTGGTAAAGTGGTGAAGCGACATTGGTGACGCGCTGCACGAGCAGCGAAAAATGCGTGAGCGCCACTTGCCGCGTCGTGCCGCTTCCACGTCCAGGTAAAGCACTGACAATATCCTCCTTTTGTAGGCGGTTTCCATGCTCGTTATTTGGAATGTTCGCTGATCGGAAGGCTCCACCGACCACAACCAACAGAACAGCGTGTCGTGCACGAACAGTCACTGCGCCAGGATTTTTCTCTGTTGATTGTAGACGCCGTACACTTTCCGTTAACATTAACCTCGGCGACACGCTCTTTTGAAGGGACATCCGTGATGCCCAGCACAAGCAGCGACAAATGCGTGTGAGCCACTTGCAGCGTCTTGCCGTTTCCATGCCCCAGTAAAGCACTGACAATATCCTCCTTTTGTAGGTGGTTTACATGGTCGTTGTTTGGAATGTTCGCTGATCGGAAGGCTGCACTGACCACAACCAACAGAAGAGCATGTTGTGCACGAACTGTCACTGCGCCTGGAATTTTCTCTGTTGATTGTAGACACCGTACACTTTCCGTTCATATTAACCTCGGCGACACGCTCTTTTGAAGCGACATTGGTGATGCGCTGCACGAGCAGCGAAAAATGCGTGAGCGCCACTTGCCGCGTCGAGCCGTTTCCACGCCCCGGTAAAGCACTGACAATATCCTCCTTTTGTAGGCGGTTTACATGGCCGTGGTTTGGAATGTTCTCTGATCGAAACGCTGCACCGACCACAACCAAAACCACAGCATGTCGTGCACGAACTGCCACTGCGCCTGGATTTTTCTCTGTTGATTGTAGACGCGGTACACTTTCGGTTCATATTAACCTCGGCGACACGCCCTTTTGAAGCGACATCGGTGATGCGCTGCACGAGCAGCGAAAAATGCGTGAGCGCCAGTTGCAGCGTCGAGCCGTTTCCACGCCCCGGTAAAGCACTGACAATATCCTCCTTTTGTAGGCGGTTTACATGGTCGTGGTTTGGAATGTTCTCTGATCGGAAGGCTGCACCGGCCACAAGCAAGAGAACAACATGTCGTGCACGAACTGTCACAGCGCCTGGGTTTTCTCTGTTGATTGTAGACGCCGTACACTTTCCGTTCATATTAACCTCGGCGACACGCCCTTTTGAAGCGACATCGGTGATGCGCTGCACGAGCAGCGAAAAATGCGTGAGCGCCACTTGCAGCGTCGAGCCGTTTCCACGCCCCAGTAAAGCACTGAAAATATCCTCCTTTTGTAGGCGGTTTACATGGTCGTGGTTTAGAATGTTCTCTGATCGAAAGGCTGCACCGACCACAACCAAAACCACAGCATGTCGTTCACGAACTGCCACTGCGCCTGGATTTTTCTCTGTTGATTGTAGACGCCGTACACTTTCCGTTCATATTAACCTCGGCGACACAGTCTTTTGAAACGACATCGGTGATGCCCTGTAAGAGCAGCGAAAAATGCGTTAGCGCCACATCCAGCGTCGTGCCGTTTCCACGGCCCGGTAAAGCACTGACAATATCCTTATTTTGTAGGCGGTTTACATGGTCGTGGTTTGGGATGTTCTCTGATCGGAAGGCTGCAGCGGACACAAGCAAGAGAACAACACGTCGTGCACGAACTGTCACTGCCCCTGGAATTTTCTCTGTTGATTATACACGCCTGTTAAGAGTGGACAACATGGTCCTGAGAGCCGGGTGTGTCTCATCGCAAAGCAAGGGATATGACGAGGCCTGGCGCCGGCGGCAGAAGCATTGACGACGACGGACGGGGTTGTTGCACTCCAAATCACCGAACCGATCGAAGGGCGCTGTGTCCCACGGACCTGGGAGAAATTACTGTCAGACGAGTGTCGTCGTTAGGCAAAGATGCGGCGACAGCTTGCGACAGCAGCGGCAACGGTGAAAGCAGAGATGCACAGCAGCACGGCGGAAGCAGCGGTATACGTTGGCCGAGTCGGCCTTCGGGTCACCGGACTGGATGATGCTACGCAAGGTCACGCTGAGCGAGGCTGCTAATTGAAAGACGCTGTGTCGAAGGAGTCTCGTGCTTCGGCCATCCGGCGGGGGAGTTCGAGAAGGTTCAACCACCTGCGAGAAGACTGCGGGATTCTGCTTTCCCACGGAGGCAACGCACAGAATACTTGCGGCAGTGGTCAAGGTGACGCATCTGTGTTTGACGACTGTCTTCCCCTTCTCATCCCCCGAGCTGTGAGAGAGCGAGAGCTTCGGCACCGCCCCGTGCCGTGGGTGGTACCGCCAGCGTCATCAATGGCCCATCCGATTGGACAACGTTATTCGAACCAAGTTCCCCAGTCAGGGATCTAGGGAACGCGAACCGTATTTAACGGGATGTTGTTGTGTGATCGGAGCATTAGCATTGCATTCCTTTCGATTCGATTCTCATCTGTAAATATGTAGAATAAACCCTTCTGTACAGTTTCCTCGATAGCACAGTCCGTCAACGTCATTTGGAGCCGGTACCTGTGAGGCTAAACGAGTTAGTCATCTCCAGGACCCCTCCGTCTTCAACACTGGTGGCAGCGGTGGGATTGTGTGCCCCGTTCCCAACACGCCGTACACTTTCCTTTCATATTAACCTCGGCGACACGCACTTTTGAAGCGACACCGGTGGGGCGCTGCACGAGCAGCGAAAAATGCGTGAGCGCCACTTGCAGCGTCGAGCCGTTTCCACGCCCCAGTAAAGCACTGACAATATCCTCATTTTGTAGGCGGTTTACACGGTCGTAGTTTGGAATGTTTTCTGATCGAAAGGCTGCACCGACCACAACCAAAACCACAGCATGTCCTGCACGAACTGCCACTGCGCCTGGATTTTTCTCTGTTGATTGTAGACGCCGTACACTTTCCGTTCATATTAACCTCGGCGACACGCTCTTTTGAAGCGACATTGGTGATGCGCTGCACGAGCAGCGAAAAATGCGTGAGCGCCACTTGCCGCGTCGTGCCGCTTCCACGCCCAGGTAAAGCACTGACAATATCCTCCTTTTGTAGGCGGTTGACATGGTCGTGGTTTGGAATGTTCTCTGATCGGAAGGCTGCACCGGCCACAAGCAAGAGAACAACATGTCGTGCACGAACTGTCACTGCGCCTGGCTTTTCTCTGTTGATTGTAGACGCCGTACACTTTCCGTTCATATTAACCTCGGCGACACGCCCTTTTGAAGCGGCATCGGTGATGCGCTGCACGAGCAGCGAAAAATGCGTGAGCGCCACATGCAGCGTCGAGCCGTTTCCACGCCCCAGTAAAGCACTGAAAATATCCTCCTTTTGTAGGCGGTTTACATGGTCGTGGTTTGGAATGTTCTCTGATCGAAAGGCTGCACCGATCACAACCAAAACCACAGCATGTCGTGCACGAGCTGCCACTGCGCCTGGATTTTTCTCTGTTGATTGTAGACGCCTTGCACTTTCCGTTCATATTAACCTCGGCGACACAGTCTTTTGAAACGACATCGGTGATGCCCTGTAAGAGCAGCGAAAAATGCGTTAGCGCCACATCCAGCGTCGTGCCGTTTCCACGGCCCGGTAAAGCACTGACAATATCCTTATTTTGTAGGCGGTTTACATGGTCGTGGTTTGGAATGTTCTCTGATCGGAAGGCTGCACCGGACACAAGCAAGAGAACAACACGTCGTGCACGAACTGTCACTGCCCCTGGAATTTTCTCTGTTGATTATACACGCCGTACACTTTCCGTTCATATTAACCTCGGCGACACGCCCTTTTCAAGCGACACCGGTGGTGCGCTGCACGAGCAGCGAAAAATGCGTGAGCGCCACTTGCAGCGTGGTGCCGTTCCCACGCCCCAGTAAAGCACTGACAATATCCTCATTTTGTAGGCGGTTTACACGGTCGTAGTTTGGAATGTTCTCTGATCGAAAGGCTGCACCGACCACAACCAAAACCACAGCATGTCGTGCACGAACTGCCACTGCGCCTGGATTTTTCTCTGTTGATTGTAGACGCCGTACACTTTCCGCTCATATTAACCTCGGCGACACGCTCTTTTGAAGCGACATTGGTGATGCGCTGCACGAGCAGCGAAAAATGCGTGAGCGCCACTTGCCGCGTCGTGCCGCTTCCACGCCCTGGTAAAGCACTGACAATATCCTCCTTTTGTAGGCGGTTTACATGGTCGTGGTTTGGAATTTTCTCTGATCGAAAGGCTGCACCGACCACAACCAAAACCACAGCATGTCGTGCACGAACTGCCACTGCACTTGTGTTTTCTCTGTTGATTGTAGACGCCGTACACTTTCCGTTCATATTAACCTCGGCGACAGGCTCTTTTGAAGCGAGATCGGCGATGCGCTGCATGAGCAGCGAAAAATGCGTGAGCGCCACTTGCCGCGTCGAGCCGTTTCCACGCCCCGGTAAAGCACTGACAATATCCTCCTTTTGTAGGCGGTTTACACGGCCGTGGTTTGGAATGTTCTCTGATCGAAACGCTGCACCGACCACAACCAAAACCACAGCATGTCGTGCACGAACTGCCACTGCGCCTGGATTTTTCTCTGTTGATTGTAGACGCGGTACACTTTCGGTTCATATTAACCTCGGCGACACGCCCTTTTGAAGCGACATCGGTGATGCGCTGCACGAGCAGCGAAAAATGCGTGAGCGCCAGTTGCAGCGTCGAGCCGTTTCCACGCCCCGGTAAAGCACTGACAATATCCTCCTTTTGTAGGCGGTTTACATGGTCGTGGTTTGGAATGTTCTCTGATCGGAAGGCTGCACCGGCCACAAGCAAGAGAACAACATGTCGTGCACGAACGGTCACTGCGCCTGGGTTTTCTCTGTTCATTGTAGACGCCGTACACTTTCCGTTCATATTAACCTCGGCGACACGCCCTTTTGAAGAGACATCGGTGATGCGCTGCACGAGCAGCGAAAAATCCACGAGCGCCACTTGCCGCGTCGTGCCGCTTCCACGCCCAGGTAAAGCACTGACAATATCCTCCTTTTGTAGGCGGTTTACATGGTCGTGGTTTGGAATGTTCTCTGATCGGAAGGCTGCACTGGCCACAAGCAAGAGAACAACATGTCGTGCACGAACTGTCACTGCGCCTGGGTTTTCTCTGTTGATTGTAGACGCCGTACACTTTCCGTTCATATTAACCTCGGCGACACGCCCTTTTGAAGAGACATCGGTGATGCGCTGCACGAGCAGCGAAAAATCCACGAGCGCCACTTGCCGCGTCGTGCCGCTTCCACGCCCAGGTAAAGCACTGACAATATCCTCATTTTGTAGGCGGTTTACACGGTCGTAATTTGGAATGTTCTCTGATCGAAAGGCTGCACCGACCACAACCAAAACCACAGCATGTCGTGCACGAACTGCCACTGCGCCTGGATTTTTCTCTGTTGATTGTAGACGCCGTACACTTTCCGTTCATATTAACCTCGGCGACACAGTCTTTTGAAACGACATCGGTGACGCCCTGTAAGAGCAGCGAAAAATGCGTCAGCGCCACTTCCAGCGTCGTGCCGTTTCCACGGCCCGGTAAAGCACTGACAATATCCTTATTTTGTAGGCGGTTTACATGGTCGTGGTTTGGAATGTTCTCTGATCGGAAGGCTGCACCGGACACAAGCAAGAGAACAACACGTCGTGCACGAACTGTCACTGCCCCTGGAATTTTCTCTGTTGATTGTACACGCCGTACACTTTCCGTTCATATTAACCTCGGCGAGACGCCCTTTTGAAGCGACATCGGTGATGCGCTGCACGAGCAGCGAAAAATGCGTGAGCGCCACTTGCAGCGTCGAGCCGTTTCCACGCCCCGGTAAAGCACTGACAATATCCTCCTTTTGTAGGCTGTTTACATGGCCGTGGTTTGGAATGTTCTCTGATCGAAACGCTGCACCGACCACAACCAAAACCACAGCATGTCGTGCACGAACTGCCACTGCGCCTGGATTTTTCTCTGTTGATTGTAGACGCCGTACACTTTCCGTTCATATTAACCTCGGTGACACGCTCTTTTGAAGCGACATTGGTGATGCGCTGCACGAGCAGCGAAAAATGCGTGAGCGCCACTTGCCGCGTCGTGCCGCTTCCACGCCCAGGTAAAGCACTGACAATATCCTCATTTTGTAGGCGGTTTACATGGTCGTGGTTTGGAATGTTCTCTGATCCGAAGGCTGCACCGGCCACAAGCAAGAGAACAACATGTCGTGGAAAAACTGTCACTGCGCCTGGATTTTTCTCTGTTGATTGTATACGCCGTACACTTTCCGTTCATACTAACCTCGGCGACACGCTCTTTTGAAGCGACATTGGTGATGCGCTGCACGAGCAGCGAAAAATTCGTGAGCGCCACTTGCCGCGTCGTGCCGCTTCCACGCCCAGGTAAAGCACTGACAATATCCTCCATTTGTAGGCGGTTTATATGGTCGTGGTTTGGAATGTTCTCTGATCCGAAGGCTGCACCGGCCACAAGCAAGAGAACAACATGTCGTGCACGAACTGTCACTGCGCCTGGGTTTTCTCTGTTGATTGTAGAGGCCTACACTTTCCGTTCATATTAACCTCGGCGACACGCCCTTTTGAAGCGACATCGGTGATGCGCTGCACGAGCAGCGAAAAATGCGTGAGCGGCACTTGCAGCGTCGAGCCGTTTCCACGCCCCAGTAAAGCACTGAAAATATCCTCCTTTTTTAGGCGGTTTACATGGTCGTGGTTTGGAATGTTCTCTGATCGAGAGGCTGCACCGACCACAACCAAAACCAGAGCATGTCGTGCACGAACTGCCACTGCGCCTGGATTTTTCTCTGTTCATTGTAGACGCCGTACACTTTCCGTTCATATTAACCTCGGCGACACGCCCTTTTGAAGCGACATCGGTGATGCGCTGCACGAGCAGCGAAAAATGCGTGAGCGCCACATGCCGCGTCGTGCCGCTACCACGCCCAGGTAAAGCACTGACAATATCCTCCTTTTGTAGGCGGTTTACATGGTCGTGGTTTGGAACGTTCTCTGATTGGAAGGCTGCTCCGGCCACAAGCAAGAGGACAACATGTCGTGCACGAACTGTCACTGCGCCTGGATTTTTCTCTGTTGATTGTAGACGCCGTACACTTTCCGTTAATATTAACCTCGGCGACACGCTCTTTTGAAGGGACATCTGTGATGCCCAGCACGAGCAGCGACAAATGCGTGTGAGCCACTTGCAGCATCGTGCCGTTTCCATGGCCTGGTAAAGCACTGACAATATCCTTCTTTTGTAGGTGGTTTACATGGTCGTTGTTTGGAATGTTCGCTGATCGGAAGGCTGCACTGACCACAACCAACAGAAGAGCATGTTGTGCACGAACTGTCACTGCGCCTGGAATTTTCTCTGTTGATTGTAGGCGCCGTACACTTTCCGTTCATAATAACCTCGGCGACACAGTCTTTTGAAACGACATCGGTGATGCCCTGCAAGAGCAGCGAAAAATGCGTTAGCGCCACTTCCAGCGTCGTGCCGTTTCCACGGCCCGGTAAAGCACTGACAATATCCTTATTTTGTAGGTGGTTTACATGGTCGTGGTTTGGAATGTTCTCTGATCGGAAGGCTGCACCGGACACAAGCAAGAGAACAACACGTCGTGCACGAACTGTCACTGCCCCTGGAATTTTCTCTGTTGATTGTACACGCCGTACACTTTCCGTTCATATTAACTTCGGCGACACGCCCTTTTGAAGCGACATCGGTGATGCGCTGCACGAGCAGCGAAAAATGCGTGAGCGCCCCTTGCAGCGTCGAGCCGTTTCCATGCCCCAGTAAAGCACTGAAAATATCCTCCTTTTTTTAGGCGGTTTACATGGTCGTGGTTTGGAATGTTCTCTGATCGAAAGGCTGCACCGACCACAACCAAAACCACAGCATGTCGTGCACGAACTGCCACTGCGCCTGGATTTTTCTCTGTTCATTGTAGACGCCGTACACTTTCCGTTGATATCAACCTCGGCGACACGCTCTTTTGAAGCGACATTGGTGATGCGCTGCACGAGCAGCGAAAAATGCGTGAGCGCCACATGCCGCGTCGTGCCGCTTCCACGCCCAGGTAAAGCACTGACAATATCCTCCTTTTTTAGGCGGTTTACATGGTCGTGGTTTGGAATGTTCTCTGATCGGAAGGCTGCACCGGCCACAAGCAAGAGAACAACATGTCGTGCACGAACTGTCACTGCGCCTGGATTTTTCTCTGTTGATTTTATACGCCGTACACTTTCCGTTCATACTAACCTAGGCGACACGCTCTTTTGAAGCGACATCGGTGATGCCCTGCACGAGCAGCGAAAAATGCCTGAGCGCCACTTGCAGCGTCGTGCCCTATCCACGCCCCGGTAAAGCACTGACAGTATCCTCCTTTTGTAGGCGGTTTCCATCGTCGTTATTTGGAATGTTCGCTGATCGGAAGGCTCCACCGACCACAACCAACAGAACAGCGTGTCGTGCACGAACAGTCACTGCGCCTGGATTTTTCTCTGTTGATTGTAGACGCCGTACACTTTCCGTTCATATTAACCTCGGCGACACAGTCTTTTGAAACGACATCGGTGATGCCCTGTAAGAGCAGCGAAAAATGCGTTAGCGCCACTTCCAGCGTCATGCCGTTTCCACGGCCCGGTAAAGCACTGACAATATCCTTATTTTGTAGGCGGTTTACATGGTCGTGGTTTGGAATGTTCTCTGATCGGAAGGCTGCACCGGACACAAGCAAGAGAACAACACGTCGTGCACGAACTGTCACTGCCCCTGCAATTTTCTCTGTTGATTGTACACGCCGTACACTTTCCGTTCGTATTAACCTCGGCGACACGCCCTTTTGAAGCGACATCGGTGATGCGCTGCACGAGCAGCGAAAAGTGTGTGAGCGCCACTTGCAGCGTCGAGCCGTTTCCACGCCCCGGTAAAGCACTGACAATATCCTCATTTTGTAGGCGGTTTACACGGTCGTAATTTGGAATGTTCTCTGATCGAAAGGCTGCACCGACCACAACCAAAACCACAGCATGTCGTGCACGAACTGCCACTGCGCCTGGATTTTTCTCTGTTGATTGTAGACGCCGTACACTTTCCGTTCATATTAACCTCGGCACACAGTCTTTTGAAACGACATCGGTGATGCCCTGTAAGAGCAGCGAAAAATGCGTCAGCGCCACTTCCAGCGTCGTGCCGTTTCCACGGCCCGGTAAAGCACTGACAATATCCTTATTTTGTAGGCGGTTTACATGGTCATGGTTTGGAATGTTCTCTGATCGGAAGGCTGCACCGGACACAAGCAAGAGAACAACACGTCGTGCACGAACTGTCACTGCCCCTGGAATTTTCTCTGTTGATTGTACACGCCGTACGCTTTCCGTTCATATTAACCTCGGCGACACGTCCATTTGAAGCGACATCGGTTATGCGCTGCACGAGCAGCGAAAAATGCGTGAGCGCCACTTGCAGCGTCGAGCCGTTTCCACGCCCCGGTAAAGCACTGACAATATCCTCCTTTTGTAGGCGGTTTACATGGCCGTGGTTTGGAATGTTCTCTGATCGAAACGCTGCACCGACCACAACCAAAACCACAGCATGTCATGCACGAACTGCCACTGCGCCTGGATTTTTCTCTGTGTATTGTAGACGCCGTACACTTTCCGTTCATATTAACCTCGGCGACACGCTCTTTTGAAGCGACATTGGTGATGCGCTGCACGAGCAGCGAAAAATGCGTGAGCGCCACTTGCCGCGTCGTGCCGCTTCCACGCCCAGGTAAAGCACTGACAATATCCTCATTTTGTAGGCGGTTTACATGGTCGTGGTTTGGAATGTTCTCTGATCCGAAGGCTGCACCGGCCACAAGCAAGAGAAGAACATGTCGTGCACAAACTGTCACTGCGCCTGGATTTTTACTCTGTTGATTGTATACGCCGTACACTTTCCGTTCATACTAACCTAGCCGACACGCCCTTTTGAAGCGACATCGGTGATGCCCTGCACGAGCAGCGAAAAATGCTTGAGCGCCACTTGCAGCGTCGTGCCGTTTCCACGCCCCGGTAAAGCACTGACAGTATCCTCCTTTTGTAGGCGGTTTCCATGGTCGTTATTTGGAATGTTCGCTGATCGGAAGGCTCCACCGACCACAACCAGGAGAACAGCATGTCGTGCACGAACAGTCACTGCGCCTGGATTTTTCTCTGCTGATTGTAGACGCCGTACACTTTCCGTTAATATTAACATCGGCGACAAGCTCTTTTGAAGGGACATCTGTGATGCCCAGCACGAGCAGCGACAAATGCGTGTGAGCCACTTGCAGCGTCGTGCCGTTTCCATGGCCCGGTAAAGCACTGACAATATCCTCCTTTTGTAGGTGGTTTACATGGTCGTTGTTTGGAATGTTCGCTGATCGGAAGGCTGCACTGACCACAACCAACAGAAGAGCATGTTGTGCACGAACTGTCACTGCGCCTGGAATTTTCTTTCTTGATTGTAGGCGCCGTACATTTTCCGTTCATATTAACCTCGGCGACACAGTCTTTTGAAACGACATCGGTGATGCCCTGTAAGAGCAGCGAAAAATGCGTTAGCGCCACTTCCAGCGTCGGGCCGTTTCCACGGCCCGGTAAAGCACTGACAATATCCTTATTTTGTAGGCGGTTTACATGGTCGTGGTTTGGAATGTTCTCTGATCGGAAGGCTGCACCGGACACAAGCAAGAGAACAACACGTCGTGCAAGAACTGTCACTGCCCCTGGAATTTTCTCTGTTGATTGTACACGCCGTACACTTTCCGTTCATATTAACCTCTGCGACACGCCCTTTTGAAGCGACATCGGTGATGCGCTCCACGGGCAGCGAAAAATGCGTGAGCGCCACTTGCAGCGTCGAGCCGTTTCCACGCCCCGGTAAAGCACTAACAATATCCTCATTTTGTAGGCGGTTTACACGGTTGTAATTTCGAATGTTCTCTGATCGAAAGGCTGCACCGACCACAACCAAAACCACAGCATGTCGTGCACGAACTGCCACTGCGCCTGGATTTTTCTCTCTAGATTGTAGACGCCGTACACTTTCCGTTCATATTAACCTCGGCGACACGCTCTTTTGAAGCGACATTGGTGATGCGCTGCACGAGCAGCGAAAATTGCGTGAGCGCTACTTGCCGCGTCGTGCCGCTTCCACGTCCAGGTAAAGCACTGACAATATCCTCCTTTTGTAGGCGGTTGACATGGTCGTGGTTTGGAATGTTGTCTGATCGGAAGGCTGCACCGGCCACAAGCAAGAGAACAACATGTCGTGCACGAACTGTCACTGCGGATCGGTTTTCTCTGTTGATTGCAGACGCCGTACACTTTCCGTTCATATTAACCTCGGCGACACGCTCTTTTGAAGCGACATCGGTGATGCGCTGCACGAGCAGCCAAAAATGCGTGAGCGCCACTTGCAGCGTCGAGCCGTTTCCACGCCCCGGTAAAACACTGACAATATCCTCCTTTTGTAGGCGGTTTACATGGCCGTGGTTTGGAATGTTCTCTGATCGAAAGGCTGCACCGACCACAACCAAAACAACAGCATGTCGCGCACGAACTGCCACTGCACCTGGATTTTTCTCTGTTGATTGTAGACGCCGTACACTTTCCGTTCATACTAACCTAGGCGACACGCTCTTTTGAAGCGACATCGGTGATGCCCTGCACGAGCAGCGAAAAATGCGTGAGCGCCACTTGCAGCGTCGTGCAGTTTCCACGCCCCGGTAAAGCACTGACAGTATCCTCCTTTTGTAGGCGGTTTCCATGGTCGTTATTTGGAATGTTCGCTGATCGGAAGGCTCCACCGACCACAACCAGCAGAACAGCATGTCGTGCATGAACAGTCATGCACCTGGATTTTTCTTTGTTGATTGTAGACGCCGTACACTTTCCGTTCATACTAAGCTAGGCGACACGCTCTTTTGAAGCGACATCGGTGATGCCCTGCACGAGCAGCGAAAAATGCTTGAGCGCCACTTGCAGCGTCGTGCCGTTTCCACGCCCCGGTAAAGCACTGACAGTATCCTCCTTTTGTAGGCGGTTTCCATGGTCGTTATTTGGAATGTTCGCTGATCGGAAGGCTCCACCGACCACAACCAGCAGAACAGCACGCCTTGCCCGAACAGTCACTGCGCCTGGATTTTTCTCTGTTGATTGTAGACGCCGTACACTTTCCGTTCATATTAACCTCGGAGACAGTCTTTTGAAACGACATCGGTGATGCCCTGTAAGAGCAGCGAAAAATGCGTTAGCGCCACTTCGAGCGTCGTGCCGTTTCCACGGCCCGGTAAAGCACTGAAAATATCCTCCTTTTGTAGGCGGTTTACATGGTCGTGGTTTGGAATGTTCTCTGATCGAAAGGCTGCACCGACCACAACCAAAACCACAGCATGTCGTGCGCGAACTGCCACTGCGCCTGAATTTTTCTCTCTTGATTGTATACGCCGTAAACTTTCCGTTCATACCAACCTAGGCGACACTCTCTTTTGAAGCGACATCGGTGATGCCCTGCACAAGCAGCGAAAAATGCGTGAGCGCCACTTGCAGCGTCGTGCCGTTTCCACGCCCCGGTAAAGCACTGACAGTATCCTCCTTTTGGAGGCGGTTTCCATGGTCGTTATTTGGAATGTTCGCTGATCGGAAGGCTCCACCGACCACAACCAGCAGAACAGCATGTCGTGCAAGAACAGTCATGCACCTGGATTTATCTTTGTTGATTGTAGACGCCGTAAACTTTCCATTAATATTAACCTCGGCGACACGCTCTTTTGAATGACATCCGTGATGCCCAGCACGAGCAGCGACAAATGCGTGAAAGCCACTTGCAGCGTCGAGCCGTTTCCATGCCCCGGTAAAGCACTTACAATATCGTCCTTTTGTAGGCAGTTTACATGGCCGTTGTTTGGAATGTTCGCTGATCGGAATGCTGCACTGACCACAACCAACAGAAGAGCATGTTGTGCACGAACTGTCACTGCGCCTGGAATTTTCTCTGTTGATTGTAGACGCCGTACACTTTCCGTTCATATTAACCTCGGAGACACAGTCTTTTGAAACGACATCGGTGATGCCCTGTAAGAGCAGCGAAAAATGCGTGAGCGCCACTTGCAGCGTCGAGCCGTTTCTACGGCCCGGTAAAGCAATGAAAATATCCTCCTTTTGTAGGCGGTTTACATGGTCGTGGTTTGGAATGTTCTCTGACCGAAAGGCTGCACCGACCACAACCAAAACCACAGCATGTCGTGCGCGAACTGCCACTGTGCCTGGATTTTTCTCTGTTGATTGTAGACGCCGTACACTTTCCGTTCATATTAACCTCGGCGACACGCTCTTTTGAAGTGACATTGGTGATGCGCTGCACGAGCAGCGAAAAATGCGTGAGCGCCACTTGCCGCGTCGTGCCGCTTCCACGCCCAGGTAAAGCACTGACAATATCCTCATTTTGTAGGCGGTTTACACGGTCGTAATTTGGAATGTTCTCTGGTCGAAAGGCTGCACCGACCACAACCAAAACCACAGCATGTCGTGCACGAACTGCCAGTGCGCCTGGATTTTTCCCTGTTGATTGTAGACGCCGTACACTTTCCGTTCATATTAACCTCGGCGACACAGTCTTTTGAAACGACACCGGTGATGCCCTGTAAGAGCAGCGAAAAATGCTTGAGCGCCACTTGCAGCGTCGAGCCGTTTCTACGCCCCGGTAAAGCACTGACAATATCCTTATTTTATAGGCGGTTTACATGGTCGTGGTTAGGAATGTTCTCAGATCGAAAGGCTGCAACGACCACAACCAAAACCACAGCATGTCGTGCACGAACTGCCACTGCGCCTGGATTTTTCTCTGTTGATTGTAGACGCCGTACACTTTCCGTTCATATTAACCTCGGCGACACGCTCTTTTGAAGCGACATTGGTGATGCGCTGCACGAGGAGCGAAAAATGCGTGACCGCCACTTGCCGCGTAGTTCCGCTTCCACGCCGAGGTAAAGCACTGACAATATCCTCCTTTTGTAGGCGGTTTACATGGTCGTGGTTTGGGATGTTCTCTGATCGGAAGGCTGCACCGGCCACAAGCAAGAGAACAACATGTCGTGCACGAACTGTCACTGCGCCTGGATTTTTCTCTGTTGATTGTATACGCCGGACACTTTCCGTTCATACTAACCTAGGCGACACGCTCTTTTGAAGAGACATCGGTGATGCCCTGCACGAGCAGCGAAAAATGCGTGAGCGCCACTTGCAGCGTCGTGCCGTTTCCACGCCCCGGTAAAGCACTGACAGTATCCTCCTTTTGTAGGCGGTTTCCATGGTCGTTATTTTGAATGTTCGCTGATCGGAAGGCTCCAACGACCACAACCAACAGAACAGCGTGTCGTGCATGAACAGTCACTGCGCCAGGATTTTTCTCTGTTGATTGTAGACGCCGTACACTTTCCGTTAAATTTAACCTCGGCGACACGCTCTTTTGAAGGGACATCGGTGATGCGCTGCGCGAGCAGCGAAAAATGCGTGAGCGCCACTTTCAGCGTCGAGCCGTTTCCACGCCCCGGTAAAGCACAGACAATATCCTCCTTTTGTAGGCGGTTTACATGGCCGCGGTTTGGAATGTTCTCTGATCGAAAGGCTGCACCGACCACAACCAAAACCACAGCATGTCGTGCGCGAACTGCCTCTGCGCCTGGATTTTTTCTGTTGATTGGAGACGCCGTACACTTTCCGTTAATATTAACCTCGGCGACACGCTCTTTTGAAGGGACATCCGTGATGCCCAGCACGAGCAGCGACAAATGCGTGAAAGCCACTTGCAGCGTCGTGCCGTTTCCATGCCCCGGTAAAGCACTGACAATATCGTCCTTTTGTAGGCGGTTTACATGGCCGTTGTTTGGAATGTTCGCTGATCGGAAGGCTGCACTGACCACAACCAACAGAAGAGCATGTTGTGCACGAACTGTCACTGCGCCTGGAATTTTCTCTGTTCATTGTACACACCGTACACTTTCCGTTCATATTAACCTCGGAGACACAGTCTTTTGAAACGACATCGGTGATGCCCTGTAAGAGCAGCGAAAAATGCGTTAGCGCCACTTCCAGCGTCGTGCCGTTTCCACGGCCCGGTAAAGCACTGAAAATATCCTCCTTTTGTAGGCGGTTTACATGGTCGTGGTTTGGAATGTTCTCTGATCGAAAGGCATGTCGTGCACGAACTGCCACTGCGCCTGGATTTTTCTCTGTTGATTGTAGACGCCGTACACTTTCCGTTCATATTAACCTCGGCGACACGCTCTTTTGAAGAGACATTGGTGATGCGCTGCACGAGCAGCGAAAAATGCGTGAGCGCCACTTGCCGCGTTGTGCCGCTTCCACGCCCAGGTAAAGCACTGACAATATCCTCCTTTTCTAGGCGATTTACATGGTCGTGGTTTGGAATGTTCTCTGATCGGAAGGCTGCACCGGCCAAAAGCAAGAGAACAACATGTCGTGCACGAACTGTCACTGCGGATGGGTTTTCTCTGTTGATTGTAGACGCCGTACACTTTCCGTTCATATTAACCTCGGCGACACGCTCTTTTGAAGCGACATCGGTGATGCCCTGCACGAGCAGCGAAAAATGCGTGAGCGCCACTTGCAGCGTCGTGCCGTTTCCACGCCCCGGTAAAGCACTGACAGTATCCTTCTTTTGTAGGCGGTTTCCATGGTCGTTATTTGGAATGTTCGCTCATCGGAAGGCTCCACCGACCACAACCAGCAGAACAGCATGTCGTGCATGAACAGTCATGCACCTGGATTTTTCTCTGTTGATTGTAGACGCCGTACACTTTCCGTTCATACTAACCTAGGTGACACGCTCTTTTGAAGCGACATCGGTGATGCCCTGCACGAGCAGCGAAAAATGCTTGAGCGCCACTTGCAGCGTCGTGCCGTTTCCACGCCCCGGTAAAGCACTGACAGTATCCTCCTTTTGTAGGCGGTTTCCATGGTCGTTATTTGGAATGTTCGCTGATCGGAAGGCTCCACCGACCACAACCAGCAGAACAGCATGTCGTGCACGAACAGTCACTGCGCCTGGATTTTTCTCTGTTGATTGTAGACGCCGTACACTTTCCGTTCATATTAACCTCGGCGACACGCTCTTTTGAAGTGACATTGGTGATGCGCTGCACGAGCAGCGAAAAATGCGTGAGCGCCACTTGCCGCGTCGTGCCGCTTCCACGCCCAGGTAAAGCACTGACAATATCCTCATTTTGTAGGCGGTTTACACGGTCGTAATTTGGAATGTTCTCTGGTCGAAAGGCTGCACCGACCACAACCAAAACCACAGCATGTCGTGCACGAACTGCCAGTGCACCTGGATTTTTCCCTGTTGATTGTAGACGCCGTACACTTTCCGTTCATATTAACCTCGGCGACACAGTCTTTTGAAACGACACCGGTGATGCCCTGTAAGAGCAGCGAAAAATGCGTGAGCGCCACTTGCAGCGTCGAGCCGTTTCTACGCCCCGGTAAAGCACTGACAATATCCTTATTTTATAGGCGGTTTACATGGTCGTGGTTAGGAATGTTCTCTGATCGAAAGGCTGCACCGACCACAACCAAAACCACACCATGTCGTGCACGAACTGCCACTGCGCCTGCATTTTTCTCTGTTGATTGTAGACGCCGTACACTTTCCGTTCATATTAACCTCGGCGACACGCTCTTTTGAAGCGACATTGGTGATGCGCTGCACGAGCAGCGAAAAATGCGTGACCGGCACTTGCCGCGTCGTGCCGCTTCCACGCCCAGGTAAAGCACTGACAATATCCTCCTTTTGTAGGCGGTTTACATGGTCGTGGTTTGGAATGTTCTCTGATCGGAAGGCTGCACCGGCCACAAGCAAGAGAACAACATGTCGTGCACGAACTGTCACTGCGCCTGGATTTTTCTCTGTTGATTGTATACGCCGTACACTTTCCGTTCATACTAACCTAGGCGACACGCTCTTTTGAAGAGACATCGGTGATGCCCTGCACGAGCAGCGAAAAATGCGTGAGCGCCACTTGCAGCGTCGTGCCGCTTCCACGCCCAGGTAAAGCACTGACAATATCCTCGTTTTGTAGGCGGTTTACATGGTCGTGGTTTGGAATGTTCTCTGATCGGAAGGCTGCACCGGCCACAAGCAAGAGAACAACATGTCGTGCATGAACTGTCACTGCGCCTGGGTTTTCTCTGTTGATTGTAGACGCCGTACACTTTCCGTTCATATTAACCTCGTCGACACGCTCTTTTGAAGCGACATCGGTGATGCGCTGCGCGAGCAGCGAAAAATGCGTGAGCGCCACTTGCAGCGTCGAGCCGTTTCCACGCCCCGGTAAAGCACAGACAATATCCTCCTTTTGTAGGCGGTTTACATGGCCGCGGTTTGGAATTTTCTCTGATCGAAAGGCTGCACCGACCACAACCAAAACCACAGCATGTCGTACACGAACTGCCACTGCGCCTGGATTTTTCTCTGTTGATTGTAGACGCCGTACACTTTCCGTTCATATTAACCTCGGCGCACACGCTGTTTTGAAGCAACATGGGTGATGCGCTGCACGAGCAGCGAAAAATGCGTGACCGCCACTTGCCGCGTCGTGCCGCTTCCACGCCCAGGTAAAGAACTGACAATATCCTCATTTTGTAGGCGGTTTACATGGTCGTGGTTTGGAATGTTCTCTCATCGGAAGGCTGCACCGGCCACAAGCAAGAGACCAACATTTCGTGCACGAACTGCCACTGCGCCTGGATTTTTCTCTGTTGATTGTAGACGCCGTACACTTTCCGTTCATATTAACCTCGGCGACAGGCTCTTTTGAAGCGACATTGGTGATGCGCTGCACGAGCAGCGAAAAATGCGTGAGCGCCACTTGCAGCGTCGAGCCGTTTCCACGTCCCTGTAAACCACTGAAAATATCCTCCTTTTGTAGGCGGTTTACATGGTCGTGGTTTGGAATGTTCTCTGATCGAAAGGCTGCACCGACCACAACCAAAACCACAGCATGTCGTGCGCGAACTGCCTCTGCGCCTGGATTTTTCTCTGTTGATTGTAGACGCCGTACACTTTCCGTTCATATTAACCTCGTCGACACGCTCTTTTGAAGCGACATCGGTGATGCGCTGCGCGAGCAGCGAAAAATGCGTGAGCGCCACTGGCAGCGTCGAGCCGTTTCCACGCCCCGGTAAAGCACTGACAATATCCTCCTTTTGTATTGGTTTACGTGGCCGTGGTTTGGAATGTTCTCTGATCGAAAGGCTCCACCGACCACAACCAGCAGAACAGTATGTCGTGCACGAACAGTCACTGCGCCTGGATTTTTCTCTGTTGATTGTAGACGCCGTACACTTTCCGTTAATATTAACCTCGGCGACACGCTCTTTTGAATGACATCAGTGATGCCCAGCACGACCAGCGACAAATGCGTGAAAGCCACTTGCAGCGTCGTGCCGTTTCCATGCCCCGGTAAAGCACTGACAATATCGTCCTTTTGTAGGCGGTTTACATGGCCGTTGTTTGGAATGTTCGCTGATCGAAAGGCTGCACTGACCACAGCCAACAGAAGAGCATGTTGTGCACGAACTGTCACTGCGCCTGGAATTTTCTCTGTTGATTGTAGACGCCGTACACTTTCCGTTCATATTAACCTCGGAGACACAGTCTTTTGAAACGACATCGGTGATGCCCTGTAAGAGCAGCGAAAAATGCGTTAGCGCCACTTCCAGCGTCGCGCCGTTTCAACGGCCCGGTAAAGCACTGAAAATATCCTCCTTTTGTAGGCGGTTTCCATGGTCGTTATTTGGAATGTTCGCTGATCGGAAGGCTCCACCGACCACAAAGAGCAGAACAGCATGTCGTGCACGAACACTCACTTCGCCTGGTTTTTTCTCTGTTTATTGTACACGCCGTACACTTTCCGTTAATATTAACCTCGGCGACACGCTCTTTTGAAGGGACATCCGTGATGCCCAGCACGAGCAGCGACAAATGCGTGAAAGCCACTTTCAGCGTCGTGCCGTTTCCATGCCCCGGTAAAGCACTGACAATATCGTCCTTTTGTAGGCGGTTTACATGGCCGTTGTTTGGAATGTTCGCTGATCGGAAGGCTGCACTGACCACAACCAACAGAAGAGCATGTTGTGCACGAACTGTCACTGCGCCTGGAATTTTCTCTGTTGATTGTACACACCGTACACTTTCCGTTCATATTAACCTCGGAGACACAGTCTTTTGAAACGACATCGCTGATGCCCTGTAAGAGCAGCGAAAAATGCGTTAGCGCCACTTCCAGCGTCGTGCCGTTTCCACGGCCCGGTAAAGCACTGAAAATATCCTCCTTTTGTAGGCGGTTTACATGGTCGTGGTTTGGAATGTTCTCTGATCGAAAGGCTGCACCGACCACAACCAAAACCACAGCATGTCGTGCACGAACTGCCACTGCGCCTGGATTTTTCTCTGTTGATTGTAGACGCCGTACACTTTCCGTTCATATCAACCTCGGCGACACGCTCTTTTGAAGCGACATTGGTGATGCGCTGCACGAGCAGCGAAAAATGCGTGAGCGCCACTTGCCGCGTCGTGCCGCTTCCACGCCCAGGTAAAGCACTGACAATATCCTCCTTTTGTAGGCGATTTACATGGTCGTGGTTTGGAATGTTCTCTGATCGGAAGGCTGCACCGGCCACAAGCAAGAGAACAACATGTCGTGCACGAACTGTCACTGCGGATGGGTTTTCTCTGTTGATTGTAGACGCCGTACACTTTCCGTTCATATTAACCTCGGCGACACGCTCTTTTGAAGCGACATCGGTGATGCCCTGCATGAGCAGCGAAAAATGCGTGAGCGCCACTTGCAGCGTCGTGCCGTTTCCACGCCCCGGTAAAGCACTGACAGTATCCTCCTTTTGTAGGCGGTTTCCATGGTCGTTATTTGGAATGTTCGCTGATCGGAAGGCTCCACCGACCACAACCAGCAGAACAGCATGTCGTGCAGGAACAGTCACTGCGCCTGGATTTTTCTCTGTTGATTGTAGACGCAGTACCCTTTCCGTTAATATTAACCTCGGCGACACGCTCTTTTGAATGACATCCGTGATGCCCAGCACGAGCAGCGACAAATGCGTGAAAGCCACTTGCAGCGTCGTGCCGTTTCCATGCCCCGGTAAAGCACTGACAATATCGTCCTTTTGTAGGCGGTTTAAATGGCCGTTGTTTGGAATGTTCGCTGATCGAAAGGCTGCACTGACCACAACCAACAGAAGAGCGTGTTGTGCACGAACTGTCACTGCGCCTGGAATTTTCTCTGTTGATTGTACACACCGTACACTTTCCGTTCATATTAACCTCGGAGACACAGTCTTTTGAAACGACATCGCTGATGCCCTGTAAGAGCAGCGAAAAATGCGTTAGCGCCACTTCCAGCGTCGTGCCGTTTCCACGGCCCGGTAAAGCACTGAAAATATCCTCCTTTTGTAGGCGGTTTACATGGTCGTGGTTTGGAATGTTCTCTGATCGAAAGGCTGCACCGACCACAACCAAAACCACAGCATGTCGTGCACGAACTGCCACTGCGCCTGGATTTTTCTCTGTTGATTGTAGACGCCGTACACTTTCCGTTCATATCAACCTCGGCGACACGCTCTTTTGAAGCGACATTGGTGATGCGCTGCACGAGCAGCGAAAAATGCGTGAGCGCCACTTGCCGCGTCGTGCCGCTTCCACGCCCAGGTAAAGCACTGACAATATCCTCCTTTTGTAGGCGATTTACATGGTCGTGGTTTGGAATGTTCTCTGATCGGAAGGCTGCACCGGCCACAAGCAAGAGAACAACATGTCGTGCACGAACTGTCACTGCGGATGGGTTTTCTCTGTTGATTGTAGACGCCGTACACTTTCCGTTCATATTAACCTCGGCGACACGCTCTTTTGAAGCGACATCGGTGATGCCCTGCATGAGCAGCGAAAAATGCGTGAGCGCCACTTGCAGCGTCGTGCCGTTTCCACGCCCCGGTAAAGCACTGACAGTATCCTCCTTTTGTAGGCGGTTTCCATGGTCGTTATTTGGAATGTTCGCTGATCGGAAGGCTCCACCGACCACAACCAGCAGAACAGCATGTCGTGCAGGAACAGTCACTGCGCCTGGATTTTTCTCTGTTGATTGTAGACGCAGTACCCTTTCCGTTAATATTAACCTCGGCGACACGCTCTTTTGAATGACATCCGTGATGCCCAGCACGAGCAGCGACAAATGCGTGAAAGCCACTTGCAGCGTCGTGCCGTTTCCATGCCCCGGTAAAGCACTGACAATATCGTCCTTTTGTAGGCGGTTTAAATGGCCGTTGTTTGGAATGTTCGCTGATCGAAAGGCTGCACTGACCACAACCAACAGAAGAGCGTGTTGTGCACGAACTGTCACTGCCCCTGGAATTTTCTCTGTTGATTGTAGACGCCGTACACTTTCCGTTCATATTAACCTCGGAGACAGTCTTTTGAAACGACATCGGTGATGCCCTGTAAGAGCAGCGAAAAATGCGTTAGCGCCACTTCCAGCGTCGTGCCGTTTCCACGGCCCGGTAAAGCACTGAAAATATCCTCCTTTTGTAGGCGGTTTACATGGTCGTGGTTTGGAATGTTCTCTGATCGAAAGGCTGCACCGACCACAACCAAAACCACAGCATGTCGTGCGCGAACTTCCACTACGCCTGGATTTTTCTCTGTTGATTGTAGAGGCCGTACACTTTCCGTTCATATTAACCTCGGCGACACGCTCTTTTGAAGTGACATTGGTGATGCGCTGCACGAGCAGCGAAAAATGCGTGAGCGCCACTTGCCGCGTCGTGCCGCTTCCACGCCCAGGTAAAGAACTGACAATATCCCCATTTTGTAGGCGGTTTACATGGTCGTGGTTTGGAATGTTCTCTGATCGGAAGGCTGCACCAGCCACAAGCAAGAGAACAACATGTCGTGCACGAACTGTCACTGCGCCTGAATTTTTCTCTCTTGATTGTATACGCCGTACGCTTTCCGTTCATACTAACCTAGGCGACACGCTCTTTTGAAGCGATATCGGTGATGCCCTGCACGAGCAGCGAAAAATGCGTGAGCGCCACTTGCAGCGTCGTGACGTTTCCACGCCCCGGTAAAGCACTGACAGTATCCTCCTTTTGTAGTCGGTTTCCATGGTCGTTATTTGGAATGTTCGCTGATCGGAAGGCTCCACCGACCACAACCAGCAGAACAGCATGTCGTGCACGAACTGTCACTGCGCCTGGAATTTTCTCTGTTGATTGTAGACACCGTACACTTTCCGTTCATATTAACCTCGGAGACACAGTCTTTTGAAACGACATCGGTGATGCCCTGTAAGAGCAGCGAAAAATGCGTTAGCGCCACTTCCAGCGTCGTGCCGTTTCCACGGCCCGGTAAAGCACTGAAAATATCCTCCTTTTGTAGGCGGTTTACATGGTCGTGGTTTGGAATGTTCTCTGATCGAAAGGCTGCACCGACCACAACCAAAACCACAGCATGTCGTGCACGCACTGCCACTGCGCCTGGATTTTTCTCTGTTGATTGTAGACGCCGTACACTTTCCGTTCATATTAACCTCGGCGACACGCTCTTTTGAAGCGACATTGGTGATGCGCTGCACGAGCAGCGAAAAATGCGTGAGCGCCACTTGCCGCGTCGTGCCGCTTCCACGCCCAGGTAAAGCACTGACAATATCCTCCTTTTGTAGGCGGTTTACATGGTCGTGGTTTGGAATGTTCTCTGATCGGAAGGCTGCACCGGCCACAAGCAAGAGAACAACATGTCGTGCACGAACTGTCACTGCGCATGGGTTTTCTCTGTTGATTGTAGACGCCGTACACTTTCCGTTCATATTAACCTCGGCGACACGCTCTTTTGAAGCGACATCGGTGATGCGCTGCACGAGCAGCCAAAAATGCGTGAGCGCCACTTGCAGCGTCGAGCCGTTTCCACGCCCCGGTAAAACACTGACAATATCCTCCTTTTTTAGGCGGTTTACATGGCCGTGGTTTGGAATGTTCTCTGATCGAAAGGCTGCACCGACCACAACCAAAACAACAGCATGTCGTGCACGAACTGCCACTGCGCCTGGATTTTTCTCTGTTGATTGTAGACGCCGTACACTTTCCGTTCATATTAACCTCGGCGACACGCTCTTTTGAAGCGACATTGGTGATGCGCTGCACGAGCAGCTAAAAATGCGTGAGCGCCACTTGCCGCGTCGTGCCGCTTCCAGGCCCAGGTAAAGAACTGACAATATTCTCATTTTGTAGGCGGTTTACATGGTCGTGGTTTGGAATGTTCTCTGATCGGAGACTGCACCGGCCACAAGCAAGAGAACAACATGTCGTGCACGAACTGTCACTGCGCCTGAATTTTTCTCTCTTGATTGTATACGCCGTACACTTTCCGTTCATACTAACCTAGGCAACACGCTCTTTTGAGGCGACATCGGTGATGCCCTGCACGAGCAGCGAAAAATGCGTGAGCGCCACTTGCAGCGTCGTGCCGTTTCCACGCCCCGGTAAAGCACTGACAGTATCCTCCTTTTGTAGGCGGCTTCCATGGTCGTTATTTGGAATGTTCGCTGATCGGAAGGCTCCACCGACCACAACCAGCAGAACAGCATGTCGTGCATGAACAGTCATGCACCTGGATTTTTCTCTGTTGATTGTAGACGCCGTACACTTTCCGTTCATACTAACCTAGGCGACACGCTCTTTTGAAGCGACATCGGTGATGCCCTGCACGAGCAGCGAAAAATGCTTGAGGGCCACTTGCAGCGTCGTGCCGTTTCCACGCCCCGGTAAAGCACTGACAGTATCCTCCTTTTGTAGGCGGTTTCCAAGGTCGTTATTTGGAATGTTCGCTGATCGGAAGGCTCCACCGACCACAACCAGCAGGACAGCATGTCGTGCACGAACAGTCACTGCGCCTGGATTTTTCTCTGTTGATTGTAGACGCCGTACACTTTCCGTTAATATTAACCTCGTCGACACGCTCTTTTGAATGACATCCGTGATGCCCAGCACGAGCAGCGACAAATGCGTGAAAGCCACTTGCAGCGTCGTGCCGTTTCCATGCCCCGGTAAAGCACTGACAATATCGTCCTTTTGTAGGCGGTTTAAATGGCCGTTGTTTGGAATGTTCGCTGATCGGAAGGCTGCACTGACCACAACCAACAGAAGAGCATGTTGTGCACGAACTATCACTGCGCCTGGAATTTTCTCTGTTGATTGTAGACGCCGTACACTTTCCGTTGATATTAACCTCGGAGACACAGTCTTTTGAAACGACATCGGTGATGCACTGTAAGAGCAGCGAAAAATGCGTTAGCGCCACTTCCAGCGTCGTGCCGTTTCCACGGCCCGGTAAAGCACTGAAAATATCCTCCTTTTGTAGGCGGTTTACATGGCCGTGGTTTTGAATGTTCTCTGATCGAAAGGCTGCACCGACCACAACCAAAACAACAGCATGTCGTGCACGAACTGCCACTGCGCCTGGATTTTTCTCTGTTGATTGTAGACGCCGTACACTTTCCGTTCATATTAACCTCGACGACACGCTCTTTTGAAGCGACATTGGTGATGCGCTGCACGAGCAGCGAAAAATGCGTGAGCGCCACTTGCCGCGTCGTGCCGCTTCCAGGCCCAGGTAAAGAACTGACAATATTCTCATTTTGTAGGCGGTTTACATAGTCATGGTTTGGAATGTTCTCTGATCGGAAGGCTGCACTGACCACAACCTACAGAAGAGCATGTTGTGCACGAACTGTCACTGCGCCTGGAATTTTCTCTGTTGATTGTAGACGCCGTACACTTTCCGTTCATATTAACCTCGGCGACACGCTCTTTTGAAGCCACATTGGTGATGCGCTGCACGAGCAGCGAAAAATGCGTGAGCGCCACTTGCCGCGTCGTGCCGCTTCCACGCCCAGGTAAAGCACTTACAATATCCTCCTTTTGTACGCGGTTTACATGGTCGTGGTTTGGAATGTTCTCTGATCGGAAGGCTGCACCGGCCACAAGCAAGAGAACAACATGTCGTGCACGAACTGTCATTGCGCATGGGTTTTCTCTGTTGATTGTAGACGCCGTACACTTTCCGTTAATATTAACCTCGGCGACACGCTCTTTTGAAGGGACATCCGTGATGCCCAGCACGAGCAGCGACAAATGCGTGAGAGCCACTTGCAGCGTCGTGCCGTTTCCATGCCCCGGTAAAGCACTGACAATATCCTCCTTTTGTAGGCGGTTTACATGGTCGTTGTTTGGAATGTTCGCTGATCGGAAGGCTGCACTGACCGCAACCAACGGAAGAGCATGTTGTGCACGAACTGTCACTGCGCCTGGAATTTTCTCTGTTGATTGTAGACGCCGCACACTTTCCGTTCATATGAACCTCGGCGACACGCTCTTTTGAAGCGACATCGGTGATGCGCTGCACGAGCAGCGAAAAATGCGTGAACGCCACTTGCAGCGTCGAGCCGTTTCCACGCCCCGGTAAAGCACTGGCAATATCCTCCTTTTGTAGGCGGTTTACATGGTCGTGGTTTGGAATGTTCTCTGATGCAAAGGCTGCACCGACCATAACCAACAGAACAGCATGTCGTGCACGAATTGTCACTGCGCCTGGATTTTTTCTCTGTTGATTGCAGACACCGTACACTTTCCGTTCATATTGTCACGTTTTAGTGACGGCAGTCCAGCGGTCAGGAAGGCGCCAGGAATACTTGCAAACGAAGCTCTTTATTAGGGCTGACTTGCGCCCGCAAAAGAACTGAATCACTCGGTGGCGGCGTAAGCAACAAGCGTGCTCGTCAATCGTCGATCTACGAATGTCCGCTGCTCGCGGCATCGCTCAATTTAAAGCCGGCAAGGAAACTTCCAGATACCAGAACAAGATCATCTACAGTAATCTGGAAAAACCTAGATGCAGCCTTTCATGGCTGCGATCAATCGAGATTAGACTGGTCGCTTCTCGCGTCACGAACAAAAATGATAACAGCCCTTTTCTGCTGCCTTGAGCGTGAACGAACACACACTGCAATGATACGTGGCATTACCCCCCTTCCAAAGAAGCATAGTCTCGATGCTTTAAAATGAAAATAAACACGGACAATGAAAACTTCCAGTCCTTTAGCGTTCATAATATGGCTTCAGGCGTACGACATGTACGACTTCCGGGCGTGTGCGGCGTCGCTGAGATGCTGTCGTGCCGTCGGGGATGACTTCGTAGTGGAGGTCACCGATGCGACGGAGAACCTTGTACGGGCCAAAGTAGCGTCGCAGCAACTTTTCACTGAATCCACGGCGGCGAACTGGCGTCCGTATCCAAACACGATCACCTGGCTTGTAATGCGTGTCTCGTCGGCGCAGATTGTAGCGTCGGGCGTCGGTGTGCTGCTGGTCTTGAATGCGAAGCCGCGCAAGTCTTCGGGCTTCCTCGGCGCGATGAAGGTAGGCGGCGACGTCGAGGTTGTCTTCGTCAGAAACGTGCGGGAGCATTGCGTTGAGTGTTGTCGTGGGCTTCCTGCCGTATACCAGCTGGAATGGGGTAAACCTGGTTGTCTCCTGGACGGCAGTATTGTACGCGAAGATCACGTAGGGCAGAATGGAGTCCCACGTCTTGTGTTCGGCATCGATTTACATGGAGAGCATGTCTGCGATGGTCTTGTTCAGACGCTCTGTGAGTCCGTTGGTTTGTGGATGATAGGCAGTTGTCCTCTGATGGCTTGTCTGGCTGTAGTTTAAAATGGCTTGCGTCAGCTCCGCTGTAAATGCCGTCCCTCTGTCTGTGATGAGCACTTCGGGGGCGCCGTGTCGCAGGAGAATTTGCTCGACAAAAAATTTTGCGACTTCTGTTGCGGTACCATTAGGCAACGCTTTTGCTTCGGCGTATCGGGTCATGTAGTCGGTGGCCACGATGATCCACTTGTTACCTGATGATGAAGTCGGAAAGGGGCCGAGGAGGTCCATTCCTATTTGCTGAAAGGGCTTAGTTGCAGGTGGTATGGGGTTGAGGAGTCCGGCTGGTCTATTCGGAGGCGTTTTGCGTCGCTGACACTCACGGCACGTTTCACGTAATGGGAAACGTCGGTAGCTAGCCGCGGCCAATAGTACTTCTCCTGGATGCGGTGCAACGTGCGAGCAATCCCGAGATGCCCTGCAGTCGGCTCATCATGACAAGCCTGCATAATTTCTTGCTTAAGATTCTTGGGCACGACAAGAAGATGTACTGTCCTGTTGGGCGCGAAGTTCTTCTTCAGAAGGACATTATTGTGAAGGACGAAGGACGACAGTTGGCGCTTGAACCCCCGGGGAGGCGATGCGGTCTTGCTTTTCAAATAATCAACTAGCCTTTGCAACTCAGGATCCGAGCGCTGCTGCTGCGCGAAACTGCTGGCGCTTACCGGTCCTAGGAAAGCATCGTCGTCTTCTTCTTCCGGTGCTGCGTCTACGGGGCTCGCGATAGGCAGTCTGCATCGGAATGTTTGCGGCCAGATTTGTAGACTACAGTTATGTCGAATTCTTGAAGACGCAGGCTCCATCGAGCAAGGCGGCCGGAGGGATCTTTCACATTGGCCAGCCAGCAGAGAGCATGGTGATCGCTCACAACCTTGAATGGTCGTCCGTATAGGTAGTGGCGAAATTTCGACGTGGCCCAAATAATGGCGAGACATTCTTTCTCTGTCGTCGAATAGTTGGCTTCGGCTCTCGACAATGAACGGCTAGCGTACGCGATAACTTTCTCCTCTCTGCCGTTCTTCTGAGCGAGGACCGCTCCTAAGCCCACACTGCTTGCATCGGTATGAACTTCGGTTTCGGCGTTTTCATCAAAGTGCCCGAGCACAGGAGGGGACTGTAAGCGGCGTTTCAGCTCGTTGAAAGCTTCCTCTTGCGGCCTTTCCCATTTAAAAGGCACGTCAGCCTTGGTAAGTTGGGTCAAAGGTTCAGCGATGCGCGAAAAGTTCTTGACGAATCGCCGGTAATAAGCGCACAATCCAAGTAATCTGCGTATAGCTTTCTTGTCATTAGGCTGTGGAAACTCTGCGATTGCAGCCGTCTTCTGGGGGTCTGGGCGAACTCCATCCTTGCTTACGACGTGACCAAGAAACAGCAGCTTCTCGTAGGCGAAGTGGCACTTCTCTGGTTTCAGTGTCAGGCCTGAAGACTTGATCGTTTCCAGCACTATCCGTAGCCTTCTGAGGTGGTCTTCAAAGTTTGAGGAGAAGACAACAACGTCATCTAAGTAGACGAGGCAAATCTGCCACTTCAAGCCTGCGAGCACCGTATCCATTACTCGCTGGAACGTCGCTGGTGCAGAGCAGAGGCCGAATGGCATCACCTTGAACTCGAAGAGTCCGTCTGGCGTGATGAACGCAGTCTTCTCGCGATCTCTTTCGTCGACTTCAATTTGCCAGTAGCCGCTCTTCAGGTCCATCGATGAGAAGTACTTAGCGTTGCATAGCCGATCCAGTGTGTCGTCGATGCGGGGGAGGGGGTAGACATCCTTCTTCGTAATGCTGTTCAGGCGGCGGTAATCGACGCAGAAGCGAAGGGTGCCGTCTTTCTTTTTCACTAGGACAACTGGTGCTGCCCAGGGGCTCCTTGAAGGCTGGATGACGTCGTCACGTAGCATTTCCTCAACTTGCTTGCGAATAGCTTGGCGTTCTAGCGGCGATTCGCGGTAGGGGCTCTGTCGCAGTGGTCGGGCGTGTTCGTCTGTGACAATGCGGTGCTTGGCAAGCCGGGTTCTTCGCACATTCGATGCTGATGAGAAGCAATCGCTGTACTTTTGAAGAAGACTGCGTATTTGTTCTTGTCTGCTCCGTGGTAATGCCGGGTTGATATCAAACGTTGGTTGATGGCCTTGGTTAGATGGTTCTACGGGTTGCTCGGGTAGGGAACATGTGTCTCTGATGTCTGCCAGCTCGTCGAGGAATGCGATCGTCGTACCTTTGTTTAGATGCCGGTATTCTTCTGTGAAGTTGGTTAGCAGCACCTGGGCTTGGCCATTTCGGATTTGGGCGACTCCCCTTGCGACGCCCATTCCTCGATCAAGGAGTAACTGGGTGTTCCCCTCGATGACGCCTTCGGCAGTTTCGACGTCTACAGTACCTATGCAGGCGAAGACACTTGATCGGGGTGGCACGCTCAGTACTTCGTCAAGGACGTTTAAGGCAAGGCGATGAGTCGCTGTCGTCGCTGCAGATATGGCTTTGTCCGTGGAAAGCTTGATCGACTTGGATCGAAGGTCGATGATCGCCCGATGTTCATTCAGGAAGTCCATTCCTAAAATCACGTCTCGCGAGCATTGCTGTAGGATCAGGAAGGTTGTCGCGTAGGTTCTCCCATTTACAGTAACTCTCGCGGTGCAGCGTCCTGACGGCGTAATCAGGTTACCACCTGCGGTGCGGATCAGCGGGCCATCCCAAGTTGTTGTTACCTTCCTGAGTCGGACAGCGAGTGGCCCACTCATGACGGACTAGTCAGCTCCGGTGTCTACCAAGGCAGTAACCGCGTGATCGTCGATCATAACTTCAAGGTCACTTGTTCGCGTTTTCGCATTGCACGTTGTCTTCGGTGTACGATCTCGGCTTCGTCGAGTAGTGAGGCTGCGGTGGGCGTACTGCGACGTTATTTCACTGGGCAACGGTAAAAGCTTCAAGTCTGGCCGCGTCGTCGTCGTCGTGGTCGGTGTCGTCGTCGTCGGTGTTGTCGTCGTCGGTGTTGTCGTCGTCGGTGTTGTCGTCGTCGGTGTTGTCGTCGTCGGTGTTGTCGTCGTAGTTGAGGCATGGTCTTGAGTACTCGTCGATGGAGGATCTTTATCATTGCGCTTAGAAGCAACCTCACCTCCAGAGGCTGCTTTATTTAGTATAACCTTCGGGGGCTGGGGGAGCGTCCACGCATGGCGTAACCTCTGCTAGGAGATACAAAGCGCGGGGACGATGGCGACGGGGAACGTGATAGGCGGCTCGGCGATGAGTATTCTTCCCGACGCAAAAACTCCTCGATTTCGGCTGGTCGCTGGCCGGGTCGGGGTCGTGGAGCTTCGTAAGAGAACCCTCGGATGCCCATTCTCCTGTATGGGCAGTACCGGAGAATGTGACCGGCTTCTCCGCTGTGGAAGCATTGTGGGCGGCGCTGGTCGGGTGTTCTCCACTCGACCCATTTCCTCGGCCGTGTACGACGCTCGTAGGAGGGGCGAGTTGGGGCGAGATGGCGGCGCTCAGTGCAGCTGGCTAAGGGCGATAGGGGCTTGGGTCCCGTCGTCGAGGTACAGGACGGCGCACTGCTGCGGCGTAAGTCATGGCTGGAGGCTCCAGAGGCTGCGTGGTAGACAGGAGTCAGGTCTTCCGGCGAATAACTCAAAGGGCTGGCGTCACGACTTGCAGGGGTTGTCCGGTACCTGGAAGGCTACCCCGCACCTCCACCAGATGTCACGTTTTAGTGACGGCAGTCCAGCGGTCAGGAAGACACCAGAAATACTTTCAAACGAAGCTCTTTATTAGGGCTGACTTGCGCCCGCAAAAGAACTGAATCACTCGGTGGCGGCGTAAGCAACAAGCGTGCTCGTCAATCGTCGATCTACGAATGACCGCTGCTCGCGGCATCGCTCAATTTAAAGCCGGCAAGGAAACTTCCAGATACCAGAACAAGATCATCTACAGTAATCTGGAAAAACCTAGATGCAGCCTTTCATGGCTGCGATCAATCGAGATTAGACTGGTCGCTTCTCGCGTCACGAACAAAAATGATAACAGCCCTTTCCTGCTGCCTTGAGCGTGAACGAACACACACTGCAATGATACGTGGCAATATTAACTTCGGCGACACGCCCTTTTGAAGCGACATCGGTGATGCGCTGCACGAGCAGCGAAAAATGCGTGAGTGCCACTTGCCGCGTCGTGCCGCTTCCACGCCCAGGTAAAGCACTGACAATATCCTCATTTTGTAGGCGGTTTACATGGTCGTGGTTTGGAATGTTTTCTGATCGGAAGGCGGCACCGTCCACCAGCAAGAGAACAACATGTCGTGCACGAACTGTCACTGCGCCTGGGTTTTCTCTGTTGATTGTAGACGCCGTACATTTTCCGTTCATATTAACCTCGGCGGCACACTCTTTTGAAGCGACATCGGTGATGCGCTGCACGAGCAGCGAAAAATGCGTGAGCGCCACTTGCATCGTCGAGCCGTTTCCACGCCCCGGTAAAGCACTGACAATATCCTCCTTTTGTAGGCGGTTTACATGGTCGTGATTTGGAATGTTCTCTGATCCAAAGGCTGCACCGACCATAACCAACAGAACAGCATGTCGTGCAAGAATTGTCACTGCACCTGGATTTTTTCTCTGTTGATTGTAGACGCCGTACACTTTCCGTTCATATTGATGCGGGTAGACGACGACGACAAAGAGCGATGGCACGAGTGGGAAGAGTAGAAGAGGACAACGAAGTTCGGACTGTGTTCTCGGTTCCGCTCGCAGCTGTTCTTGTCTATTTGTAAATATCTGTAAATATATTCTTTCCCGCAACATATTTGGTGGAGGTGCGGGGTCAGCCCCTACGTCTACCGACGACGGAGCTCCGCAGCGGCCGCCAGTCGCCTTCACTCATCATGACCCAAGACGCCGCCCAGCAAACTTCAGCCCCGGCCATGACATCACTCGTTCTTTCTCCCCCTTGTGACCCTGGGACCTTTTCTGGTACCGACAACACTGACGTCGACGACTGGATCAACATGTACGAGCGAGTGAGTACCTACAACCGCTGGGATCCGACCCCCATGCTCGCAAATGTAATATTCTATCTAAAAGACACCGCCCGGGTCTGGTATGAGACGCACGAAGACCATCTGACCAGCTGGGACGTGTGCAAAGAGAAACTCCGCGAATTGTTTGGACGGCCGCTCGGCCGAACGCTTGCCGCTAAGAAGGACCTCGCCTCCCGAGCTCAAACATCTACGGAGTCCTATGTGTCGTACATTCAAGATGTGCTGGCCCTCTGTCACAAAGTTAACGCCAACATGCCCGAGTCTGACAAAGTCGGCCACGTGTTGAAGGGAATCGCCGACGATGCCTTCAACTTGCTCGTATACAAGAACTGCACTACAGTCGACGGAATTATTAAGGAATGTCGACGCTTCGAGGAAGCCAAAAGCAGGCGTATTAGCCAGCCGTACACACGCCTTCCCAACACGGCTGCGATTTCTTCATGTGAAGACCTGCGACACCGGGAAACTCCAGCGCCCCCAGAAAATGTGACCCGCATCATCCGACGCGAGCTCGAAGCTATGTCCGCTGCCCCCCTGCATCTACATGATGGCGACAACCGCTTGCCTACCATCTCTCTGGTACAGGCTGTCGTCCGCCAAGAGCTTGCAAACCTTGGTGTCCAGCCCGTCAGCCCTGTACGGTCTTCACCACCACCACCCGAATTCACTGCGATTGCTCCTGGACGACCTCCGTACTTCACTCTACGTCGGCGAAACCCTAACGATTGGCGGACAACCGACGACAGGCCCATTTGTTTCCATTGCCACCGCATTGGCCACATCTCCCGCCACTGTCGAAATTATTGGTCCCGTCGCAGCACATATCGTCCTCTCAGCTCCCACCGCGACGACGAACAGCCCAGCCCCTACACGCCCCCTCGAGCCCAGCACAGTGCTTCAGTCGACGGCCAGATTCCCCGCTCCAGCCGCTCCCCGTCCCCCCTGCGTCGACAGTCTCGTTCGCCCCAACGCCGTCGCTCCTCTCCTGGCCCCTACGGACGCTTGCAAGCGGAAAACTAGACGCTGCAGTGTCTGGAGGTGATGCTGCAGTACAGCCCCAGTCCCAAAAGCCTCGATTAGCCCTTCGCGCACACCATAATTTGCTCGCTATTCATGTCGATGGAGTGCCTGCGCGAGCCCTGATCGATACAGGCGCGCACGTATCCGTCATGAATTCAGCGCTACGACGCCGCCTCCAAAAAGTACTGACCCCTGCACCCAAAGCCGTTCTCCGCGTTGCCGACGGCGGAACGCCTCATGTTGTTGGACTATGCACAGCCCGTGTGACCATATCCGGCCGCCATACATCCGTTCTGTTCTCTGTTCTGGACCAGTGCCCTCATGAAGTCATTCTTGGCCTCGACTTCCTGTCTGAGCATTCAGCCCTCATTGACTGCGCCACTAATGTTGTTCAGCTTGACCTTCCTCTTTCTGCTGAGTCGCCGTCCCCAGTTATACACCGTCTTTGTGCTGTCGACTTTGTCCGTCTACCGCCTCAAGCCGCCACTTAGATTTCTTTCTCATCTGTTCCCCCTGTACCTGATGGTCACTACGTAGTCACTCCGGAACTTGACGTCGCCCTGACGCGCAGCATTGCGCTTCCACATATTGTATTTACATTGTCGGCCAACCGAGCGTACCTTCCGGTCCTGAACTTTGGTTCATCCATCCAACCGCTCCCGCAAGGCATCTCACTCGCCACGCTGTGCCCTGCTGCCGAATGTGTGATATCAGTGGTGGACACCTGCTTACCTTCCACTCAGCAATGCCGGCTGCCTGCGGCCCCATCAACTGAGAACCCAACGGACGACTACGCCGACATGATCGCTTCTGACCTACCGCCAATGCAAGCTCGCGATCTTAGGTGTCTCTTATCATCTTTCCGCGACATCTTCGACTTTGATAGCCGTGTTTTGGCTCGGACCTCTGTGGTAACGCATCACATAAACACCGGTGATTCCGCTCCTCTCCGCAGACGTCCGTACCGAGTGTCCAGCGCCGAACGCACCGTCATAAATCAAGAGGTGGACAAGATGCTCGCAAAAGACATCATCGAGCCCTCGTCAAGTCCTTGGGCTTCACCAGTCGTCCTGGTGAAAAAGAAGGACGGCAGCTGGCGCTTCTCTGTTGATTATCGGCACCTCAACCGCATCACAAAAAAGACGTATATCCACTCCCAAGGATCGATGATGCATTAGACTGCCTCCACGGCGCCAAATATTTCTCTTCAATTGATCTTCGATCGGGGTACTGGCAAATTGCCGTTGATGAGAAGGACCGCGAGAAGACCGCCTTCGTGACGCCTGATGGCTTATACCAGTTGAAAGTCATGCCGTTCGGCCTCTGTAACGCCCCGGCTACCTTTGAGCGAATGATGGACTCCCTTCTTCGTGGCTTTAAATGCTCCACTTGCCTCTGTTACCTAGACGATGTTGTGGTTTTCTCGCCTACTTTTGCCACGCACCTCGAGCGCCTCTCCAATATTCTGACAGTGTTTCGTAACGCCGGCCTTCGGCTGAACTCATCGAAATGCAAGTTCGGTCGTCGCCAACTCACTATTCTCGGACACCTCGTTGACGCTTCTGGTGTGCGCCCAGATCCCATCAAAATTCAAGCTGTGAAGGACTTTCCTCTTCCAAGGTCGTCGAAAGATGTGCGCAGGTTTGTCGGCTTGTGCTCGTATTTTCGCCGTTTTATCAAAGATTTCGCCGGCATCGCTCGTCCCCTCACCGATCTTCTGAAGAACGACACCCCCTTTACCTGGGGCCCTGCTCAAGAGAACTCATTTTCATCCCTCGTCCATTTGCTGACCACTCCGCCCATCTTAGCACATTTTGACCCGTCGTCTCCCACAGAGGTTGGCACGGACGCCTCTGGATATGGCATCGGTGCCGTACTTGCCCAACGTCAACAGGGTCAAGATCGAGTCATCGCTTATGCCAGCCGCCTACTTTCAGCCGCAGAGCAAAATTACACCATTACTGAGCGCGAGTGTCTTGCCCTTGTCTGGGCAGTGGCTAAATTCAGACCCTACCTGTTCGGCCGTTCATTCGCTGTTGACACTGATCACCACGCTCTCTGTTGGCTGTCTTCACTAAAAGATCCCACCGGTCGCCTTGGTCGCTGGCCATTGCGCCTCCAAGAATACTCATACTCCGTCGTGTACAAGTCAAGGCGCCATCACCAGGACGCTGACTGTTTATCCCGATACCCTGTGGAACCACCTGCCCTAGAGGACGCTGAGACCCTGCCCTGCCTCTTAGCTATCTCTGATCTTGCCGATATTGCCAACGAACAGCGCCACGACTCATCTTTACGTCCTATCTTTGATGGCATCCGTTCTGCAAACCGATCTCCGTCTCTGAACCTTTATGTGCTCCAGAACGGCATTTTGTATCGCCGAAACCTACGCTCCGATGGCCCTTCGCTCCTGCTCGTGATACCCCAACATCTACGCTCTTCTGTCCTTGAAGAACTGCACGACCTGCCGACAGCCGGCCACCTTGGCGTGTCATGCACGTACGCTCGGGTGCGGCATCGCTTCTTTTGGCCTGGTCTCTATCGTTCCGTCAAGCGTTACGTCGCCGCTTGCGACCTGTGTCAACGTCGGAAAAGGCCCTCCACTTTGCCTGCCGGTCTTCTGCAACCCATCGACATACCTCCGGAACCTTTTCACCGTGTTGGCCTCGACCTTCTTGGCCCTTTTCCGACGTCCCTCTCCGGCAACAAGTGGATCGCTGTCGCAACTGATTATACGACTCGGTACGCCATCACGCGTGCTTTGCCGTCCAGCTGCGCAACCGATGTTGCCGATTTTCTTCTGCAAGACGTCATCCTTCACCACGGCGCCCCTCGTCAACTGCTCACCGACCGCGGTCGTTATTTTCTATCCAGAGTAGTTCACGACATTCTTCGTTCTTGTGACACGCAGCACCAGCTCGCGACAGCTTACCACCTACAAACTAATGGGCTTACGGAAAGGTTCAACCGCACGCTCACCGACATGTTAGCCATGTACGTATCGCCAGACCACCGCGATTGGGACGCAGCCTTGCCTTATGTGACATTTGCATATAACTCTTCCCTTCATGACAGAACAGGCTATTCTCCTTTCTACCTTTTGTTTGGTAGGCATCCCACCTTGCCTTTGGACACACTCTTGCCGCCTTCTTCAGCCCCCACCACTGCTTACGCTCGGGACGCCATCTCCCAGGCCACGCTGGCGCGCCAAATAGCACGTAATAGGCTCCAAGCCTCTCAAGTTTCCCAGAAGTCAGCTTACGACCGCCGTCACCAGGCCGTCGATTTTACCCCGGGATCACTCGTCCTTCTCTGGACGCCCTCTCGCAGCGTCGGTTTCTCCGAGAAGCTCCTTTCGCACTACCGTGGCCCTTACCGTGTCGTGCGCCGTGTTACCGACGTGAACTATGAAATTGCTCCCCTTGAAACCTCGCCATCGTCCTCTGGCGCCACCACCGACATCGTCCACGTCTGTCGCCTTAAACCTTATCACGACGCCCATACGTCGCCGCCCTAACGCCGAGACGGCGTTTCAGCAGCCGGGGGTCCTGATGCAGGTAGACGACGACGACAAAGAGCGATGGCACGAGTGGGAAGAGTAGAAGAGGACAACGAAGTTCGGACTGCGTTCTCGGTGCCGCCCGCAGCTGTTCTTGTCTATTTGTAAATATCTGTAAATATATTCTTTCCCGAAACAATATTAACCTCGGCGACACGCCCTTTTGAAGCCACATCGGTGATGCGCTGCACGTGCAGCGAAAAATGCGTGAGCGCCACTTGCCGCGTCGGGCCGCTTCCACGCCCCAGTAAAGTACTGACAATATCCTCCTTTTGTAGGCGGTTTACATGGTCGTTGTTTGGAATGTTCGCTGATCGGAAATCTGCACCGAGCACAACCAACAGAACAGCATGTCGTCCACGAACTGTCACTGCGCCTGGATTTTTCTCTGTTGATTGCAGACGGCGTACACTTACCGTTCATATTACGCTCGGCGACACGCCGTTTTGAAGCGACATCGGTGATGCGCTGCACAAGCAGCGAAAAATGCGTGAGCGCCACTTGCAGCGTCGTGCCGCTTCCACGCCTTGGTAAAGCACTGACAATATCCTCCTTTTGTAGGCGGTTTACATGGTCCTTGTTTGGAATGTTCGCTGACCGGAAATCTGCACCGACCACACCCAACAGAACAGCATGTCGTGCACGAACTGCCACTACACCAGGATTTTTCTCTGTTGATTGTAGACGCCGTACACTTTCCGTTCATATTAACCTCGGCGACACGCCCTTCTGAAGCGACATCGGTGATGCCCTGCACGAGCAGCGAAAAATGCGTAAGCGCCACTTGCAGCGTCATGCCGTTTCCACGCCCCGGTAAAGTACTGCCAATATCCTCCTTTTGTAGGCGGTTTACATGGTCGTTGTTTGGAATGTTCGCTGATCGGAACGCTGCACTGACCATAACCAACAGAACAGCATGTTGTGCACGAACTGTTACTGCGCCTGGATTTTTGTCTGTTGATTGTAGACGCCATACACTTTCCGTTCGTATTAACCTCGGCGACACTCTTTTGAAGCGACATCGGTGAAGCCCTGCACGAGCAGCGAAAAATGCGTGAGCGCCACTTGCAGCGTCGTGCCGCTTCAATGCGCCGGCAAAGCACTGAAAATATCCTCCTTTTGTAGGCGGTTTACATGGTCGTTGTTTGGAATGTTCGCTGATAGGAAATCTCCACCGACCACAATCAACAGAACAACATGTCGTACACGAACTGTTACTGCGCCTGGATTTTTGTCTGTTGATTATAGACGCCGTACACATTCCGTTCATGTTAACCTCGGCAACACGCTCTTTTGAAGCGACATCCGTGATGCCCTGCACGAGCAGCGAAAAATGCGTGAGCGCCACTTGCAGCGTCGTGCCGCTTCCACGCCCCGGTAAAGCACTGACAATATCCTCCTTTTGTAGGCGATTTACATCGTCGCTGTTTCGAGTTCTAGCTGATCTGAAGGGTGCACCGAGCACAATAAACAGAACATGTTGTACACGAACTGTCACTGGGCCTGGATTTTTATCTGTTGATTGTAGACGCCGTACACTTTCCGTTCATATTAACCTCGGCGACACTCCGTTTTGAAGCGACATCGGTGATGCACTGCACGAGCAGCGAAAAATCCGTGAGCGCCACTTGAAGCGTCGTGCTGCTTCCACGCCTTGGTAAAGCACTGACAATATCCTCCTTTTGTAGGCGGTTTACATGGTCGTGGTTTCGAATGTTCTCTGATCGAAAGGCTGCACCGACCATAACCAACAGAACAACATGTCGTGCACGAACTTTCACTGCGCCTGGGTTTTCTCTGTTGATTATAGACGCCGTACACTTTCCGTTCATATTAACCTCGGCGACACACTCTTTTGAAGCGACATCGGTGATGCGCTGCACGAGCAGCGAAAAATGCGTGAGCGCCACTTGCAGCGTCGAGCCATTTCCACGCCCCAGTAAAGCACTGACAATATCCTCCTTTTGTAGGCGGTTTACATGGTCGTGGTTTGGAATGTTCTCTGATCCAAAGGCTGCACCGACCATAACCAACAGAACAGCATGTCGTGCACGAATTGTCGCTGCGCCTGGATGTTTTCTCTGATGATTGTAGACGCCGTACACTTTCCGTTCATATTAACCTCGGCGACACGCCCTTTTGAAGCGACATCGGTGATGCGCTGCACGAGCAGCGAAAAATGCGTGAGTGCCACTTGCAGCGTCGAGCCGTTTCCACGCCCCGGTAAAGCACTGACAATATCCTCCTTTTGTAGGCGGTTTACATGAACGTGGTTTGGAATGTTCTCTGATCGAAAGGTGCACCGACCACAACCAAAACCACAGCATGTCGTGCACGAACTGTCACTGCGCCTGGATTTTTCTCTGTTGATTGTAGACGCCGTACACTTTCCGTTCATATTAACCTCGGCGACACGCCCTTTTGAAGCGACATTGGTGATGCCCTGCACGAGCAGAGAAAAGTGCGTGAGCGCCACTTGCCGCGTCGTGCCGCTTCAACGACCCGGTAAAGCACTGACAATATCCTCCTTTTGTAGGCGGTTTACATGGTCGTTGTTTGAAATGTTCGCTGATCGGAAATCTGCACCGACCACAACCAGCAGAACAGCATGTCGTGCACGAACTGTCACTGCGCCTGGATTTTTCTCTGTTGATTGCAGACGCCGTACACTTTCCGTTCATATTACGCTCGGCGACACGCCGTTTTGAAGCGACATCGGTGATGCGCTGCACGAGCAGCGAAAAATGCGTGAGCGCCACTTGCAGCGTCGTGCCGCTTCCACGCCTTGGTGAAGCACTGACAAAATCCTCCTTTTGTAGGCAGTTTACATGGTCGTTGTTTGAAATGTTCGCTGATCAGATATCTGCACCGACCACAACCAACAGAACAGCATGTCGTGCACGAACTGCCACTACGCCAGGATTTTTCTCTGTTGATTGCAGACGCCGTACACTTTCCGTTCATATTACGGTCGGCGACACCCCGTTTTGAAGCGATATTGGTGATGCGCTGCACGAGCAGCGCAAAATGCGTGAGGGCCACTTGCAGCGTCGTGCCGTTTCCACGCCCCGGTAAAGCACTGACAATATCCTCCTTTTGTAGGCGATTTACATCGTCGTTGTTTCGAGTTTTAGCTGATCTGAAGGGTGCACCGACCACAATCAACTGAACAACATGTCGTACACGAACTGTCACTGGGCCTGGATTTTTCTCTGTTGATTATAGACGCCGTACACATTCCGTTCATATTAACCTCGGCAACACGCTCTTTTGAAGCGACATCGGTGATGCGCTGCACGAGCAGCGAAAAATGCGTGAGTGCCACTTGCAGCGTCGAGCCGTTTCCACGCCCCGGTAAAGCACTGACAATATCCTCCTTTTGTAGGCGGTTTACATGGTCGTGGTTTGGAATGTTCTCTGATCGAAAGGTGCACCGACCACAACCAAAACCACAGCATGTCGTGCACGAACTGTCACTGCGCCTGGATTTTTCTCTGTTGATTGTAGACGCCGTGCACTTTCCGTTCATTTTAACCTCGGCGACACGCCCTTTTGAAGCGACATTGGTGATGCCCTGCACCAGCAGAGAAAAGTGCGTGAGCGCCACTTGCCGCGTCGTGCCGCTTCCACGCCCCGGTAAAGCACTGACAATATCCTCCTTTTGTAGGCGGTTTACATGGTCGTTGTTTGGAATGTTCGCTGATCGGAAATCTGCACCGACCACAACCAACAGAACAGCATGTCGTGCACGAACTGTCACTGTGCCTGGATTTTTGTCTGTTGATTGCAGACGCCGTACACTTTCCGTTCATATTACGCTCGGCGACACGCCGTTTTGAAGCGACATCGGTGATGCGCAGCACGAGAAGCGAAAAATGCGTGAGCGCCACTTGCAGCGTCGTGCCGTTTCCACGCCCCGGCAAAGCACTGACAATATCCTCCTTTTGTAGGCGGTTTACATGGTCGTTGTTTGGAATTTTCGCTGATCGGAAAGCTGCACCGACCACAACCAACAGAACAGCATGTCGTGCACGAACTATCACTGCGCCTGGATTTTTCTCTGTTGATTGCAGACGCCGTACACTTTCCGTTCATATTACGCTCGGCGACACGCTGTTTTGAAGAGACATCGGTGATGCGCTGCACGAGCAGCGAAAAATGCGTGAGCGCCACTTGCATCGTCGTGCCGCTTCCACGCCTTGGTGAAGCACTGACAATATCCTCCTTTTGTAGGCTGTTTACATGGTCGTTGTTTGAGATGTTCCCTGATCAGAAATCTGCACCGACCACAACCAACAGAACAGCATGTCGTGCACGAACTGCCTCTACGCCAGGATTTTTCTCTGTTGATTGCAGACGCCGTACACTTTCCGTTCATATTACGGTCGGCGACACCCCGTTTTGAAGCGATATTGGTGATGCGCTGCACGAGCAGCGAAAAATGCGTGAGCGCTACTTGCAGCGTCGTGCCATTTCCATGCCCCGGCAAAGCACAGACAATATCCTCCTTTTGTAGGCGGTTTACATGGTCGTTGTTTGGAATATTCGCTGATCGGAAGGCTGCACTGACCACAATCAACCGAACAAATGTCGTACACGAACTGTTACTGCGCCTGGATTTTTCTCTGTTGATTATAGACGCCGTACACATTCTGTTCATATTAACCTCGGCAACACGCTCTTTTGAAGCGACATCCGTGATGGCCTGCACGAGCTGCGAAAAATGCGCGAGCGCCACTTGCAGCGTCGTGCCGCTTCCACGCCCCGGTAAAGCACTGACAATATCCTCCTTTTGTAGGCGATTTACATCGTCGTTGTTTCGAGTTTTAGCTGATCTGAAGGGTGCACCGACCACAATCAACAGAACAACATGTCGTACACGAACTGTCACTGGGCCTGGATTTTTATCTGTTGATTGTAGACGCCGTACAATTTCCGTTCATATTAACCTCGGCGACACGCCCTTTTGAAGCGACATCGGTGAAACGCTGCACGAGCAGCGAAAAATGCGTGAGCGCCACTTGCAGCGTCGTGCTGCTTCCACGCCTTGGTAAAGCACTGACAATATCCTCCTTTTGTAGGCGGTTTACATGGTCGTGGTTTGGAATGTTCTCTGATCGAAAGGCTGCACCGACCATAACCAACAGAACAGCATGTCGTGCACGAACTGCCACTACGCCAGGATTTTTCTCTGTTGATTGCAGACGCCGTACACTTTCCGTTCATATTACGCTCGGCGACACCCCGTTTTGGAGCGACATTGGTGATGCGCTGCACGAGCAGCGAAAAATGCGTGAGCGCCACTTGCAGCGTCGTGCAGTTTCCACGCCCCTGTAAAGCACTGACAATATCCTCCTTTTGTAGACGCTTTACATGGTCGTTGTTTGGAATGTTCGCCGATCGGAAGGCTGCACCGACCATAACCAACAGAACAGCATGTCGTGCACGAATTGTCACTGCGCCTGGATTTTTCTCTGTTCATTGTAGACGCCGTACACTTTCCGTTCATATTAACCTCGGCGACACGCCCTTTTGAAGCGACATCGGTGATGCCCTGCACGAGCAGCGAAAAATGCGTGAGCGCCACTTGCAGCGTCGTGCCGTTTCCACGCCCCGGTAAAGCACTGACAATACCCTCCATTTGTAGGCGATTTACATCGTCGTTGTTTCGAGTTTTAGCTGATCTGAAGGGTGCACCGACGACAATCAACAGAACAACATGTCGTACACGAACTGTCACTGGGCCTGGATTTTTATCTGTTGATTGTAGACGCCGTACACTTTCCGTTCGTATTAACCTCGGCGACACACTCTTTTGAAGCGTCATCGGTGATGCCCTGCACGGGCAGCGAAAAATGCGTGAGCGCCATTTGCAGCGTCGTGCCGTTTCCATGCACCGGCAAAGCACAGACAATATCCTCCATTTGTAGGCGGTTTACATGGTCGTTGTTTGGAATATTCGCTGATCGGAAGGCTGCACTGACCACAATCAACAGAACAACATGTCGTACACGAACTGTTACTGCGCCTGGATTTTTCTCTGTTGATTATAGACGCCGTACACATTCCGTTCGTATTAACCTCGGCGACACACTCTTTTGAAGCGACATCGGTGATGCCCTGCACGAGCAGCGAAAAATGCGCGAGCGCCACTTGCAGCGTCGTGCCGCTTCCACGCCCCGGTAAAGCACTGACAATATCCTCCTTTTTTAGGCGATTTACATCGTCGTTGTTTCGAGTTTTCGCTGATCTGAGGGGTGCACCGACCACAATCAACACAACAACATGTCGTACACGAACAGTCACTGGGCCTGGATTTTTATCTGTTGATTGTAGACGCCGTACAATTTCCGTTCGTATTGCTACGGACGCTGGGAGGACGACGAAGTGGTTTTGTTAAGAAGACGACGCTGAGGTGCGAGCTTGTGTGCTGTGAGACTACTCCAAGCCGTCGGTCCCTTGCGTAGCAGATTACCTCTGCTGTTTCTATTGCTGCTTCTAGCCGCCACGTATCATTTGGTGGAGGTTGCTAAATTCGATCCCCGACCTCAAGCTGGCTCTCCGCCGTGGCCGCCGTCTCGCCACCATGTCTAACGAGTCCGAGCCATCTCCCTCTCCGTCAACACCGCCAGCGGTCGTCGTCGCCCACCACCGCGAACCGGGCACGTTCTGCGGTACCGACGACGTTGATGTGGACGACTGGCTGGCCCTTTACGAACGCGTCAGCACGCACAACAGGTGGGATCCAACGCTGATGCTCGCTAATGTCATATTTTATCTGACCGGCACCGCGAGAGTGTGGTTCGAAACCCACGAAGAGGACTTGACCTCATGGGACATCTGTAAACAGAAGCTCCGCGACCTCTTCGGAAAACCCACCGGCCGCCAACTCGCCGCCAAGAAGGCCCTCGCGTCACGCGCCCAAACTTCCTCCGAGCCATACATAGCGTACATACAAGACGTCCTCGCCTTGTGCCGTAAAGTGGATAAAGACATGTCCGAGGCAGATCGAGTTGGCCACATACTGAAAGGCATTGCCGACGATGCCTTTAACCTGCTTCTATGCAAAGACTGTTCCACGGTCTCCTCTGTTGTTGAGGTGTGCCGGCGTTTCGAGCAAGCCAAACACCGGCGCATTTCTCACCGTTTTGAACGGCTGCCGAACACTGCTGCTAGCTCCTCGTGTGAAGATCTGCCAACATTGCGGCAGCCTTCCGACCCGGCTAACTTAACCCGTATCGTGCGCCGCGAACGGGAGGCGATGACGCCCGCTGTTTCTTCCTTGCCACTGCCGGACAACACCTTGGCCCTCATCCAAGCCGTCGTTCGACAGGAGGTTGCGAACATGGCCGTCCCTTCTCGCGTCGTGGACAACGCTCATGCCAGCCCGGACCCTCCAGTGATCGCAGCTGCCACTTACAGTCGCAGCTTCTCGCCTCGGTACCGATATCGCAATCCAGCCGAATGTCGCACCTCTGATGACAGGCCGATCTGTTTTACCTGCTCTCGCGTCGGACACATCTCCCGTCACTGCCGCAGCCGTTGGTCCCCGCCACCTCGCCCCTACTCCTTCGTCGATCGCCGCAACGACTACGGCCCGCGCCGCTTCACCCCACGTCCCGATCAGCTCCGTGACGAGCCCGCTCCGCAAGCTCGTGGGTCCAGCCGCTCACCTTCCCCATTAGGCCGCCGCTCCCGTTCTCCTACCACACGCCGCAGCCCTTCTCCTTCGACCTCCCGCCACTTCTCGGAAAACTAGCCGATGCAGCCCCCGGAGGTGACGCTGCATCATTGACCCGGCCTGAAAGTCCTCTCTTGACCCCCGCTGCCCAACGTAATCTCTTGAATGTTCTCGTGGATGGTGTCCCGGTCCTTGCCCTCATTGATACTGGCGCCCAAGTGTCTGTCCTGAGCTCTTCTTTGCGCCGCCGCCTGAAGAAAGTTTTAACGCCTGCCGCCATGTCCACGGTTCGCGTCGCCGATGGCAGCCCCGCTGCCGTGATTGGAATGTGCACTGCGAGAGTCAGCATTGCCGGACGTCATATACCCGTTCTGTTCACCGTCCTGACCAGGTGCCCTCAGGACCTAATCCTTGGCCTTGACTTTTTAACCGCCCATTCAGCTCTTATTGACTGTTCCTCAGGCCTTCTCCGATTGGATCTGCCCCTGTGCAATGACGACTCCACCAGCTCACCTCGCCTTCAATCCACCGAGTTTGCTCGTCTCCCGCCACAAGGTGCTGTCTACATCCCTATGTCGCCTTCTCCTCCCGTCCCTGATGAAGACTACGTCGCCTGCCCTATCACCGCTGTGATTCTGAATCGTAACGTCCTCTTTCCCCACACCATTGTCCACATCACCAACAACTGCACCTGCCTCCCTGTCCTCAACTTCAGCCTGTCCCCTCAGGTACTTCCGACCGGCATTTCATTTGCTGATCTGTCCCCATTGACCGATTGCACAGTCTCTGTCCTGGCTCCTGACCCAACGACTGCCGTATCCAATGTCCCTACATTGCATCCCTCCAGTGAGGATTCTATTTCCCGGATGATAGCGGCCGATCTACCCTCTGCTGATTCTACAGCTCTTCACAGCCTCTTGTCCTCCTACAGTGATATTTTTGATTTTGGGGACCGTCCCTTGGGCCAAACCTCTGTTGTCGCCCACCACATTGACACCGGCGAGGCCCGTCCTATTCACAGACGGCCCTATAGGGTCTCCCTCGCAGAGCGCCGTGTTATTCAGGCAGAAGTGGACAAGATGCTGGCCCGCAACATCATCGAGCCTTCGACTAGTCCTTGGGCGTCCCCTGTCGTGCTTGTTAAAAAGAAAGATCAAACTTGGCGATTCTGCGTCGATTACCGCCATCTGAATGCCGTCACAAAGAAAGACGTCTACCCTTTGCCCCGAATTGACGACGCTCTCGACTGCTTGCACGGCGCCAGTTACTTTTCCTCCATCGATCTTCGCTCAGGTTACTGGCAGATTGCTGTCGATGAACGGGATCGGGAGAAAACCGCCTTTGTCACCCCGGACGGCCTGTACCAGTTTAAAGTCATGCCTTTTGGCCTGTGCAATGCCCCTGCCACCTTCGAGCGCATGATGGACTCCCTCCTGCGCGGTTTTAAGTGGACGACATGCCTCTGCTACCTAGATGACGTGATTGTTTTTTCGTCCACATTCCAAAGCCATCTTCATCGCCTTTCAGCCATCCTTGCCGTCTTCCGCCGCGCTGGTCTTCAGCTGAACTCGAAGAAATGTACCTTCGGCCGCCGCCAGCTCAAGGTCCTTGGCCACTTGGTCGATTCTGCTGGGATCCAACCCGACCCCGACAAGGTCCGCGCCGTGCGTTCATTTCCCACTCCGCGCTCCTCCGGTGATGTGCGCAGCTTTCTCGGCCTATGTTCCTATTTCCGCCGGTTCATCCAGAACTTTGCGGAAATAGCCCGACCTCTTACCACGCACCTCAAGAAGGACATCCCGTTCTCTTGGGGACCCCCCCAAGCTGACGCCTTCAGAGCCCTTATCAATGCCCTCACTGCTCCGCCTGTGTTGGCTCACTTCGATCCTTCAGCCCCTACGGAACTTCGGACCGATGCGAGCGGCCATGGCATTGGTGCCCTACTTGCTCAGCGGCAACGCAACAAGCTTCGCGTTATTGCGTACGCCAGCCGTCTCCTTTCTGTGTCAGAGCGCAACTGTTGTGTCACCGAGCGGGAATGCCTCGCCCTGGTTTGGGCTATTGCAAAATTCCGCCCTTAGTTGTTTGGGCACCCTTTCTCTGTTATCACTGATCACCACGCCTTATGCTGGCTTTCTTCGCTCAAAGACCCTACAGGCTTGCGGAATCAGCACAGAGAAGTTCCTCGAGGCGATGGCTTTCTACCTAAGGTCAACGTTCATCAGTTTCAATGAAGAACTGTTTGCACAGAAGAAGGGCGTGTGCATAGGATCCTGTGTCGCACCTCTACTCAGCGATCTTCTGCTTGCGAAGGCTGATCGTCGGCTAAAAGAAGCGTTGCTGAACACCAGCGTGATAAGGGTTTTCCGTTTTGTCGACGACTTCCTCGTTGTCTACAAAAAGTCGGATCAGGACCCAGGCAAGGACGTGGAGGCTCTTTTCAAGGTCTTCTCTGAAAATTTGGGTGAGTTTGAACTCACGAAAGAACTGCCTGACGAAGGCCAACTTCAGTACCTTGACCTACGGTTGTTCTCGAGTGAGGACCATCTGTGTTGGTGCTATGCTCCGAGGTCTAAGAAATGCCTTCTGCCTTACTCGTCCGCGCATACCACGCTTGTCAAACGAGCAATAGCTTTGGGCGCCTTGAACAATGCCCTCAAAAAATCGTGCCATCACCGACAGCAAGCTAGCATGGAATCTCAGCTGAAACGTCTACGCGAAGCGGGTTTCCCGGATGCCCTCATTTCAGGGATCGGCTTCAAGCTCCTGAAGGATCTCCGCCTATCTAGCCTCCCGATGAGGCCACGCAAAGAAAGAGAGAAGATGGCTGTTATGCCGTATCTGCACGGGATCAGCCACTCGTTGAAGAAGATAGTAGGGCGTGCTGGAGTGAACTTGGTCCTAACCGCACCCAGAAAGCTCAATATGCTTTGCAGAATGGTGAATGAAGATGCCCCAAAACCAGCGCGGTGCAGTAAGAAACATGAAAAAATGTTCACCACCTGTGACACGGAGGTAATCTACTAGATACCGCTGTCATGCGGCGCATCTTATGTGGGCCAAAGTGGACGCTGCATAAACGACCGTCTACGAGAGCACGCCATAAACATCCGCACGGGATACGGCAGCACGCTGCCAAAACACGTATCTGCCTGTCATTGCACACCTAACCTTGGACGAAGCCAGATTTTGAGGCGGTACAATCATCAGCAAAAACGTGAACTATATGAAGCATTCATCATAGACAGGAAAGGCGCGTCATGCGTTAGCACTCCATCGATGGCACTGACAAGAAAAGAGATTAAATATCTTGAATAACCTTTGACGACATGATGCGACAGGAGGATATCTCCTCGCCTTCCTTTGGTTGTTTTTTGTTTTCCTTTCCGGTATTTATTGCGAGCAATGCAATAAACCATGCAGTTGTAAGTTCAGCGCTGTGTGTGTGCGTGTGTTCTTTCTTCGTCCCGTGTAAGCGCGCTGTTTTACGGTGTGACCCTACAGGCCGGCTGGGGCGCTGGGCTCTTCGCCTTCAAGAGTACACATTTTGTGTCGTCCACAAGTCCGGCCGCTTGCACCAGGACGCGGATTGCTTGTCCCGTTACCCTGTCGATGCGCCTTCCTCCAACGAATGCGAGGCTGACGCCTGCGTCTTATCCATCTCGGCCTTCCGCAACATTGCGCAAGAACAGCGCTTGGATACTTCGCTACGTTTCCTCATCGACCGCCTCACTGCCAACCGCTGTGATGCGTCCCTTGCCCCGTTTGTGCTCCATGAGAACGTCCTCTACCGGCGCAATATGCGGCCTGACGGCGCTGACCTCTTGCTGGTGGTCCCGCAACACCTGTGCCGCAGCGTCCTTGAGCAGCTTCATGACGTTCCCACGGCCGGTCATCTTGGAGTCTCCCGCACCTACGACAGCGTGCGCCGCCGCTTCTTTTGGCCCGGTCTATACCGTTCTGTCCGCCGTTATGTGGCCGCTTGCGAGCTGTGCCAACGACGGAAGACGCCCTCGGTTCTCCCTCCCGGACACCTTCAGCCGATTCCCATCCCCGAAGACCCGTTTTCCCGTGTCGGCCTCGACCTGCTCGGCCCTTTTCCGGTGTCTGCTATGGGAAACAAATGGATCGCGGTTGCGACGGACTACTCCACGCGCTACGCTATTACGCGAGCGATCCCAACCAGCTGCGCAACTGATGTCGCTGACTTTCTCCTGCACGACGTGATACTCCACCACGGTGCTCCCCGTCACCTGCTCACCGATCGCGGCCGCTGCTTTCTTTCCAAAGTGGTCGCCGAACTGCTCCGCTTCTGCTCCGTCCGTCATCAATTCGCCACGGCCTACCATCCGCAGACGAACGGGCTCACTGAACGTCTGAACCGTACCCTCACCAACATGATTTCCATGTACGTCTCCGACCATCACCGCGACTAGGATATTAGCCTCCCATTTGTTACATTCGCCTACAATTCTACGCGTCACGATACAGCCGGTTTCTCCCCTTTTTATCTTCTCTTTGGCCGCGATCCTTTGGTGCCCTTCGACAGTGTGCTGCCCGCCACCGCCTCCACGAGTCCTTACGCTCGGGACGCCATCGCTCGCGCCGACGCTGCCCGTCTTGTCGCCCGCCAGCGGCTGTCAGCCTCCCAAGTCAATCAGAAACGGCGTCATGACTGTCGCCGTCGTGAAGTCACCTACTCTCCTGGCTCTCTTGTTTTACTCTGGGTCCCTTCCCGCCGTGTGGGCCTTTGTGAAAAACTGCTTCCCCGATATACAGGCCCTTATCGGGTCGTACGTCCGGTGACCGCGGTGACGTACGAGATCACCCCGCTACATCCGCCATCCCCGGCCGCTGCTCCCCGCACCGACATCGTCCATGTGTCCCGCCTCAAACCTTACAACTCGCCGTCTAGCTGGCCTGTGTAGTGCGCACCGGGACGGTGCTTTTGCCGCGAGGGGGTCATGCTACGGACGCTGGGAGGACGACGAAGTGGTTTTGTTAAGAAGACGACGCTGAGGTGCGAGCTTGTGTGCTGTGAGACTACTCCAAGCCGTCGGTCCCTTGCGTAGCAGATTACCTCTACTGTTTCTATTGCTGCTTCTAGCCGCCACGTATCAGTATTAACCTCGGGGACACGCCGTTTTGAAGCGACATCCGTGATGCGCTGCACGAGCAGCGAAAAATGCGTGAGCGCCACTTGCAGCGTCGTGCCGCTTCCACGCCTTGGTAAAGCACTGACAATATCCTCGTTTTGTAGGCGGTTTACATGGTCGTTGTTTGGAATGTTCGCTGATCGGAAATCTGCACCGACCACAACCAACAGAACAGCATGCCGTGCACGAACTGCCACTACGCCCGGATTTTTCTCTGTTGATTGCAGACGCCGTACACTGTCCGTTCATATTACGCTCGGCGACACGCCGTTTTGAAGCGACACCGGTGATGCGCTGCACGAGCAGCGAAAAATGCGTAAGCGCCACTTGCAGCGTCGTGCCGTTTCCACGCCCCGGAAGAACACTGACAATATCCTCCTTTTGTAGCCGGTTTACATGGTCGTTGTTTGGAATTTTCGCTGATCGGAAGGCTGCACCGACCACAACCAACAGGACAACATATCGTGCACGAACTGTCACTGCGCTTCGATTTTTCTCTGTTGATTGTAGACGCCGTACACTTTCCGTTCGTATTAACCTCGGCGACACACTCTATTGAAGCGACATCGGTGATGCCCTGCACGAGCAGCGAAAATTGCGTGAGCGCCACTTGTAGCGTCGTGCCGTTTCCATGCCCCGGTAAAGCACAGACAATATCCTCCTTTTGTAGGCTGTTTAAATGGTCGTTGTTTGGAATATATGCTGATCGGAAGGCTGCACTGACCACAATCAACAGAACAACATGTCGTACACGAACTGTCACTGGGCCTGGATTTCTATCTGTTGATTGTAGACGCCGTACACTTTCCGTTCGTATTAACCTCGGCGACACGCTCTATTGAAGCGACATCGGTGATGCCCTGCACGAGCAGCGAAAAATGCGTGAGCGCCACTTGCAGCGTCGTGCCGTTTCCACGCCCCCGTAAAGCACTGACAATACCCTCCATTTGTAGGCGATTTACATCGTCGTTGTTTCGAGTTTTAGCTGATCTGAAGGGTGCACCGACCACAATCAACAGAACAACATGTCGTACACGAACTGTCACTGGGCCTGGATTTTTCTCTGTTGATTATAGACGCCGTACAGTTTCCGTTCATATTAACCTCGGCGACACGCTCTTTTGAAGCGACATCCGTGATGCCCTGCACGAGCAGCGAAAAATGCGTGAGCGCCACTTGCAGCGTCGTGCCGCTTCCACGCCCCGGTAAAGCACTGACAATATCCTCCTTTTGTAGGCGCTTTACATGGTCGTTGTTTGGAATGTTCGCCGATCGGAAGGCTGCACCGACCATAACCAACAGAACAGCATGTCGTGCACGAATTGTCACTGGGCCTGGATTTTTCTCTGTTGATTATAGACGCCGTACACTTTCCGTTCGTATTAACCTCCGGGACACGCTCTTTTGAAGCGACATCCGTGATGCCCTGCACGAGCAGCGAAAAATGCGTGAGCGCCACTTGCAGCGTCGTGCCGCTTCCACGCCCCGGTAAAGCACTGACAATATCCTCCTTTTGTAGGCGCTTTACATGGTCGTTGTTTGGAATGTTCGCCGATCGGAAGGCTGCACCGACCATAACCAACAGAACAGCATGTCGTGCACGAATTGTCACTGGGCCTGGATTTTTCTCTGTTGATTGTGGACGCCGTACACTTTCCGTTCGTGTTAACCTCGGCGACACACTCTTTTGAAGCGTCATCGGTGATGCCCTGCACGAGCAGCGAAGAATGCGTGAGCGCCATTTGCAGCGTCGTGCCGTTTCCATGCACCGGCAAAGCACAGACAATATCCTCCTTTTGTAGGCGGTTTACATGGTCGTTGTTTGCAATATTCGCTGATCGGAAGGCTGCACTGACCACTATCAACAGAACAACATGTCGTACACCAACTGTTACTGTGCCTGGATTTTTCTCTGTTGATTATAGACGCCGTACACATTCCGTTCGTATTTACGTCGGCGACACACTCTTTTGAAGCGATTCCCCGCAGGGAGGCGTCTGCAGCATGCAGACGTTGGTGAGTGGCGACACCACGGGGTTAGCCCGAGCATCCGCAGGGACATCCCCACAGGGGGATGATGGTGAACAATGCGTCACCACGGACCCGAGCATCCGCGCTTAGCCGTGCGTGGCATCGCCGTGTCCGGGGAAAAGGGGATCCTGGTGGTTGAGCCGATGCCGAGCGTTTGGACCCTTAAGGCCCCTCGGCGGAGGCAACACACCACTTTGGCCCCAGCTTTCTGTAGACGGCACCTCCGGCCTGACCCGACCGGGGGAAATCGGCAGTCGCCTTTTCCTGTCCTCCCCTCTACCTTTCACTTTCCTATTTCCTTTCTTACAACTTTCCTGTATCCTCCTCTCTTCTTTGTTTTTTCCTTTTTCCTGGCGGCGAGGGTTAACCGTGTGTGACCAACTACCCTGAGTTGAGTCATATTAGGTTATAGTTAAGGTGTACAGCTGGCGTGGGCAGGACTTTCTTTCAAGTACCTGTCGCGTCCCCTTGTTGGACTCCATGGTGGGTGGCTGGCACCATGACCGAAAAACTACATTTTTTTATGGCTCCCCCCTTTCAAAACTTGATCGCTCTCTCAAGAGAGGGCGGACCGAAGCAGATGACTTTTTCCAGAAAAGAAAAGTATCCTTTCCAAAATTTCATGTCATTCACAGTAAAGCAGAAGAAACACAAGCAAGGATAATATCCCCATTCCAAGTCTCAAAACGCTTGACGGATGCCTTAGGCCTTGGCTACAAGGTGTAAAAAATGGCCAGTGGCGACTTACTTCTTGAACTGCGCGACAGCATACAACACTCAAAAGTTGCAACAATTGTATCCATTGGGGACATCCCTGTCTCTGTGACCCCACATCGGTCTCTGAATACTGTACGAGGCATCATTTCTGAAATAGATTTTGTCCACCTTTCTGAAAAGGAAATGCTCGAAGGACTTACTGACCAAGAAGTTATAGATGTCCACCGGATCAAGATCCGGAAGGATGGCAAAGAAGTGGACACCAAACACCTGATCTTGACATTCAACATGAGCACATTACCCGAATCCATTGAAGTAGGCTACCTGAAAATAAATGTAAGACCGTATATTCCCAACCCACGCAGATGTTTCAACTGCCAGAGATTTGGCCACGGCTCCCAGAGTTGTCGCGGCCGCAAAACTTGCGCAAAATGCTCTTCGAAGGACCACCAATCCGAAGAATGTGTTGCTAACCTACGGTGTGCAAACTGTGATGGCGACCATGCTGCCTACTCCAGGGCTTGTCCGTCCTGGAAAAAAGAGAAAGAAATCATTACTCTCAAGACTACGCAAAACATTTCTTTCAAAGAAGCAAGAAGGCAATACTCTCAAACAAACAAATTCACCTTCACTGCAAAAACAAACTTCGCCGATGTGGTGCGTGGGCGCGGCGCACCACACCAGGCTTCGGCACCTGTCCAGGCCACACGTAGTGAGCCTGTGGCGGGGCCATCCGCGCCATCTGGTGGAGTAGCTCACGCTACTCCGCCTACCTCAAAGGAGGGGACGCAGACCCCCGGGTCGGCGGGCCCAAAGACCTCTTCCCACAGGTCGAGGTCAAATTCGAAATTCAATGTGCCTCCTGCACGGTCGTCCAGTGCCTCCGCAGAGGCGATGGACACGACCCCGGGCAGCCCCTCGCCGTCCACGTCGGACGGTCGGCGGAGCTCCCTGGATCGGTCAAAAAGAGACAGGCCCCGAGTCACGGGGCCATAAACAACTTGATCTAGTTTTTTCAATCAGTACAAACACAAAACTAAGATGGCTTTCATAATGCAATGGAACTGTAGAGGAATGTTGAGGAACTACAATGATATAACTCATATTCTAGGGTCAGTGATGCCTCTAGCCCTATGTCTCCAGGAGACCAATCTTGGTCCACAACATTCAAATATCTTAAAACATTATAAAAATTTTAGGCGTGATCGCGAACATGCAAATAGACTGTCGGGAGGCGTCGCAATCATCATCGAAAGCGGCATCCCGGCTCAAGAAATCAAACTGAAAACGAAATTTGAGGCGGTTGCGGTTAGCGTCATCAGCTACAAAACCATTACAATATGTTCTGTATATCTTCCCCCACACATCACATTAACATGCCAAGATCTAGAAGGCCTGATCGATGAACTGCCGGAGCCATCCCTGGTAGTTGGCGATTTTAACGCTCACTCTCCGTTTTGGGGAAGCGAACGCTGTGACTCTAGAGGCCAAACAATCGAAGATTTTATACTTTCGAATAATGTCTGTCTTTTAAATACGGGAAAAGCCACATATTGCTGTCCAAGCACAGCAAAAATGAGCTCTCTCGATTTAGCTTTCGCATCACCATTACTTTTTAACGATTTTAAATGGGATGTTTTAAATGACCCCATGGGCAGCGATCACTTACCTACCATCATCAGGCTCTCATCGTCGACTCCAATCATCCCCACAAGGCCACGGCGCTGGAAAATTCAGCTCGCCGACTGGTCACTTTTTACAAAAAGTGCCACTCTGGAAAAGGAATTTTGTGACGACCTTAGCACAGATGAAATTAATGAGAAGTTTACTGAATGCATAATATCGGCCGCAACACTCGCTATACCACGAACAACAGGACTTGCACAAAAGAAACACAAAGTGTGGTGGACAAAAGAATGCACATTAGCAAAAAAACAACAAAAGAAAGCCTGGAGCGCTCTGCGTCGATATCCCACTGCAGAGAACCTACTCACCTTTAAGAAGGCAAAAGCCAGAGCGCGGTATGTGCGAAGAAATGCAGAGAAAACCTCTTGGCAGAAATATGTCTCCTAAATAAATAGTTCAATAACATCAAAGAAAATGTGGGAAAAAGTTCGTAAATTTACTGGTGACCATACCCCTTTCACACTTCCTCTCTTGACGGCACCCGGGACACAAACATCTTTAGAAGAACAGGCCAACATACTGGGCGAGCATTTTGCTGAGATCTCAAGCTCATCCAACTACACAAACACATTTCAGAAACACAAATCAATAGCTGAAAAACAAAAATTTCCATCTGGAGCAGGTGTACATGAGGATTATAACCAGCCTCTCACACTACAAGAATTAAATAAAGTATTATCTTCTGGAAAAAAGACAGCACCAGGACCAGACAACGTGCATTACGCTATGCTTGCACATCTCTCCGTGGCTGCTGTAGAGGCACTGTTAAAATTCTTTAATAAAATCTGGATAACTGGAAATATACCTGACGAGTGGAAAAAAGCAGTCATAATACCTTTTCTCAAACCCGGAAAACCACCAACAAGTCCTAGCAGTTACAGACCAATAGCCCTCACCAGCTGCATTGCTAAATCTTTCGAAAGTGTAATAAACATTAGACTAACCTTCGTACTTGAATCTCGGCAACTACTAGATAAACACCAATGTGGGTTTAAGAAAACATGCTGCACCACAGATCATCTTGTCCGCCTAGAAAACACCATCCGGGAGGCGTTCATCCACAAGCAGCACTGTATTGGGGTCTTCTTCGACTTGGAGAAGGCCTACGATACTACGTGGAAGTTCGGCATCCTCCGTGACCTAGCAGAGCTAGGTATCCGCGGCAGGATGTTGAACTGCTTGAACGACTTCCTGGCTAACCGCACATTCCGAGCCCGCCTAGGAGCAACTCTCTCCATGACTTTCACCCAAGAGAACGGCGTACCCCAGGGGTGCATTCTAAGCACGACACTCTTCATAGTAAAAATGAATTCCTTAGCTAAAGTAATACCCAAGTCCATAATGTATTCAGTCTATGTAGATGACCTACAAATAGCATGCACGTCCTCTAGCATATCAACCTGTGAGAGACAAATACAAATCACACTAAATAAACTAGGTGCTTGGGCAGACATAAATGGGTTTAAATTTTCTCCTCAAAAAACAGTAGCTGTTCTTTTTTCATTGCGACGAGGCCTACAGGTCGATCCCAGTCTATACTTGAATCACACTGCGCTACCAATTAAACTAGAACACAAATTTTTAGGCGTAACTTTCGACAAGAAACTCACATTTCTACCACATATTAACAACCTTAAAAAGAAAGCTTCTCAAGCCCTCAATATCTTAAAAGTTCTCTCACGGAAGCGGTGGGGGTCCGATAGAGCAAGCCTTTTACAAATATATCGCTCTCTGGTGCGCTCCAAGCTGGACTACGGGTGCATAGTATATGGTTCGGCAAGAGCATCCTACTTAAAAAGATTAGACCCCATTCATAATCTTGGTCTGCGCCTATCATCTGGAGCATACAGAACATCACCAGTAGTTAGCCTTTACGTTGAAACTAATGAAGCCGCTCTTGAGGATCGAAGAATCGCCCTTACATGCTCATATGTCTTAAAAATCCGTTCTCTTCCGAAACATCTCTGCCATCCAGTTGTCACCAAGTGCCCATCTAAAAGATTATTCATCAACAAACCACATTCTATCAGACCATTACTATTGCGCTTTGAAGACAAATGTGAAGAGCTAAGAGTACTAGATGCCCTACCGAATATTGCACAAAGGAATGAATATTTACCACCATGGTACAGCCTGCCTTCAGTATGTGACCTCACAATGACACATTTAGATAAAAAGCAAACGCCAAATGAGTACATATTACAGGAATTCTTTGCACTACAAGAAAAGTATGACACTTACATTGAATTTTACACCGATGGCTCAAAAACAGAAAATCACGTTGGAAGTGCAGTAATCCAAGGAAAAAACAAACAGATAATGCGACTACCAGAATGCGCATCGGTTTTTACTGCTGAGTGTTATGCCATCTTTGTAGCTGTGGAAAAAATAGTAAGAGAGAATATCAAAAATAGCATCATTTACACCGATTCCCTGAGTATGCTCAAAGCACTGCACTCCAGAAATGCTGCTGAACCCATAATAGGTAACATCATACATAACATTGTTAAAATCACAAAACAAAAACGTAACATTAAATTCTGCTGGGTTCCTAGCCATGTTGGAATCGTAGGTAATGAAAAAGCAGATGTATGCGCTGCACAAGCCCGGAATGGCCAAATAAAGCAAGTGAACATACCGCACAGGGATTGCTTAAAGTTTATCAACAGTAAACTCAGAAATAAGTGGCAGGCCGCATGGCAAGATCACGTAAACAACAAATTACATTCTGTGAAACCAACTTTAGGGGAATGGCAATCATGTAGGCATCAAGAACGTTTTACCGAAGTTATTTTATGTCGGCTCCGCATTGGACACACCCACCTCACGCACAACTTTCTGCTAGCCAAACAAAACAAACCTCTATGTGAAATGTGTGGTGCTGAACTCACAGTGAACCACATTTTAATTTCATGCATAAAATTAGAAGAACTAAGAAAGAAATATTTCACAACATTTTACAGGGAAAGCATCCCATTACACCCCATGCTACTCTTAGGTGATCGAGCACTGGTTGACATTTCATGTATTTTTAGGTTTCTCAAGGAAGCCAACGTTTTAAACAAACTCTAAGTATTTTTAAAAAGCTTCACCATTAACAAAAACTCTAACCTTGAGGTTGGCGCAGCATAGCCTCAGTTGCTTTTGCGCCATAAAAATCAATATAACTAACATCTTTTGAAGCGACATCGGTGATGCCCTGCACGAGCAGCGAAAAATGCGCGAGCGCCACTTGCAGCGTCGTGCCGCTTCCACGCCCCGGTAAAGGACTGACAATATCCTCCTTTTGTAGGCGATTTACATCGTCGTTGTTTCGAGTTTTAGCTGATCTGAAGGGTGCACCGACCACAATCAAGAGAACAGCATGTCGTGCACGAACTGCCACTACGCCAGGATTTTTCTCTGTTGATTGCAGACGCCGTACACTTTCCGTTCATATTACGGTCGGCGACACCCCGTTTTGAAGCGATATTGGTGATGCGCTGCACGAGCAGCGAAAAATGCGTGAGCGCCACTTGCAGCGTCGTGCCGCTTCCACGCCTTGGTAAAGCACTGACAATATCCTCGTTTTGTAGGCGGTTTACATGGTCGTTGTTTGGAATGTTCGCTGATCGGAACGCTGCACTGACCACAACCAACAGAACAGCATGTTGTGCACGAACTCTCACTACGCCTGGAATTTTCTCTGTTGATTGTAGGCGCCGGACACTTTCCGTTCACATTACCCTCGGCGACACAGTCTTTTGAAGCGACATCGGTGATGCCCTGCACGAGCAGCGAAAAATGCGTAAGCGCCACTTGCATCGTCGTGCCGTTTCCACGCCCCGGAAGAGCACTGACAATAACCTCCTTTTGTAGCCGGTTTACATGGTCGTTGTTTGGAATTTTCGCTGATCGGAAGGCTGCACCGACCACAACCAACAGGACAACATATCGTGCACGAACTGTCACTGCGCTTGGATTTTTCTCTGTTGATTGTAGGCGCCGTACACTTTCCGTTCGTATTAACCTCGGCGACACACGCTTTTGAAGCGACATCCGTGATGCCCTGCACGAGCAGCGAAAAATGCGTGAGCGCCACTTGCAGCGTCGTGCCGTTTCCACGCCCCGGTAAAGCACTGACAACGTCCTCCTTTTGTAGGCGGTTTACACCGTCGTTGTTTCGAGTTTTAGCTGATCTGAAGGGTGCACCGACCACAATCAACAGAACAACATGTTATACACGAACTGTCACTGGGCCAGGATTTTTCTCTGTTGATTATAAACGCCGTGCACTTTCCGTTCATATTAACCTCGGCGACAAACTCTTTTGAAGTGACATCGGTGATGCCCTGCTCGAGCAGCGAAAAATGCGTGAGCGCCATTTGCAGCGTCGTGCCGCTTCCACGACCCGGTAAAGCACTGACAATATCCTCCTTTTGTAGGCGATTTACATCGTCGTTGTTTCGAGTTTTAGCTGATCTGAAGGCTGCACCGACCACAATCAACAGAACAACATGTCGTACACAAACTGTCGCTGGGCCTGGATTTTTATCTGTTGATTGTAGACGCCGTACACTTTCCGTTCGTATTAACCTCGGCGATACGCCGTTTGGAAGCGACATCGGTGATGCGCTGCACGAGCAGCGCAAAATGCGTGAGCGCCACTTGCCGCGTCGTGCCGCCTCCACGCCCAGGTAAAGCACTGACAATATCCTCTTTTTGTAGGCGGTTTACATGGTCGTGGTTTGGAATGTTCTCTGATCGGAAGGCTGCTCCGGCCACAAGCAAGAGAACAACATGTCGTGCACGAACTGTCACTGCGCCTGGGTTTTCTCTGTTGATTGTAGACGCCGTACACTTTCCGTTCATATTAACCTCGGCGACACGCTCTTTTGAAGCAACATCGGTGATGCGCTGCACGAGCAGTGAAAAATGCGTGAGCGCCGCTTGCAGCGTCGAGCCGTTTCCACGCCCCGGTAAAGCACTGACAATATCCTCCCTTTTTAGGCGGTTTACATGGTCGTGGTTTGGAATGTTCTCTGATCCAAACGCTGCACCGACCATAACAAACAGAACAACATGTCGTGCACGAACTGTCACTGCGCCTCGCTTTTCTCTGTTGATTGTAGACGCCGTACACTTTCCGTTCATAGTAACCTCGGCGACACGCTCTTTTGAAGCGACATCGGTGATGCGCTGCACGAGCAGCGAAAAATGCGTGAGCGCCACTTGCAGCGTCGAGCCGTTCCCACGCCCCAGTAAAGCACTGAAAATATCATCATTTTGTAGGCGGTTTACATGGTCGTGGTTTGGAATGTTCTCTGATCGGAAGGCTGCAAAGGCCACAAGCAAGAGAACAACATGTCGTGCACGAACTGTCACTGCGCCTGGGTTTTCTCGGTTTATTGTAGACGCCGTACACTTTCCGTTCATACTAACCTCGGCGACACACTCTTTTGAAGCGACATCGGTGATGCGCTGCACGAGCAGCGAAAAATGCGTGAGCGCCACTTGCAGCGTCATGCCGTTTCCACGCCCCGGTAAGGTACTGACAATATTCTCCTTTTGTAGGCGGTTTACATGGTCGTTGTTTGGAATGTTCGCTGATCGAAAATCTGCACCGACCACAACCAACAGAACAGCATGTCGTGCACGAACTGCCACTGCGCCTGGTTTTTTCTCTGTTGATTGCAGACGCCGTACACTTTCCGTTCATATTAACCTCGGCGACACGCTGTTTTGAAGCGACAGCGGTGATGGCCTGCACGAGCAGAGAAAAATGCGTGAGCGCCACTTGCCGCGTCGTGCCCCTTCCACGCCCCGGTAAAGCACTGACAGTATCCTCCTTTTGTAGGCGCTTTACATGGTCGTGGTTTGGAATGTCCTCTGATCGGAAGGATGCACCGACCATAACCAACAGAACAGCATGTCGTGCACGAACTGCCACTACGCCTGGATTTTTCTCTGTTGATTGCAGACGCCGTACACTTTCCGTTCATATTACGCTCGGCGACACGCTGTTTTGAAGCGACATCGGTGATGCGCTGCACAAGCAGCGAAAAATGCGTGAGCGCCACTTGCAGCGTCATGCCGTTTCCACGGCCCGGTAAGGTACTGACAGTATCCTCCTTTTTTTAGGCGGTTTACATGGTCGTTGTTTGGAATGTTCGCTGATCGGAAGGCTGCACTGACTACAACCAAGAGAACAGCATGTCGTGCACGAACTGCCACTACGCCTGGATTTTTCTCTGTTGATTGCAGACGCCGTACACTTTCCGTTCATATTACGCACGGCGACACGCTGTTTTGAAGCGACATCGGTGATGCGCTGCACGAGCAGCGAAAAATGCGTAAGCGCCACTTGCAGCGTCATGCCGTTTCCACGCCCCGGTAAGGTACTGACAATATCCTCCTTTTGTAGGCGGTTTACATGGTCGGGGTTTGGAATGTTCTCTGATCGAAAGGTGCACCGACCATAACCAAAGGCACAGCATGTCGTGCACGAACTGTCACTGCGCCGAGATTTATCTCTGTTGATTGTAGAAGCCGTAACTTCCCGTTGATGTTAACCTCGGCGACACGCTGGTTTGAAGCGACATCGGTGATGCCCTGCACGAGCAGCGAAAAATGCGTGAGAGCCACTTGCAGCGTCATGCCGTTTCCACGCCCCGGTAAGGTACTGACAATATCCTCCTTTTGTAGGCGCTTTACATGGTCGTGGTATGGAATGTCCTCTGATCGGAAGGCTGCACCGACCATAACCAACAGAACAGCATGTTGTGCACGAGCTGTCACTGCGCCTGGAATTTTCTCTGTTGATTGTAGACGCCGTACACTTTCCGTTGATGTTAACCTCGGCCAAACGCCCTTTTGAAGCGATATCGGTGATACCCTGTACGAGCAGCGAAAAATGCGTGAGCGCCACTTGCAGCGTCATGCCGTTTCCACGCCCAGGTAAAGCACTGACAATATCCTCCTTTTGTAGGCGCTTTACATGGTCGTGGTTTTGAATGTCCTCTGATCGGAAGGCTGCAACGACCATAACCAACAGAACAGCATGTCGTGCACGAACTGTCACTGCGCCTGGATTTTTCTGTGTTGATTGTAGACGTCGTACACTTTCCGTTCATATTACGCTCGGCGACACGCTGTTTTGAAGCGACATCGGTGATGGCCTGCACGAGCAGCGAAAAATGCGTGAGCGCCACTTGCCGCGTCGTGCCCCTTCCACGCCCCGGTAAGGTACTGACAATATCCTCCTTTTGTAGGCGGTTTACATGGTTGTTGTTTGGAATGTTCGCCGATCGGAAGGCTGCACCGAGCATAACCAACAGAACAGTATGTCGTGCACGAACTGCCACTGCGCCTGGATTTTTCTCTGTTGATTGTAGTTGCTGTACACTTTCCGTTGATGTTAACCTCGGCGACACGCCCTTTTGAAGCGACATCGGTGATGCGCTGCACGAGCAGCGAAAAATGTGTGAGCGCCACTTGCCGCGTCGTGCTGTTTCCACGCCCCGGTAGAGCGCTGACAATATCCTCCTTTTGTAGGCGGTTTACATGGTCGTGGTTTGGAATGTCCTCTGATCGGAAGGCTGCACCGACCATAACCAACAGAACAGCATGTCGTGCACGAACTGCCACTACGCCTGGATTTTTCTCTGTTGATTGCAGACGCCGTACACTTTCCGTTCATATTACGCTCGGCGATACGCTGTTTTGAAGCGACATCGGTGATGCGCTGCACGAGCAGCGAAAAATGCGTAAGCGCCACTTGCAGCGTCATGCCGTTTCCACGCCCCGGTAAGCCGGTAAGGTACTGACAATATCCTCCTTTTGTAGGCGGTATACATGGTCGTTGTTTGGAATGTTCGCCGATCGGAAGGCTGCACCGACCATAACCAACAGAACAGCATGTCGTGCACGAACTGTCACTGCGCCTGGATTTTTCTCTGTTGATTGTAGACGCCGTACACTTTCCGTTGATGTTAACCTCGGCGACACGCTCTTTTGAAGCGACATCGGTGATGCCCTGCACGAGCAGCGAAAAATCCGTGAGACCCACTTGCAGCGTCATGCCGTTTCCACGCCCCGGTAAGGTACTGACAATATCCTCTTTTTGTAGGCGGTTTACATGGTCGTTGTTTGGAATGTTCGCTGATCGGAAGGCTGCACAGACCACAACCAACAGAACAGCATGTAGTGCACGAACTGGCACTACGCCTGGATTTTTCTCTGTTGATTGCAGACGCCGTACACTTTCCGTTCATATTACACTCGGCGAAACGCTGTTTTGAAGCGACATCGGTGATGCGCTGCACGAGCAGCGAAAAATGCGTGAGCGCCACTTGCAGCGTCATGCCGTTTCCACGCCCCGGTAAGGTACTGACAATATCCTCATTTTGTAGGCGCTTTACATGGTCGTGGTATGGAATGTCCTGTGATCGGAAGGCTGCACCGACTATAACCAACAGACCTGCATGCTGTGCACGAGCTGTCACTGCGCCTGGAATTTTCTCTGTTGATTGTAGACGCCGTACACTTTCCGTTCATATTACGCTCGGCGACACGCTGTTTTGAAGCGACATCGGTGATGGCCTGCACGAGCAGCGTAAAATGCGTGAGCGCCACTTGCCGCGTCGTGCCCCTTCCACGCCCCGGTAAAGCACTGACAGTATCCACCTTTCGTAGACGCTTTACATGGTCGTGGTTTGGAATGTCCTCTGATCGGAAGGCTGCAACGACCATAACCAACACAACAGCATGTCGTGCACGAACTGTCACTGCGCCTGGATTTGTCTCTGTTGATTGTAGACGCCGTACAATTTCCGTTCATATTACGCTCGGCGACACGCTGTTTTGAAGCGACATCGGTGATGCGCTGCACGAGCAGCGAAAAATGCGTGAGCGCCACTTCCAGCGTCGTGCCCCTTCCACGCCCCGGTAAAGCACTGACAGTATCCACCTTTCGTAGACGCTTTACATGGTCGTGGTTTGCAATGTCCTCTGATCGGAAGGCTGCACCGACCATAACCAACAGAACAGCATGTCGTGCACGAACTGCCACTACGCCTGGATTTTTCTCTGTTGATTGCAGACGCCGTACACTTTCCCTTCATATTACGCTCGGCGACACGCTGTTTTGAAGCGACATCGGTGATGCGCTGCACGAGCAGCGAAAAATGCGTAAGCGCCACTTGCACCGTCATGCCGTTTTCACGCCCCGGTAAGGTACTGACAATATCCTCCTTTTGTAGGCGGTTTACAGGGTCGTTGTTTGGAATGTTCGCCGATCGGTAGGCTGCACCGAGCATAACCAACAGAACAGCATTTCGTGCACGAACTGTCACTGCGCCTGGATTTTTCTCTGTTGTTTGTAGACGCTGTACACTTTCCGTTGATGTTAACCTCGACGACACGCCCTTTTGAAGCGACATCGGTGATGCCCTGCACGAGCAGCGAAAAATGCGTGAGCGCCACTTGCAGCGTCATGCCGTTTCCACGCCCCGGTAAGGTACTGACAATATCCTCATTTTGTAGGCGGTTTACATGGTCGTTGTTTGGAATGTTCGCTGATCGGAAATCTGCACCGACCACAACCAACAGAACAGCATGTCGTGCACGAACTGCCACTGCGCCTGGATTTTTCTCTGTTGATTGTAGTTGCTGTACACTTTCCGTTGATGTTAACCTCGGCGACACGCCCTTTTGAAGCGACATCGGTGATGCGCTGCACGAGCAGCGAAAAATGCGTGAGCGCCACTTGCAGCGTGATGCCGTTTCCACGCCCCGGTAAGGTACTGACAATTTCCTCCTTTTGTAGGCGGTTTACATGGTCGTTGTTTGGAATGTTCGCCGATCGGAAGGCTGCACCGACCATAACCAACAGAACAGCATGTCGTGCACGAACTGTCACTGCGCCTGGATTTTTCTCTGTTGATTGTAGACGCCGTACACTTTCCGTTGATGTTAACCTCGGCGACACGCCCCTTTGAAGCGACATCGGTGATGCCCTGCACGAGCAGCGAAAAATGTGTGAGCGCCACTTGCAGCGTCGTGCTGTTTCCACGCCCCGGTAAAGCGCTGACAATATCCTCCTTTTGTAGGCGGTTTACATGGTCGTGGTTTGGAATGTTCTCTGATCGGAAGGCTGCACCGACCATGACCAACAGAACAGCATGTCGTGTACGAACTGTCACTGCGCCTGGATTTTTCTCTGTTGATTGTAGACGCCGTGCACTTTCCGTTCATATTAACGTCGGCGACACGCTCTTTTGAAGCGACATCGGTGATGCCCTGCATGAGTAGCAAAAAATGCGTGAGCGCCACTTGCAGCGTCGTGCTGTTTCCACGCCCCGGTAAAGCACTAACCATATCCTCCTTTTGTAGGCGGTTTACATGGTCGTTGTTTTGAATTTTCGCTGATCGGAAGGCTGCACCGACCGCAACCTACAGAACAGCATGTGGTCCACGAACTGTCACTGCGCCTGGATTTTTCTCTTTTTTTTTGTAGACGCCGTACACTTTCCGTTCATATTAACCTCGGCGACACGCTCTTTTGAAACGACATCGGTGATGCCCTGCGCGAGCAGCGACAAATGCGTGAGCGCCGCTTGCAGCGTCGTGCCGTTTCCACGTCCCGGTAAGCACTGACAATATCCTCCTTTTGTAGGCGGTTTATATGTTCGTATGTTCGTGGTGTGGAATGTGCGCTGATCGGAAGGCTGCACCGACCAAAAGCTACACAACAGCATGTTGTGCACGAACTGCCACTGCGCCTGGATTTTTCTCTGCTGATTGTGGACGCCGTACATTTTCCGTTCATATTAACCTCGGTGACATGCTCTTTAGAAGCAACATCGGGGATGACCTGCACGAGCAGGAAAGAATGCGGTAGTTGCAGTTTCATGTTCTTACCGCTTCCATGCCCCTGTAAAGCGCTGATAATGTCCTCTTTTTATTCGTGGTTTACTTCAATTTGGTCGCAATGTTCGTTGATCTCTTGTTGATAGATAGAAGTAGATGGATATAGATTCAAACTACAGGCAGACAGACAGACAGGCGGGCGGGCAGGCGGACGGACAGACAGGTAGGTGTAGGTAGGTAGTTATATGGTGTTTCAACGGGCTTAACTCTTCACAGAACGTGATGTAGACGCAATAAGGCAGAGCGCGAAGGTGTTAGGCCCAATTCTCGCTGTTTTAAGTAGGTATGGTAGGCAGGTAGGTAGGTGAAACTCCAATGTCCTCTGTTGCTCGTCCTTTGCATCGTATGTGTGTGCGCTGGGCAAAACACTGAAAATAGACCAACTATCCTCTGAACGCATATTACTCGTATTTCTTTCACGACATGTCTTGTTCACCTGCATGAATCGTACGATTAGCGCTTCACTCTGATTGAGCACGCCTGGAATTGAGCGCGCTTAGACTTGTTTTTGATGCCGAAGTTTCTTGAATTTTTTTCACGTCTCATGCCTCAGGGCTGTAGGGCCTAGAGCTGTACTTGGATATGTGCTGTATTCTTTCCTTGTTATTCTTACGGGAACGAAAATTTCTTGAAAGGCGTAAATATTTTCCCAGCGACACTCGCGTTGACATTGAAGCTGATGTCTGAACGGCCACTATCTTGCTCGCAAAGCTTGCTTCATACACTGGGCAGTCAAGCGCTTTTAAATCCTATGCGGCTTTAGCGATATATATCACGGGCCCTCTGTGCTGGCGGCTGCTTTTGTGCTGCTTCCTTGAAGTAAAGGCAATCTGGCATATACTGAGGTTAATAAAACTGTGTTGATCAATAACTTGAACAGAAGGTCCATTGACTAGGAAGCGAAATTTGTTCGTAGAACGGGGAATTTTGTTAGCCGGCTTTTAATTACGGAGTAAAATATTTGTTGCTGGTTATGCATATCTATTAAGTTGTCGATGTATTTCGGGCTGGTTTTTAACGTTTCCAACTTTCCAGAGGGTACCACGCGTCGGCATGCTCCACGAGTTCGGCAGGCAACCATGAGAACCTGGTACCGAAGCGCCCTGGATCGCCTTCTTCCAGGCTTGGCTCTCGTGCAGTGGGTCCCGTGCAACCGCGACAACGATGCTTCGCCATTCAGCCCATCGCCGGACAGCACCTCGAGGGTTCGCGAAACGCTAAAAAGTGTGGGCGCTACTCCTGTGCCGGATTGATGGGCCTGGGAGGATGACAGCAGGTGAGCATCGTTAGGCCGCTCGCCTCTTCTAGTGCGTGTTGTTCGCGCGCCTCCCTCCCGTGAATGAGGGGAGTCCCCGGGGAGCGCCCTTGTCTCCGATAGATGCGTGTGGTGAATAATGCACGAGCCGTACTGTTCTCCTGCGGGAGACGGCTCTGTTCGAGAGCGTACCTTGTTCTCGCTGTTCGGCGACCAGGAATTTAAAATGAAGGAAAAATATTGCGCTTCACTGGATAAAGAGAGGGTGACGTCTAATCGCGACTCCGGTGCGCGTGAAACAGCCAAAAGTGAAAGGAGCGATGGTATTCCACGAAAAGCTAGAAGAGAATTTGCCACTTGGACTCTGGGCACATAAAGACGGCATCGCTACTACTAATCTAAAAAAAGGCAATTAAAAAAGTCTTACCCGCACTAAGTGAACGCAAGTCTTAGCGGTGCGGTTGCAAAAAGTGACCCCCAGAGCAGCTGAGAAACGTAAAATGTGCCAGCGAAAATTGAAAACTAAACACAGAGCTGGAGAGCAAGAATAGCAGGCGGTTTTGTTCATGCTACCATAGCATATTCGTAAGCTGATAAGACGGCTGCCAAGAACGAAGCCAGTCTGGTCTGCATCTTGAGGAAATATGCACGAAGGGGAACAAAACAAGGCTAGGAAATAAAAAGGCGAAAACAAATGGCAGAACGTGCGGCACCAACATCAAATACAAATGTGTTCAGTACATAACGCATGGCGTACACGATTTCGTTATCTTGTGGTCATGCATACGTTGGCCAGACTAGGCGATGTTTGAATGAGCGGTTTCAAACGTATAACTACGCAAGCAAAACGACCTTGCTTCAAGAAACATGGCCGCGCTTTGCGCGCTGTTTTCATCCCGAGTCCATTTAGACACAGATTCTTGGAAGAAACATGTCGAAAACACCACGAAAGAGAAAACTTTCCAAGTCTTTCACCTGTGGGCGTGTTAGCCACAGCCGGCCTTCAGCGCAAAGGAACCTGAAATAATAAACATCCCATGCGATGTTCTGTGCGTGTCTGTTCTGCAGCGATAGGTTCTTCCACTACCCATCCACATAATAAGAATGAGCGCAAGGTGCCGAAGGACGCGAATAGAAGGAGCATAATCTTGCTTAGGGAATTCTGTAATAGGGACAGAGGTGAAGCAGTTGCAATGAAGAGAAAAAAATTATTTATTTATTTATTTATTTATTTATTTATTTATTTATTTACATATACTGCAGCCCCGATGGGGCTATTGCAGGAGTGGGGGGAAGAAAAAAAAAGGCAGAGAGGGACAACATATTCAGAAGTGAACACCATTAAAATACAGAACAGAAATGGAACAGACTAATCACAGATTTGCAACAACATTGAAAAATAGGTTTGGTTCCAGGGAGCGTATATCACCGGGTAAAGAATTCCATCGTTCGATAACACGAGGAAAAAAAACTAAATTTGTACATATCAGTGCGCGCGTGAATGGGTGTTACATTCAAAGGGTGGTAGCTCCTTGTAGATGAAGATGCTGAAAAATGCAAATACTCAGACAGTAAAGCAAAGCGGGATGAATTAACAATACCATGAAAATATTTTAAACACTCATTGTCGCGGCGGGTACAAAGGAGGGAAAGGCCTATGGCAGGAAGAGTGGATGAAGGTGAAAAATGTCTGTCATACCGTCGGCAAATAAACCGTACTGCTTTCCTTTGGACGGATTCCAGCTTACTGATATCGGACTGTTTATGAGGATTCCAGATTATTGACCCATACTCCAAAAGTGGACGAATTAAAGCTTTGTATGTTACCAGTTTAGTTTCTTGTGGGGCAACACTTAGTGTACGTTTTAGATAACCGAGCCTCCGCATTGCATTATTGGATATTGTGTTAATATGCTTTGACCAGGACAAGTTAGAAGAAAAAAGAAGACCTAAATATTTGTACTCGGACACTTGATTCAGAGAGTTATCTTTGAATGAGTAGGTGTAAGAAGATGGTATTGTGCGATTACAGAATGACATGTATACAGATTTACGAAAGTTTATTTGCATTTGCCATGTTTCACACCATGAGCAGAATGACACGAATGACTGATTTAGTTGCGCGTGATCCTCAGTGGTGTTAATTGAACTGTATATGACACAATCGTCTGCATACAACCGAATTTTAGAAATAATATTTTCTGGCAAATCATTAATGTATAATAAGAACAACAGTGGCCCGAGCACGGATCCTTGCGGTACACCGGATGATACATTAACAGTTTCAGATGAACAGGAGTTGAAAGAAACATACTGTGTACGATTAGAAAGAAAGCTTGATATCCAGTCTACCAGTAACGGGTTTTTGAGTATTGCATTAAGTTTACAAAGAAGTTTGCTGTGGAGAACAGTGTCGAAAGCTTTAGAAAGGTCGATAAATAAAGCGTCGATTTGTGAGCCGGTGTCGAGGGAACTAGCAATGTCGTGCGTGAATTCTACAAGTTGTGAAATGGTACTGAGCCCGCGCCGAAACCCATGCTGAAATTTGCACAAGATATTGTTAGCTTCAAGAAATTCTGTAATGTGCTTATGAACGATATGTTCTAGTAATTTGCATGAGTGTGAAGTTAACGAAATGGGGCGATAGTTGGACAAGATTTGGGTGCTGCCAGCTTTAAACAGGGGAATAACTTTTGCAAGCTTCCAGGCTACGGGGACGGTTGCGGATGATAGCTATTTCTGGAAGATGGTAGTCAAATAGCGGCTGGTCCAAAGAGAGTAACGATGCAGAAATACATTAGGGATATCATCAGGACCACTGCTTTTTTTCACATTTATGTTCAGAATGAGGTTCAGAACACCTTCGACGCTTATTGAAATATCTTCGACAGAACATTGAGAGTTGCTAGGAAAAGTAATCATTTCAAGGTTATCTCTTGTAAATACCGACTGAAAATATGTGTTGAAATTAGTAGCTATAGCTAATGAGTCACAGACCGGCTTATCATCAATAATGAAGGTATTGGGACTAGTGCTCTGTGGCAATATGGATGCCCAAAATTTGCGGGGATTGTGTTTCATTAATTGCGGCAAGGAATTTCTGTAGTAAAAATCTTTTCCCGAGTGAACTTTGGCACGGAGTTCTTCTTTAGCGTCGCTGAACTGTTGCAAGAGTTCAGGGTTACCATTGCGCTTGGAAACGCGTAGTCTGGCAACACGGCGAGAAAGATGCAGTATGTCCCTTGTTATCCAGGGCATACTGTGGCTTTGCTTTTTAGTTTTTAATGGAACAAAACGCTGAATACAGACCTTCACAATGTTTTCGGAAAATGTTACTAAAGAATTCACGTCACCTGATATGCTAAGGTGCTGAAACTGTTCAAATGCGTCACTTAATAAATCCAGGATAGCCACGTCGTCTGCTCTACTGAAATCCGGAAATGTTGAATAAGTTAGTTTTGAGGAAGGAATAGAACATGGGATCGAAACAAGAACAGCGTTGTGATCGGATATCCCCTCGACGACTTCGCATGTAAAATTCGTCGCGAAAAGAGAAGAGCTTAAAAACACCAGATCCAGTATTGTCGAAGACCTCGTGGACTTATCAACTATCTGTTTTAATCCAAATGACAAAGAAAAATTGACAAGGTCATTACTGATTGCAATGTCGTGACCAGTAATGGATAATGTATGCCAATGAATTCCGGGAAGATTGAAGTCTCCTAGGATAATTATATTTGGATTGCTGATATGATGAGAATGCAAGAAGTTACTTAAAGAATGCACGTGGTCTATGGAAGTGCCTGGTGGTCGATACACCGCACCGATAACAAATGATTTGTTACCTACGTAGAGTTTGCACCAAGTTGACTCTATTTCGACAGGGACCGAAATTGCAACAAATTTCAGACTAGACTTAATGAAGAGAGCGACACCGCCTCCTTTCCCATGCTGCCTGTCCGCCCTAATTACAGCGAAACCTGGAGGACTTATTTCAGAGTCAATTATACCATCATGTAGCCACGTTTCGGTGACCGCAATGACATCAGGCGAATGAGTTAGGATTAAAGAGATAAAATTTGGAAGCTTGTTTACTAAACTTCTGGCATTAATGTTCAGAACACGAAGGTTGGCGGCGGTGTCCCGTCAGTCAGAATCTGCGGGTGACTTGGCAGCAGTAGCATTAGCAGCAGCAGTGTCCGGGGGCGTTGATTTCGAATCTTTGACCAAACTTTTCTCAACATCATCCCAGTTGTACCGCACGCTATCAATAAACACGTGGTCATAACGCAAATGAACCTTCGAGCCACTGTCACGATAAGATTGCGTTGCATCTCATATTTTTTTCCGGATTAATCGAACGTGAGCAGAGAAATCCTCGGATAAGCTAATGCCTGAATTTTTGAGCCTATGCGCATTTTTTAACGCTTGAGTTTTTTCCCGAAAGTCGAGAAGCTTAACGATGACAGGACGAGGGCGCCCTTCCTGCTTTCTACCTAGCCGATGATACTTGTCGTGTCCGGTCGCTGTGTTGAATGCAGCGAAAGACGCACACGGTACTTTAAGACTTCGTTTATTTAAAGCTGATGAGGGTGCGACCAGCGTCGACCGAGGCAGGAGCCGAACTGGCCGCCCGAAGAAAGGAGGGAGCGGAGAAGCGTCCACGGGAGGGAGTGGCTTCCCAAAACAGGAGGAGGATGCGGGGGCGCACCATGGGGGGGCATCTGGCGACAGCGTGCGACGAGGGGCAAGTGGTCGTTAGGAGGAGGATGCGAGTGGTCGTTAGGAGGAGTGCGGGGGCGCACACACACAAAAGCAATAAGGGGACACAACACTTCCTTCCCCCTTAGAAAGTTGCCTGGTATCGTGCAGGGGGTCGGCGCTCACGCGTGGAGGCGCGCTGGCTTTGTGCGCTCGGGGGAGAAACACTTGTAGGCTGGCTGTTGTTCGCTGTGTCTCCTAGGTCTGTCCTGGGCGAAGTCTCTTCTTCCGGGAAGAGGTGCCAGGCTATGTGGGAAGATGGTGCACGTGTTCTCTCCGCTGGCGGACAGCTCTCAGACGGCGTCGTAAATCTACGCAGCTGGTTGAGATGTCGGCGTGCTACTGTGCCATGTATGTTGACGAGCCAAGAGCGCAGGCCTATGCGTATGACAATTGTAGCTTCCTCCCAGCGTGGCTTTTTCAGAAACTGTCGGGCGAGGACGCGCTGCCCCTCATTAAGCGTGCCGCAGCGCGGAATTGCTTTTTCTTCCCGGAACGTCTCTGCCTTTGGCTCGGGGAGGATGGCTGTGAGCTGGGTTCGCATTTCACGCTCGAACATCATTTTCGAGGGGGTCTCGCTTGTTGTGCTCTGAACCGTCGTGTGCTGCTTGAAGAGAAAGCGCGCAAGGCGGCGCTGCAGCGAGCCTGTCTGATCTCTTTCAAGGGCGCGTTTTAGCTCGGCTACGTAGCGCTCGGCTTGTCCGTTTGTCGCTGGGTGGTAGGGGGCCGATGTAACTGATGAGATCCCGTTGTCGCGATAAAACTTGAGGATCTCCGCAGACACAAACGGTGTTCCGTTGTCCGACACTACCTTGCGCGGCAGGCCGAACGTTGCAAATAGTGATCGGAGGTTGTCAATGACTGCTGCCGAAGTCGTCTGTCCCATTTGCCTTATCTCAAGCCACTTTGTGTAGGCATCTACGACCACAAGGAAAGTGCAGCCCTCAATTGGTCCTGCAAAATCAATGTGCAGTGTGTGCCATGGTGTGTCTGGCTTTTCCCATTCTGGGACAGGAGCTTTCGGCGGGGCGCTCCGGCTACTCTGGCAAGGCTTGCATTCTCGCACCACTGTTTCGATGTCGTTGTCAATGCCAGGCCACCACATGTAGCTTCTGGCACACTTTTTCATTGCAACGATGCCCCGATGTCCGGCGTGAATGAGAGACATAGCTTGTGCGCGTAGTTCTCTCGGCATCACAACTCGGGACCCAAATATGATGCAGCCGCGATGGGTGCTCAACTCTGTAGCTCGCCTGCGGTAAGCGTCGAAGTTGTCCCCTTTGAGTTTATGCACGTTGCCTTGTTGAACAGCTGTGTAAACTAGCCGGAGAGCTGCGCACTTCTGCGTAGATGCTGCAACTGTGCCTGCTGTAAGCGGAGGTTCTGGCAGTGCTTCGAACATCAGAACGTCTCCTGGTGGAAATGGTTCGTCAACAGTTGCGTCTAGTGGCAGACGGCTTAGCGCATCGGCGTTTTGATGTTTACTCCCATTGCGGTAGACCAGAGCGTAGTCGTACGCTGAGAGTTTGATGCACCAACGTGTCATTCGCGGAGACAAAGTTGGTGGCATAGGCCTTTGTGGTCCCAGAATGCCCAATAGCGGTCGGTGATCGGTTATAAAGGTCACCTTCCGGCCGGCAATGTACTGGTGAAAATGTGTCGCCGCGTAGACGATGGCTAGCCCTTCTTTGTCAAGTTGCGCGTAGTTGCGTTCTGCTTGCGACAACGTACGTGAGGCGAATGCGATGGGAGCTTCCCTTCCTTGCTCGTCAGTTTGCGATAGAACCGCGCCGACTCCGTACGGTGATGCGTCGCAAGCCAAAAGCAGAGGCTTCCTTTCGTCGTAGTGGCGGAGGACTGTACATCTTCGAATCAGGTCTTTCAGGGCATCGAATGACTGCTGATGGCGTGGCGACCATGTCCATGTCACATCTTTCCGAAGGAGTTGGTATAAGTCGTTGGCCACGGTAGCTCTTTGTTCCAAGAACCGGTCGTAGAACGTCAAGAGTCCGAGAAAAGCCTGTAGCTCCTGCTTGTTTGTTGGAGCTCGTGCTTCTGTGATCGCTCGCACTTTGTCCTCGGTAGGGTGAATGCCTTCCGCATCAATTCGGTGTCCCAGAAATTGCACCTCTGGCACCGCAAAACAGCACTTCGATTTGCTTATGCACAAATTAGCGTTTGCTAGCCTTTCGAGAACGAGCTCTAGGCGCACTGCATGCTCTTCAGTGGAAGTGCCACTGATGATGACATCGTCAAGGTAGACACAAACTCCTGGGATGCCCTGAAGCACTGTCTCCATGAATTTTTGAAATATGGCCGGGGCTGCAGCTACGCCAAAAGGCAGTCGCTTGACTTTGTACAAGCCTTTCAGTGTGTTAATTGCCAATAATTCAGCAGTTGACTCGCTCACCTTCAGCTGCTGATACGCCTGGGTGAGGTCCAATGTGCTGAAGACTCTTGCGCCACGCAGTACACTGAATACTTCTTCAGGTGTCGGTAGCGGGTAAGAGGACGCTTTAGTCGCAAGATTGACGGTGCTCCGGTAGTCTCCGCAGAGGCGTATGGTTCCGTTCTTCTTGCGAACTACGACAAGTGGTGTGGCCCATTCTGAATGCTGCGTCGGCTCGATGACACCTTGCTGCTCCAGTTTGTCCAACTCTTTTTCAACTGAATCTCGGAGAGCAAACGGCACCGGCCTGGCCTTCAGAAATTTGGGTTGCGCGTTGTCCAACAACTCCAGTGTGACCGGGGGCCCTTCGTTTCCTGGAATCTCTTCCGAGAATACTCTTTCGTATTTCTCTTGCAGTTGCTCAACCATGTTCTGGCTCGGCGTCTGGTGTATGCCGCATATCATCACGCCTAGTGGAGAAAACCAGTTTCTCCCTAGAAGGCTTGATCCTGTGCCCTTCACAACAAGCAGAGGTAGCGTATGGGTCTGGCCGTTGTAGTTAACCTGCACGTTGGCAGAGCCCAATAGTGGCAGATTCTGTCCTGACCACGTTCGCAGGTGCGTGTCGTCTTGTTGCAGGGCGGGTGCGTCAGATGGCCATGAAGTTCGGAACGTGTCCTCACTGATCAGAGTACAGGCTGCGCCGGAGTCCACCTCGAACTTAATCAGCTGGTGATGTACGCTTACTTCTGTAAAAATCTTCGGTCGCGTGCCGAGATTCATGGTGTTCAGGTCGTACAACACAGATGGTGTTGCTGATGTTGTTCCATGGAGATCAGATAGCGGCGTATTCTCTGAGGCGTTGACGCTGTGATTAGGCTGGGAAGGTGACTTTATCTTGGCAAGTCTCCGTTTCGTAATGCATGCTCTTTCGATATGCCCTCGCTTGTGGCAAAAATTACACGTGGCTGACTGGAATCGACATCCCTGGGGGTTGTGTTGGTCGTCACACCGCCAGCAGCGTTGTGCCTTTTTGACCGATTTTACAACAGAAGGCTTGCGCACCTGGTTGCTTGTCTGGTGTACCGGCTCGGTGTTCCGGCGAATCCCTCTCTGCTGGTGACCGGCGCTCTCCGCTCGAACGGCGATGTCGTAAGCTTTGCTGAATGTGAGGTCCTTCTCAGCGAACAGGCGCTGCTGCAGTGACTCGTCACTCAGTCCGCACACAAATCTGTCGCGTAACATCACGTCCAAGGGAAGCATGGTGGTGTTAGCAGAAGAAGCTGCGTCTCCCTCCTGCCCGGTAGCTGTTGCCGACAGCGTTCCAAAATTGCAGTCGGCAGCGAGCTTCTTGAGCGCGGCTACGTAGGCGCTCACAGTTTCTCCTCCCAGTTGATCTCGTCGTTGGAAGCGAGCCCGGCTGTAGACCTCGGATGGCCTTGGGTCGTAGTGCTTTTGCAGCGCTTTTACGATGTCGTCGTAAGACACTGCCGCTGGTGTGCTTGGCTGAATAAGGGCGCAGACAGTATCGTAGGTCTGCTCCCCGCACAGCGTCAGCAGGTTGGCCCTCTTCAAGGCTGGGTCTGTGATGTTGTTAGCTTCAAAGTAGAACTGAAGGCGTCCAACCCACGATGACCACGATGAGCCGTTGAACTCTGGTATCTGATTGGGAAACCCTCGCGTAGCCATGGCTTGTCAATAGCGTTGCGTAGCGCGGGTCGAATCCACTTTCTCGTCGCCACTGTCGTGTCCGGTCGCTGTGTTGAATGCAGCGAAAGACGCACACGGTACTTTAAGACTTCGTTTATTTAAAGCTGATGAGGGTGCGACCAGCGTCGACCGAGGCAGGAGCCGAACTGGCCGCCCGAAGAAAGGAGGGAGCGGAGAAGCGTCCACGGGAGGGAGTGGCTTCCCAAAACAGGAGGAGGATGCGGGGGCGCACCATGGGGGGGCATCTGGCGACAGCGTGCGACGAGGGGCAAGTGGTCGTTAGGAGGAGGATGCGAGTGGTCGTTAGGAGGAGGATGCGAGTGGTCGTTAGGAGGAGTGCGGGGGCGCACACACACAAAAGCAATAAGGGGACACAACAATACCTTTCTATTTTAGGACAATCCAACTGAAGGTTATCGATGAATACCTTAGTCACCGCAATGAACAGAGCTTTGTTAGTTTCTTCATCTTCTTCAGCAAGACCGTGAAATATAAGATTGTTTCTGCGAGAACGGTTTTCCAGCTCATCATTTCTTGAAACAAGCTTGCTAACAACCTCAGACAACGAATTCAACTGGTGTTGCATGGCCCCGTCGCTTGCGTCGCCGTTCGAGGTTGGCGGGTTTGCCTCAAGAGCAGAGACTCGTGATTCAAGTGCCTCAAAACGAGAGTTCACTCTCTGCTGGAAACGCTTTATATCTGCAATATCTTCGGCCATTTTTCTCTGGCCCGCAAGCAATTCGGCAAGCATTTCATTAATAGCTGGCTGATTGAAAGTGGAGCAAGCGTCATCAGTGCTTGCTACTTGAACATTAACGGCAGAAGATGTAGAACGTGTGCCTGGTTTTGAACCGGGATTGCTGTGAGAGGGTCCAGGATTAGTTTCCACATCGCCGCTTAAGAGAACACTAGCAATGCAGTAAACAAGCTGTGAATACAACGATACAGACACATAACGAAAACCGCGATTGTGTGGGCGAGAAAACAGCATCAAAAATCTGTCATCAGAGCGGACGCAACGTGCGTTTTCAAGAAAACGTACCTGCGTGAAGAATAAGAAGCGGATAAGCATGCTGCCGCTTTCGCTGTCTCCTAGCCCACTGGCAGACCGCTGTGTAGGCATTGCTTTTATACGATCCGTGGGTGACGTCACAGAACTTGGCTTTAAGATGACCGGTAGATCGAAGATGACATCGTCGAAGGGAGATGCTCGGCCAGGTTGCGCAGTGGAGGGAACACCCGTGCTGTCTTTTATAGGAAAGGTAGGGCAGTCCACGCTCGCTTAGATGTCATCCACGTGTAGGATTGGTGATGGCGATGGAACTGAAGTCCGTAGCGCAAGGAAGCAAGGCGCCGCTGTAGTCCCGACGAAGGCACCAGCGAGGCAGGCGCAGAACTGCGTGAAGAATAAGAAGCGGATCAGCATGCTGCCGCTTTCGCTGTCTCGTAGCCCATTACCGACGATTACGTTACTTCCTAATGCGAAATTTGAGCGCAGCAAATAAGCTGTTTCACCTTTTCGATAGATTGAGGCAAAGAAATCGAGCAACACATGTATGCGCTATCACAGAATTTTTTTTTATTTTTCACACGTATTCGCAATTTCGGCTCGGGCGGTGCACATATACAGATCCGCCACCACCGATCTGGCTCTCTGATTGCCACCGCACAGGGGTTGCATTGGAGGAGGAGCGAAGAAAGGAATTAAGTTCGAGCCGGCGCTTTGACAACCGGAGACTCGCAGGAAGAGGGGGGAGGGGGGCGGCGTGTGCACCCAGCGGCAAACGATGGGGGCAGAAACGCGCGCAGCAAGCGGACAACACGATAAAGGGAGGAGGGAAGAGATAGCAGCGACTGACTGATGCCGCTGACGCCGATAGCGCAGGGGGGGTGAAAGGGGGGCGGAGCTGGTTACGAGGCCGACGACAACGCCGACGCCGACGACGACGCGAAACCCAGGAACGGACGCCAAAGAGCTGCGCTCTAAAAAGAACTGTAGGGTACACTTAATCTCGGCCTTAAAGGACTATAAACACTTAATTTTTGCTTGCTGGTTTTCTTCTTTTAAATGATCCGTAAGACATTGGAACACATGGATCACCACGCGGTACTCCCTTACGACCTCTAAATTTACAATGTATAACGGAATTTCATTGCTAATGCTCTTCTATATGGGTTTCATCCATCGCAGGATGGCGTTCACGTGTAGTTAGCCCTTAGGTCACGTAAGGCACGAAATAACTGCAATATTAATGCACATACGTAGTTTGAATTCACTACAGCACTTAAACCAGCCTGCTGAAGTGCTGTAATGACAACAACAAAAAGCATCAAAATGCATTAATTGTCATTTTTTAGTGCCTCAAGTGTCACAAACGCAAACACATCACATCCATCGTCGAGTTGATGAAACAGAAACCCATAGAGCGCCAAGAAGAAATTCAAACAGAAAATGCTCAATGGCCACATAAGAATATCACATATCATATATTAATAGAATATCATATATTAATGTCTAATGCATTGTTGGAAATAGGAAACTGCAAGGAAAAATTTGGTTACCATTGTGCACTAAGCGTATCACGAAAGTTTTAATGGTTTCCTTCGGCGACCTGGGGTCCTCTTTGCGTATTACTTCGTAGATACGAACACTGTCCCTTCTTTCATCATCCCATAAGGCTTAACCTACCTTTAAGGGGGCTCTAAACGGGGCTAAAAGGGGCTCTTAATAAACTTACGGTAAGCCTGGCATTTAAAAGACGCCGTTTCACAAATATCTTCCGTTTAATGTGTTTGTTAGGAGCTCAGTTATCCATAGTCAAATTTTGAATTTCAGAGTTGTAGCGCCTTTCGTTCTCCTCTCGCCACTTTTTGGAAACTCAAAGGTTGGCGCTGCTCCACAGGCTCCACCCACCCGGCTGCCGACGCGCGCTAGACTACGCCGGTGGGGGGGGGGGGGGGGGGGGGGGGGGCTTCCCGACCTGCCGGAGGAGCGGCGCGGCTGACTGGCGCGGCCATGCTAGCGGCGTGACAGCTGAAAGAATCTCGCTAGCAGCCATTTCTTAACCTACATATGCAGATAAGTGATTCCCAATTTCTGAAGTCGTGCGGGAGGATGAGATGATGCAGAAGGACGGAGAAAGCGCAGCCTGTTAAACGCCTACTTTCTTGCAGGCCTGCGCTAGGTTGCGAAGAAAAAATTAGATGAGTAACAATCGGTCGGGCTGTAGAAAGTGCAGAAGATGGGGCTATAGGTGAGTTCCAGGTGGAAAGAAAACGGGCGCGGCAGAGTACGGTTGAATGTTTAGTGGGGGCACGATTAGGTGGGCTCCAAGACGATATTAATATTGCAGTTAAAAGCACATGCAGGGACCTCTATCGCATTAATATTTGCGCAGGAGCGGAGAGAGGGGAAAGAAATGGCGCGTGGTGGAAATAGGTCACTAAATTGGCGAGCTAAGAGGAGGATGCCGCGAAGCGGCTGCGGCCGTGAGAGGCGGCCCAGGGAGAACTAGGGTCCGCCGTGGGCGAAAAGATTGCGCGAACGCCAGCGCGGCAAGGCGAACGCTTGCAAAATTTTCTATAGATTTTCTATAGACTTTTTATACAATCTAAAGTCATCCTTTACACTCTTTCTTTTGTCTATAAACAGTCTATAGAAAATCTACAGATCAAAGTCTAGAATTTTCTGAATTACCTTTTGTCTATAGACTGTTTATACACTATCTATAGACTAAAGTCTATAGACAGTCTATATCAAGATTATAGACTGTCTATAGACTATTTACAGACTAATGTCTATAACTGCCTCAATCTCTTTTCGTGTATAGGTGGTCTATAGACTCTGTATACACTGAAGTCTATAACTGCCTCAATCTCCTTTCGTGTATAGATGATCTATCTCTATAGCCAGTTCTGGACGAGACCTACCCTTTTGTCTGGCAACCAGGCTCTACAACACCAGCGTTCAAAGCGGTTGGCGCGCAGTGTAAAAACCACCCACCAAGCTCGCACTTCGGGCACGACATCGCACCAGGGAAGATGCACTCACGCTCCTTGATGTTGCAGGTTAGTCACTTGACCAACGCGACTTGTGTTAAGAGCAACAATTGCTGTCTTTTGTCGGTGTCGGGCCCACCTGCTATTGAAGACATGTTAAAGCGAATGTTCGTGTTTTTTAGTGCTTTTTTTCCGAGTTGTGCGAAATCATGCTAATGCTTTCTGCTGATATTGAATCCAACCCTGGTCCCATGTCGAAAGGCGAAGCTGATGCATTTGCCGCGGCCCATAAAACGATCCATAAACTTGAAGACGATTATGCTTTCCTATTGGAGGAGATGAAAAGTGCTAAAGAAAAACAGGCAGAAAATTGAAACAAAATTTGGCTCCTTAGCACTAAGGTAGCGACCTTATAACCAGCCATCGCCGCACGTAGCACAACAGAGGAAGAAAAATCTCTGCCTCTCCCGTAACCGAGAGCAGAGTAAGCATGAAATGTTTACGGGCATAACACATTGCTTGTAGATGGTACTAGTCAAAATCTTGAAATTGGTCTAGTGTTCGTTGTCGGCAGGGCAGGGGCGAGCAGTCTTCTTCTGTGGCGTATCACTCGCAAAGCGATTGCTTTCCGCAAGACGCTTCCGACCTGTCGTTTTATCAGGCTCCATTGCTCGGCTTAAGCAGCTGTGACGGTGGCGGCATTGAAATGCAGGACGATGCAGAAGCGTACGCGGACACGACGAGACGCAGGCCTGACACGAATGTATATGCAGCGCGTTCGAATACTCCGCGAGCGTGTATACGCTCTGTATAGCCTGCCAGAGGGGGAAACTGGCATGAGCTGAAGGCCCAGCGGTCGGTCTTTTACATGCGGGAGTGTAGGACCGTAGCGCCATCCTTGGGGAGGGAGCGAAAGCAGTTTTCTGTCGACAGCCCTTCTCGCCCTGGAGCTCCCCTCTTTCTCTAAGCGGCATTTTCTCAAAGCCCCTAACAGATCACGTATGTCAACGAAGTGTATCGTGGCATGTATGTGCTTTTTGCACGCGTTATTAGAAATCGGAAATTATAATTCCGTGCATTATCAAATGCACAGCTCGAGTGATATCTTGATGAACATTGAGAAGACACTGGCAGCAGTTATTTTTTGTGACTCGTTTGGAGAGCAACCGACGCTTGGATGCCGGTCCCGTAGGAGGGCTTAGAGAGTCTCGTTGAATCACGTTAGATCTCGTACGGTGCCCGGATGTTCTCGTTTCAGTGCCCGGGTGAGTGGAAATCAGTGCCCGGATGTTGGTTCTCGGTCTCGGCGTGACGTCACCACACTGCCGACAACGGGAGCTAAAAGCATTTCGTAAGAAGAACAGAAAGCTGGGCGAGTTGGTTGTTATCCATTTTTTAACAGCGCGAAAAGACGACGACGTTTACACACACAACAACACGAGCGCTGACTTTCAACTGAAAATTTATTAACACAAAAGACACTTATACATAATCCCGCCAAACAAACACACAAAAAAACTACTTAACTTATCTTAAACATCCGGCAACGACTTCTCAAGAAGGGCAAATTCACGATTCATCAATGACAATGACGGTTTAGCGACACACGCAGAGCCCCCCTTATCAATGCGATAGGCCTCTACTAATTCTCTTACCGTCTGATCTTTGTGTTGGAAAACTACAGACGTGTCTTGAAGCAGAGGGGTACAGGTGTGTTCACGTTGTCTGCAATGCAGAGCTAAATTTGATCCGCCTCCTTTGTCCACTGGATTAAAATGTTCCCTCAAGCGGTCGTTTAAACAGTGTCCTGCCTGCCCTACATACCATGCGCCGCAAGAAAGGGGAATTCTGTATACTACCCGTTTCACGCAATCGACCCTCCTTTCAGCATGATTAGTGGTGCATTCACTTTCGGTCCTCCTACCAAGTAGGGACTCACGCCTTCTTTGTACAGCCGGGCAAATATTACTCAATTTTCTACGGAATGAAAATAAAACGTCAACCTCATATTTACGACTCCCTTCCTTCAGACGGTGAGAGACCGAGTGGACGTACGGAATAACCGCGACCCTCTGGCGCTTGGCTGCTTCACGGATGTGGTTGGATTTCATTTTGGACGCCATTCTTTCGCATTGCCTTCCAATCGTAACTTCATAGAAATCTGCCTCCCTCAGACTGGCCATTTGGCTTTTCACACTTTCCTCAATCGAATGGAGGCACGACTTATTTAGAGCGGCGCGAATGCATGAAGTGGCAACGCCGTCTTTCACCAACTCGGAATGCCCCGAATGGAAGCTTAGTAACCTATTGACGGAGCGTGGCGAATACAACCAGAAAACATGCCCCGGCTCAAGCCTCAGTTCTAGATCCAGAAACTGAATCCTGCCATGTTGAATAGACTCTGTGGTAAAGGTAAGACCATGGCCATTCCTGACAAAGCTGTGCTGCACAGGCTGTGTAAAGCTATCGTTCCTAACAAAGACGAGGTAATCGTCCACATATCTAAGTATCTTCAGTACACCGGCCGGTGCCTCTACTTCAATCGCTCTGTCAACCCTGCTGAGGAACAAATCGCCTAGCATCGGTGCTACACGGGAACCGATACAAATCCCAGAGCGCTGTATAACTACGCCATCATTTCAAGCAACAATGGTTGATCTAAGGTACATGCAAAGTACTTCAAGAAAGGCATCCACCGGCACACCACAAACGTTGCGGAACCGCACCTCGTCATTCTCTTCCGTAATGCAGTCTCTCACAAAGCGCGGCAAACAATCGTGAGGAATCGAGTAGTATAAGTCCTCTACGTCCACACTGAACACATGACAGTCACCGGGATTATTGTCCTGAAGGTATTCCTGAACGGCTTCAGAGTTACTTGTGCGAAAAGGATCTTCAAAGGAACGGGAAGCAAGAGACTTCTGTAAGTAGCTCGAGACGACAAGCTGCCACGTGCCACGCTCCGAAATTATGGAATGAAAGGGCAAGCCTACTTTGTGAGACTTGACAGTAAAAAATATCTCGAGCGTGCTACGTTCCGCTTTTTTGACCGAGTCGCACAACTTGTCAAGGCTCACTTTTTTTAGAAGAGCGACGGCGCGTATCTTAATCTTGGCAGCGTTCTCAGGCACGCATCGAAAATTCTTCGTGACGGCAGCCATAGCTGTTTATTCCATGTCAGGAATGGCCATGGCCTTACCTTTACCACAGAGTCTATTCAACATGGCAGGATTCAGTTTCTGGATCTAGAACTGAGGCTTGAGCCGGGGCATGTTTGCTGGTTGTATTCGCCACGCTCCGTCAAGAGGTTACAAAGCTTGCATTCGGGGCATTCCAAGTTGGTGAAAGACGGCGTTGCCACTTCATGCATTCGCGCCGCTCAAATAAGCCGTGCCTTCATTCGATTGAGGAAAGTGTGAAAAGCTAAATTGCCAGGCTCAGGGAGGCAGGTTTCCCTGAAGTTACGATTGGAAGGCTATGCGAAAGAATGGCGTCCAAAATGAAATCCAACCACATCCGTGAAGTAGCCAAGCGCCAGAGGGTCGCGGTTATTCCGTACGTCCACTCGGTCTCCCACCGTCTGAAGAAAGTGGATCGTAAATATGAGGTTGACGTTTTATTTTCATTCCGTAGAAAATTGAGTAATATTTGCCCTGCTGTACAAATAAGGCGTGAGTCCCTACTTGGTAGGAGGACTGAAAGTGAATGCACCACTAATTATGCTGAAAGGAGGGTCGATTGCGTGAAAGGGGTAGTATACAGAATTTCCCTGTCTTGCGGCGCATGGTATGTAGAGCAGACAGGACGCTGTTTAAACGACCGCCTGAGGAAACATTTTAATTCATTGGACAAAGGAGGCGGATCAAATTTAGCTCTGCATTGCAGACAACGTGAACACACCTGTACCCCTCTGCTTCAAGACACGTCTGTAGTTTTCCAACTCAAAGATCAGACGGTAAGAGAATTAGTAGAGGCCTATCGCATTGATAAGGGGGGCTCTGCGTGTGTCGCTAAACAGTCATTGTCAGTGATGAATCGTGAATTTGCCCTTCTTGAGAAGTCGTTGCCGGATGTTTAAGATAAGTTAAGTAGTTTTTTTGTGTGTGTTTGTTTGGTGGGATTACGTATAAGTGTCTTTTGTGTTAATAAATTTTCAGTTAAAAGTCAGCGCTCGTGTTGTTGTGTGTGTAAACGTCGTCGTCTTCTTGCGCTGTTGAAAAATGGTTAAACAAAATTAAGTTCGAGCCGGCGCTTTGACAACCGGAGACTCGCAGGAAGAGGGGGGCGGCGTGTACACCCAGCGGCAAACGATGGGGGCAGAAGCGCGCGCAGCAAGCGGACAACACGATAAAGGGAGGAGGGAATAGATAGCAGCGACTGACTGATGCCGCTGACGCCGATAGCGCTGGGGGGATGAAAGGGGGGCGGAGCTGGTTACGAGGCCGACGACAACGCCGACGCCGACGACGACGCGAAACGCAGGAACGGACGCCAAAGAGCTGCGCTCTAAAATCTTTGCCTCTCCCGTAACCGAGAGCAGAGTAAGCATGAAATGTTTACGGGCATAACACATTGGTTGTAGATGGTACTAGTCAAAATCTTGAAATATGTCTATAGTGTTCAACACACCACACCACACTCTTGTTGCGTCGAAGCGATCGCCTGCAATAAAGCGGGCTTAGGTAGGCATCCGCGAATCGTGGCGGCCTGGTCGCTTTCTGGAGGGGCCGCATAATCGCGGCGTTGTCGGCAGGGGCGAGTAGTCTTCTGCTGTGGTGTATCACTCGCAAAGCGATCGCTTTCCTCAAGACGCCTCCTACCTCTCCTTTCATCAGCCTCCATTGCTCGGCTAAAGCAGGTGTGACGGTGGCGGCATTGAAATGCAGGACGACGCAGAAGCGTATGCGGGCACGACGAGACGCAGGCCTGACAAGAATGTGTATGCAGCGCGTTGAATACTCCGCGAGCGTGTATACATCTTGCCAAAGGGGGAAACTTCATGAGCTGAAGGCCCAGCGGCCGGTCTTTTTCATGCGTGAGTGTGGGACCGCAGCGCTATCCTTGGGGACGGCGCGGAAGCGCGACCCTCTCTCTTAGAGAGTCTCGTTAAATCTCGTACGGTGCCCAGATGCTCTCGTTTCAGTGTCCGGATGAGTGGAATTCAGTGCCCGGATGTTGGCTCTCTCGGTCTCGGCGTGACTTCACCACACTGCTGACAACGGGAGCTTTTCATGCTTAAAATGCCAAAATAGTGTGCGTCTCGAACCAGCTGACAGCCATTGCGTCAAGGTGTGAGGATGCGTAAAATAGGATGCGGTGCTCAAACCTTCTTGTCTTCGAAATAGAAGATGAATCAGATGAAGACTGGGCAATGTACGAGGAGAAAATAATATAATTCTTCCCCAAAAAGTTAGAAATTACCGCTACAAGCCATCAGTTTGACCGAGTTGACCGACTGGGGAAGTATAACGCTGAGAAGCGGAGGCCAGTGATGACAAAGTTGATCTATTTCAAGGACAAAGCACTTATTCTGTCATAAGGGCGAGAACTTAAGGGAACATATTTTGCAATCCGTGAGGATTTTTCGCTTGCCACGCACAAAACAAGGGCAAAGCTGATCGAGTTCGCAAAACAGCATAAATTGAAGTACAAGTTATCAGTTGATAATCAACTGCGCATGGACTTAAAAACGTACATCTACAGTGTCGATACTGATGCTGTAGTGTAGTTAGATCAATAGCTGAGACGTGGCAATATTGCATACATCCACAAAAATCCCAAACCAGTCATATCTTCCCCGTTATCAATATCATTTACTAATATCCGAAGTATGTTCAATATCCGAATACCCGAAGTATCCCTCAAGAGAAAAGTATACAACAGCTGCATCTTACCGGTACTAACCTATGGGGCAGAAACGTGGAGGCTAACGAAGAGGGTTCAGCTTTCCATAGACCGCAGTCGTGGCCTAGTGGTCTGGGCGTCCGCTTCGGCTGCGGGAGGTGGTTGGTTCGAAACCCACCGCCGGACACCCACCGGTAAAAATGGGTACAAGCCACCCCCGGCCCGGCGCCCGGCTTCTTCAGGGGTGTGCGCTTGGAGGAGGCTCCGTAAACTCCGCTGCGCCCCTTCGGGGGCAACCTAGTTTCGAGCACTCAGCCTGCAAAGGTGGTTCGTGTTTCACTGCAAAGTGAGGAGTTCCGACTCAAAACTCGTACGCTCTAACCAGCGTGTCTCAAGACAAACACTGTAAGCGATCCTTCGTTTCGAAGAGAAAACTTCAGAGTATCACAGCTGACTAGACATGCCGGTTTTTCCGGCTGTCTGAAAGAAAAATGATAGGTGTAACGTTAAGAAGATCAGAAGAGGGCGGAGTAGGTGAGGGAACAAACACGGGTTAATGACATCCTAGTTGAAATCAAGAGAAAGAAATGGGCTTGGGCAGGGCATGTAATGCGAAGGCATGATAACCGCTGGTCCTTAAAGGGAAGCGGAAACGTTTTTTTTAGAATTCGAGGTTATTCAAGAATTCGAATCTATCAATGTTCTAGATAAAGCATGAAGAGTACTTTTGCACTAGCATTTAAAGGGATGTCATAATCATCGATTAAAACCGCGACGATGTTTACGCTTCTTCTCACTACGTTGGAGGAGTGCGGGGAAACTGGGCAGTGACGTCATTGTTGCCGAAATTTCTGATGTCCGCTGCTTACGCCTGCATGCTGCTGTATGTCGTCAGATGGCGCCAAACAATGCATTGTGAGCTTCACCTTCGATGGCGTCGGTTTTCTTCCATGGAATAACCGTTTGTTCGTTGGAAACGTAGGGCCGTCATACATGACGTCATTATCGGGGCCTCTGTCCGCCGCTGTGCACTTCAGAGAAGCCTGAACGCCGGCGACGACTTTATTCGGCGATTACGCCACCATTTTAAATGCTAGAGCAAAACGATTTCTCAGAATTTACGTGCATGTTTCGCACATTCGGCAACCTTAAACTCATCGAATTACAAAACCGCTTCAGTAGGCCTTTAAGGGTAACGGAGTGGATTCTAAGAGAAGGCAAACATAGCAGGGAACAACAGAAAGTTAGGTGGGCGGATGGTGGTGGTGGTGTGACATTTTTATTCGAACATCCTTTCTATTAGGCGTTCAGTACATCCTGGGCCAAGGCGACGAGGGCACGTTGCAGTCTCAGTTCCAGGGAGGCGAGCCAGATGGGCCACGGTGGGGGTGGGGGGAAAGGATAGGCGGGGGACTGGAAGGCTGCGTGACACTGTGTAAGGCAGTGTTCTATCGAAGAGCAAGTTGCTGGGCTAGTTGGTGCTGTTGCATCGTGGTGGAGCAGCGCAAAGGACGGTAAACAAGAAACAAGGAAGGACGTACACAGGCGCTGACTATCAACTGAATTTTTATTGCGAAATACAGAGAATATATAGCAATCATGAGGGGGTGGAACATAGATAAAAGGTTGCTCGGTCACCGGAATCCAGAAGACAGTCACGTCAGTAGATAAAGTATGTTGGTGAATGTGGTGGCGGTGAAAGACGATAAAGAGAAGCGGAGGGTGTATAGGGCCAAGGCGCGAAATAACGGATGATCTTTCTTTACCGATCATCCGTTATTTCGCGCCTTGGCCCTATACACCCTCCGCTTCTCTTTATCGTCTTTCACCGCCACCACATTCACCAACATACTTTATCTACTGACGTGACTGTCTTCTGGATTCCGGTGACCGAGCAACCTTTTATCTATGTTCCACCCCCTCATGATGGCTATATATTCTCTGTATTTCGCAATAAAAATTCAGTTGATAGTCAGCGCCTGTGTACGTCCTTCCTTGTTTCTTGTGTCCCGTCCTTTGCGCTGCTCCACCACGATGCAGTGTTCTATGTCTGAATATGTGTGTGGACAGTTTGGGCACTGAGGTGTGGAAGTGTACCGGTATAGGTAAAGTTTGGCTGGTGTATGTAGGAGATTAAACTGTATTCGGCGAAGAATGCGAGCTTCACGGATCGATAAGGATGGGTGCGGTGGTGGTAAATCAGCTAAATCTAATTTTTGCTGTGTGTAGTATTCGTCGACAGTACGTTTGTAAGCCCTGACCGCCTGCTCCGTCGGTGGGCTCGTCCATGGGATCCCCGGCGCCCGGTGTATAGTTTCGCAGGCAAGCTGGTGAGCCAGCTCATTGCCGGGGATGCCCATGTGACCAGGGATCCACCGAAGGGTCACCGGTCGTGGGCTTAATGCTAAGAGGGCGGCATCTAAGGCCGATCGAGTAGGGAAAGGGAGGGCTCTTTCATGGAAGGCACGCAGAGCTGCCTGCGAGTCTGTATAGAGAACGTATTGGGGGGCGGGGGGTAGGGTGGCAAAGTGTGTGATGGCATCGGCGATCCCGTGTATTTCTAGGGCGAGCGTGGAGGGTGGGGAGGTGTATGGACCGGTTGTGTGAGTGCTGGTTGTAGAGAGGGAAGGGTGGAGGAAGAAGGCTGCTGTGGAACCCGCGGTTTCCGTGAGACAGGCGTCTGTGCAGGCCACCGCCGCAGCGTCCAAAGGTGGCTTGTGGTTGTATGCGTATGCCTGGCGACGGCCTGCGTGTGTGTGTGCGGACATGTTGCGTGGAATGGGTGCGAGGCGGAGGTTAGGGGGATATATCGGAGACTGCGGTCGGTCTGGGAAAGAGATGGGTGCGTAGGGAGTCTGGGAAAGTATCCACTGTCCAGCTGGTGTACTGGACAGGCGGATGATTTGTCTCTCCCGGTGCAGGTTAAGGAGGGCTTGAAGAGGGTGGAAGAGGCCTGTTCTGTACAGGGTGTCTGTAGAAGCCTGAGGGGGGAGTCCTAGTGTTGCTTTATATAGTGTATTGAGGGCCCGGGTTAGTTTGTCTTGTTGTGTACTTGTAAGTGGGCAGTAAGGTATGTAGTACAGGAATTTGTTCAAAGCCAGCGCTTGAGCAAGGCGGCTGGCGTGTGTCTCGGAGAGGCCGGCATGTTTTAAAACTACGCGGCGCAGTAAGTGTGTTACTGAGTGGCATGTGCGTATGGACTGATTGATGGCAGAGGTGAAAGTGTTGGAGTTTAGTTGCATACCCAGGATGCGACAAGATTCGACGCGGGGGATGCGCTGTCCGGCAAGTGTGAGGGAGATGGAGGGGTTCATCGTCCGTTGATATTTACTGCGTGTTATGAGTAAAAGTTCTGATTTCTCCGGAGCGGGTTGCAGGCCCGCTTGGGAGAGGTGTGAGGAAATGGTGTTAAGTGCATGTTGTAGTGGGGTTTGGACCTCTCCCGGTGAGTCAGTGGTGACCCACAAGGTGAGATCGTCTGCATAGAAGACGAAATGAAGGTTGGGGATCTCGGCTAAGGCCCGGGCGAGTGGGACCATGCCTAGGTTAAAGAGGATGGAGAGAGGACGGCACCTTGTGTAGTGCCACGAGTGAGTGGGATTGGGTTAGACAGTTTGTCGAGGTAGCGGATACGGGCAGAGCGGTGGGAGAGGAAAGCTCTTATGTAATTGTGCATGCTGTGTCCGCACTGCGTATCAGCTAGTATGGTGAGGATGTGGTCGTGTGATATGTAGTCGAAAGCCTTGCGTATGTCAATGGTTACTAAGGCTTTGACCTGCGCAGCGTCTGAGGCATTTGAGTTAAAGAAAGCGTGTTGAAGGAGAAGGAAAAGGTCTTGAGTGGATAGTGCTCGGCGAAATCCAATAAGGGTGTGGGGGTGTAAGGTATCGGTAGCGTTCGCGGGGGTCATCGGAACGCGGCTGGGGGCACTCAAAGCGGAGCGTCTCCTTTCTTGGAACGCGGCCGCTCGCGAACGCGCCGGGAAGTACGGGTGTCCACCCGACACGCGGTACCGAGCACGAATGTATATTTGTGTTTATTTTCATTTGACACGACCGTGCGTTTGGGTTTGTGGAAAGGGCGTTTTGCCCTACGGAAGCTGGAGGGCTGGCCAGGCTCTCGATAAACCAATCATGTGAACATCGTAACATGATTGGAAGCCATCAAATGTGGGCCGGGCCTTTAAAACCGGGCCCCGGAGCTGGAAGCGGGGTTCTGCGCTAACGTGAGATGCTATGCATCTTCGGCAACGCCGAGTAGGGGCCTCCCCTAGTGTTAGCCAGTTCCACCTTTTGGTTGTTTGTCTTTTTGCCGTTGTGCCTGAACTTGTATATTCTGTGTATATTTGTATATAAATCTTCAGTTATTGCCTTTTTCATCCCTGCGTCTGTACTCGTCGAGAGACCGTCTCTGACGGGGCACCCCTGGTGCGAAGAGCTTCAGTCCTAGTTACCGACCGTCTCTGGCGGTGCACCTGTGGTGCAAGAAGAGGAAGAAGAACCTGATCTTTACTGGGGGATATAGTCGGTGGCTTGAAGATGGGAAGTGAGGCGGGAAAGCACCATGTGTTCCATGAGCTTGCCCGCGCAGGAGGTAAGGGAAATAGGACGGAGGTTACTGATGCTGGAGGGTTTATTGGGTTTCGGTATGAATGAGACCAGGGACGATGTCCAGTCCACTGGCAGGGTGCCAGAGGTCCAGGCGTCGTTGATGACATTAAGAAAAAATGTGTTGGCTTCGGGGGGAAGGTTCTTGAGAGTTTTGCATGTGATTTTGACTGCACCGGGGGCAGGGTGTCTGTTACAACGCGCGAGTGCTGTGTCAAGTTCTGTGTGCGTGAAGGGTATGTCTAGTGCGGGAAGGGCTGGACCATGATATGGTGAGTTTAAAGAGGATTGTGAGGGTGGGAAATAAAGTTGTTGGAGGTCAGTGAAAACCTCTGTTGGAGTATGGGAGGCGAAGAGGCGTTCAAGAGTGGGTGTGGGATGAGGTTGAGGTCCGAGAAGGGAGCGGAGAAGGTACCAGGATGATTTTTGATGTAAAGTTCCGTCTAAGCGGTCGCATGTTCGTGTCCAGTGTTCGGTGTCGAGTGTCTTGCAGTGGGAGATAATGTCGTTGCGGATTGCTTGTATTCTGTCGCGGAGCTGTGTGTTGTATGGTTGTGTAGCTAATGTGCGTTGGAGACGTTTTCTCCGCTTCCACAATCGTAGAAGGTGAGGATCAGGGTTGTCACGGGGAGTAGGGTTAGAAATTTCACGTGTTGCCCGTGACTGGGTGTTTCTGAGATCATCAACCCATGAAGCGTAGTCGGAGGGGTTAGATGGGGGTGGGGGTAAGAACCGGCGAAAGTCTGACCACGAAGTGTGTCGCTAGGTGGGCGGATGAGATTAAGAAGTTTGCGGGGATACAGTGGCCGCAACTGGCAAAGGACAGGGTTAATTGGAGAGACATGGGAAAGGCCTTCGCCCTGCAGTGGGTGTAGTCAGGCTGATGACGATGATGATGATGAAGTATCTTATTCCAGAAGAGGGCAAATATGGGCTGGTTGGTACATGTTTTACGAATTGGAAAAACAGCGCAATCAAAGACGAGACACAAGAGAAGGACAAAACACCAGCGCTGACTAACAACCAAATGGTTTATTGCTACAGGCAAGGCAGCATATATATGAAATGGCACGAGTAAAAACACAAAATAAGCATGAGAGAAAGATACCGCACAACCACACAACCGTACAACCACAAGATACCGCACAACCACACAGTGACGTGCCTTTTTTTAGTCAAGTTGTGTGGTTGTGCGGTATCTTTCTCTCATGCTTATTTTGTGTTTTTACTCGTGCCATTTCATATATATGCTGCCTTGCCTGTAGCAATAAACCATATGGTTGTTAGTCAGCGCTGGTGTTTTGTCCTTCTCTTGTGTCTCGTCTTTGATTGCGCTGTTTTTCCAATTCGTAAAAGTATCTTATCCAAGAGCGCTCATGCCTCATCTTTTCTCGAAGACAGTGACTACGATATAGCTTTCATTGAAACATGGGTACATCCCGATATCAAGGACTGGGAAGTTCTTTCTGGCTCCAATTCATATAAAGCATACAGGTGTGATCTCATTCATAAGCGAGGCGGGGGCGTACTCTTAGGCATAAAAAAAAACGCTCACATTATTGCTATCGATACCGACTGCGACCTTGAGATCATTTGTACGGCTTGCATTATTTCCTCTTTCAAGCTTTTGATAGGCAACTTTTACTGCGAGCGACCTCCGATCACTCCTTTTCAGATAAACTACGTGTAAGGCTTACGAGGGCATTTGAACTGTTCCGGGCCGATGTAACTTATCTACTCGGAGACTAATTTTCCACAGATCGACTGGTCGAAGCTCTCATCTCCTTGTACTGCTTCATCAAGCTTCGTAAACTCGACTTTAGATTTCAACCTATTTCAACTTTTTCAACCTATTTCATTTTAGTACCCCAACCCACCCATGGCCCCAATATTTTAGACCTTGTCTTTACAACAGCCCCTGACACAGTGCATGACATAAAGTACTTAGATGGATTGAGCGACCACAATTTACTTCCACTGACAATTAACATTCCACTTCCGTTCACTGGCATCACGAGGAAAAAGATTCACGACTATAACAGAGGAGATTACAATAGAATCAATGACGAACTTCAAGTGTTTTCTGATAATATCCTCTTGCCCTCTTTTCAAGACAGGTCGGTAGAAGATAACTGTGTTTTTTTTAAAGACAAGCTCGCAAAACTCGTTGCCAAACACGTCCCACTTATCACGCTATCAAATGATAAATCTAACTCTTGGTTTACAAGAAAGCATCAACGCATGAGAAATAAGAAAAAAACGATTGTACAAAAACGCAAAGCACGAATTTACGCCATGCGCGTGTGGTAAATACAAAAACTTCCTAAAACTGTATTGCTCAGACCTTTGTGACGCAAAAAGTAAATATTTTTTAAAAGACCTTCCTGCGCTATTTAAGAATAATCCAAGCAAGCTCTGGAAAACAATACGTCAAAATAGCGTCAGTAATGAAATTTCAATACATGACGTGAACAACCCCCCGTACTCCGACGATGATTGTCCTAGAGCATTTAACTCGATTTTTGCATGTTTTCACCGTAGAAGATCATTCTAACACCGCGTTTGTATCAGAGTTTGATTATCCCTACATTGTACCAGTTGCCGTTACACTTGATGGCATAGCACATTTGATAAATAATCTTAAAGTATCCTCTTCCTCCGGTGTTAATGATATCAACTCTAAAATACTAAAAAAATACCGTTTCTGTCTCCAGCATCATTTTACTTCATATCTTTAAGCAGTCAATATCTACAGGTGAGCTCCCCACCGATTGGAAAATAGGAAAGGTTCTACAGGTTTTCAAAAGTGGGGACAAACACTCGCACGAAAATTACCGCCCCATCGCACTTACATGGATCTGTTGCCAGATGCTTGAACACATTTTCGCATCGCACATCTGCAGTCACCTGGAATCTAATTTTTTTTCTCTAAGCAGCATGGTTTCAGAAAAGGCTTTTCCTTTGAGACGCAGTTATTTTAGTTTACTACCGACCTACATTTTAACATGAACATTAACTTAACTGAGTGCATCTTTTTGGACTTTGCTAAATAATTTGATCGGGTAGCACAATGCCGACTAATATCTAAGCTTTCTGCGCTCAAACTAGATTCTTTACCTTTGTCATGGGTTCGAAATTTTCTTTCTAGTCGCCAGCAGTTCACCGTTGTGAATAATTATTCCTATCCTCTCTCTGACGTTATATCGGGCGTGCCGCAAGGAAGCGTCCTCGGTCCATTACTCTTCTTAATTTACATCAATGGCCTGCCAGTAAAGTTCTCATCTTGTATACGCATATTTGCTGACCACTGCATTATTTATCGACCAATAAAAAGCACTAATGATCACCTGTTACTTCAAAGTGACCTCGATCGCATTAACGACTGGTGTAAAACGTGGCTAATGACTTTAAACATTTTCAAGTGTAAGGTATTCTCCCTTACCACATTAATAACGATACAATGGCTCGAACTACGCAGTATAAGTATCTAGGCACCCATCTTTCACCAAACCTTTCTTGGGCTGAGCATATAAACGCCATTTTCGCTAATGTGTCCCGGTCACTAGGTGTCCTTCGCCGCAACCTGCAAAGCACTACCCCTCACGTGCGTAAACAAGCTCACTTAACTTTTGTCAGACAGCAGCTTGAGTACGCTTCATCTATTTGGTCACCCCATCAGAAATATCTAATAGAGAAGTTAGAAGCTGTCCAAAATAGGGCTCGTCGTTTCATTTCGCAAAATTACAGTTATCACTCCAGAGTAAATCAACTAAAGATCGAACTTTCGCTCCATCCGTTGAATATTCCTCGCGACATTCCCCTTTTACCTATCTTTCATAAATACATCCATGTCACTGATTCACCGCCAGCACATGCACAACGTCCCTCCTACTTATTACAAAGATTACATAATAACTACTGCTAGGCCCGCATTTATGGCAGCACTCATGCTTTCAACTTCTCGTCAATCCCGCGCGCCATCCGCCTCTGGAACAATATTTCTTCCGGATTGCATCGCCCTGCTGCAGCGTAATCATGATACCTTTCGCAAACATCTACTCACACTTAGCTGATAACGCTTAGCACGTCATTTATATAATCATGATTCATATAGCTTTGTTTTCAGCTGCTTGAGACTTTTGCCTCATTGGATCTGTTCATGCGCTGCTACCCTCATGTATACCCGAAATGTTTTCTTTTGCTTTTGTGTAACTCTGTCTATTTCACCCATTTTTTGTTCCATGACGCATAGTAGCCTTGTACCTTCACCAATTTTTGTGAACTGCGACATGTTATCTGATCTCATTTGTTTTTGTCTGTTTTGCTGCACTTTTACTAGGCTTCTTGTGTCTAACCTCATTTACACAAACTTCTGTATTTGGTCCCCCTTACACAATGCCTCTCCGGAGGTCTGTAAGGTATTTGTAAATAAATAAATAAATACAGACTCTGTATAGACTGAAGTCTATAACTGTCTTAATTTACTTTCGTCTATAGACGGTCTATAGACTCCCTATAGACAGAAGTCTATAAATGCCTCAATCTCCTTTTGTTCACAGATTCTCTATAGACCAAAGTCTATAACTGCCTCTATTTCCTTTCGTCTATAAGCCGCCGTGGTGGCTCAGTGGTTATGGTGCTGGACTGCTGACCCGAAAGACGCGGGTTCGATCCCGGCCGCGGCGGTTGAATTTCTTTGGAGGAGGAATTCTAGAGGCCCGTGTACTGTGCGATGTCAGTGCGCGATAAAGAACCCCAGGTGGTCCAAATTTCCGGAGCCCTCCACTACGGCGTCTCTCATAGCCTTAGTCACTTTGGGACGTTAAACCCTATAAACTAAACCAAATCTTTCGTCTATAGACGGTCTATAGACTCTCTATAGACTAAAGTCTATAACGCCTCAATTTCCTTTCCTCTATAGACGATCTAGAGAGTTTGTATAGATTATAGTCTATAGATAGCCTACTGTCTATAGACCAGTCTATAACAATCTTAATTTTGTCTAACAGTCTTCTATACATTCACTTGCGACTAAGTCCAGAACAATGTCAATTTCTTTTGCACTGCATGCTGAGGGGAACTGCATCGGTTGACCGCATATGACTGCAGTCCTCCACCTCCTTCGCTATTAAGGGAATAAGAAGGTATTGCGTGAGGACATTAGAACACCATCCTGTATATTCTTTTCAGAAGCCTTGATAAGGTACTTTTCGTTATAGCGAGATGCATATTGGGAATACAAATCAATATTATTGATTTGGCAGCAGCAGCAAAGACTTGGCAGCAGCAGTTACGGCGATCGCACTGTTTTTCTAAGCGCCTACGTATACTTTCACAGGTTGCTGTCCGCACATATCAACGCAGCACATATCAACGAGTGGTGTGATCTTGGCATCCGCTGGAAACGACGACCATCACATGTAGCAGCGTGCTTCGCCAGCATTCGTCGGCAGCGAGCACTGCGCCTGCGTGGATTCCTGGCTGAAGAACTTAAAAGCCCACGGAGACCCCATCGCTGCCTGACTTGGCTGCAGCAGTCACGGCTATCGCACTGTTTTTCTAAGCGCCTACGTATACTTTCACAGGTTAGTGAAATGTTTCACTACTAGTGGCATTGATTTCACTTTCGCTATGACTGCTGCTGCTACACACTGTGATCTGTCGATTGCGCTTGTTTTCACTGGGCTGTTCTTGCTGTAGCGTGATTTCAAACTGCATGTTTTTTTTTCTTCCTCATAAGTGGCAATGTCGAAAGAACTTATTAAACTATTTGATGAGCTGAAACGAGAACTTTAACAAGAGTTCCGTGAACTACGCGAAAGTCTCGAACGGGACTTAAGAAAGGACATACGCGAGATAAAAGCTAGCCTAGCATTTATAAATGACAACTACGAAGAAATGAAAACGTCTGTGAACCGCGTTGAGACAGAGAATGAGGAACTGACGGCATCCGTAAACGAACTACAGGAGGAACGCGACGCTTTACGAGCGGAGCTGAAAGCGCATGAAGTAAGACTTTTACAAAACGAGCAACACACGCGATGTCACAACGTTGAATTGAAGGGTGTACCAATGATGCCGAATGAAGACATCGCAGAGATTGCCGATAGGACAGCTAGAGCGGTTGAGTTTCCACTTGAAAGTGGAGACATTGAAGTTTGCCACCGCGTTCGAACTGCGGGAAATGCAGATGTTCCAAACATAGTGGTGCAATTTGCCCGCAGATCCGTTCGTGATGCATTCCTTGAGAAAGCTCGAAAGCAGAGAATAACGTCAGAGGACAATGAACTTGAACCGAAGAAACAAATCTTCGTCAATGAGCACTTGAGCCCTTCAATGAAAAAACTGTTTGGTGCAGCAAATGCTAAAAAGAAAGAACTGAAGTGGAAGTATGCATGGACTCGGAATGGCAAATTATATGTGCGCAAAACTGACACGTCAAATGTCATTGCGATCACCCACTAGGATGATCTGCGAAAAATTGCGTAGTTGTACCTGCTGGCATCCAACCTAAGTACTAGTTCCATGACATGGGTTATGAGCCACATGAGGTTACACATTTGGTGAAACCTCAAACGACAGCTTGGTCTTTTTTCCACTTAAACATTAGATTCTTAACAAACAAAGAAGATGAATTCACTATTCTACTGGCTACTCTCGAAGTTCCACTCACAGCAATAATGTTGACTGAAACGTGGCACACTTCGGCATCGAATGTGTATCACCGTCCTGGATATCAGTGCTTTTATCAAAACCGAAACGATAAAATAGGAGGCGGCGTCGCGCTTCTACTTAAAGATACAATATCTTGTGAAATGGTCGAGGAGTACAAGGCAACAACTGCTGGTTACGAAGTGCTCACTCTGCGAAGTTCAAATCAACTTTTTTGTGTCATGTACAGGCCACCATCTGGCGGCATAAGTCATTTCTTAGTATTTCTCGGAAATATCTTTAGCTATGCATCATACGAATCTATAGATATGGTTTTAGGTGGTGACATCAACATAAATATGCTTTCAACTTCACAATCCCAAAAAGAACTCCATTCTTTAATTGCAGTGAATGATTTGTTTAGCCTAATAACAAAGCTCACACGAGTGACTTTAGAAAGTACGTCTTTATTAGATGTCTTCATTACAAATATTGACACTAATTTAATAACCGCAGACGTTGTTTACACAGATATTAGTGATCACCTTGGAAACTTTATGAACAAGCCCGTGCATGTTAACAAAAGGAAAAGGCGAATAATTTATACACAGTCTATAACTAACAAAAACCTTGATTCTTTTTGTCATGCTATTAGCTAACAGACTTGGAATAATGTTTTTGAGGCGGATAGTAGCGATACTGCTTACTACAATTTTATCACATCATTTAAAACTGTATATGACGCGCACTTTCCACTAAAAAAAGTGGACGCGCCATCTAGGGCTAGGAAACCTTGGGTAACGTCTGAGTTGCTCCAAATGATAAAACATTAAAATAGGTTGTACGCACAGTTTGTAAAAACTAAAGATGCTAATTTGTTTAGCCAATTCAAGAAGTACAGAAATAATCCTACATCAAAACTGAAGATCGCTCGAGAAGATTATTTTACAAATATATTTTGGAGCTCGACTGAACAAAGATCGGATCTCGGATCTTATCTGGAGGAAATTAAGTTCGTTATTACAGCCATCTAACCCTGATCTTCCTGATAACTTTGAGCATTAGGGAAAGCGTATTTGTGACACTGGCTTAGCTGATACATTTAACAACTTTTTTATCCAGCAAGCTTCTCAGTATCAAATGGGCAGCAGTCAAGATTACACTGCATTCTTGAAAAGAAGCAACAGTTCATCATCACTTTTCTTTGCTCCGACAAACTGCGCAGACGTTTTCTCGTGTATGAGCACAATTAAAAATAGCAAGTCAGTGGACACAAATGGCCTCCAAATAGCGCCCATTAAACATGTTCTTCACCTTATATGCCCGGCCATTGTGCACATTTACAATTTAATATTATCTACCGCTGTATTTCCGAAAGAACTCCAAACTCCTCGAGTGATACCGGTTTTGAAAAGTGGCGACAAAATTTGATCCAAAATTACCGCCCTATATCTATATTACCGGTATTCTCTAAAGGTATAGAGAAGTTACTACATGGTAGAGTCCTGTCATTTTTTAACAAGCATGATCTTCTCCTTGACTTTCAGCACGGTTTTCGAAAGAATCGATCCACAGAAACAGCGCTATATACTTACACAAAAAAAATAATAATAGATAAATTTCAAAATAAGGAGCTAGTTGCAGGTATCTACATAGATTTCACAAAAGCGTTTGATTTATTAAGTCACAAAATTCTCTTACATAAAATGGAAACCTACGGTATCCGTGGAAAAGCACTAGACTTATGGAATCATACCTCTCCCACAGAACACAGTATGTAGACTTTAAAAGCTCTTTGTCCTCAGTACAGAATATCTGCACAGGAGTTCCCCAGGGAAGCATATTGAGTCGGCTTTTATTTTTAGGTTTGGTTTATGGGGTTTAACGTCCCAAAGCGACTAAGGCTATGAGAGACGCCGTAGTGGAGGGCTCCGGAAATTTCGACCACCTGGGGTTCTTTAACGTGCACTGACATCGCACAGTACACGGGCCTCTAGAATTTCTCCTCCAAAGAAATTCTAGCCGCCGCGGCCGGGATCGAACCCGCGTCTTTTGGGTCAGCAGCCGAGCACCATAACCGCTGAGCCACCGCGGCGGCGCTTTTATTTTTAATTTATCTAAATGATATTGTGCACTGTGAACATTTGTATCTTACGCCGATGATACTTAAGTGTTCATTTCCGGGAAATCAGAAGATGATATTGAAGAAAAAGCAAATACAACAATTGATGAATTAAATACATGGGCAAAAGCAAATTTTTTGAAGATTAATGCTAAAAAGACTATAATAGTGTTGTACTTGCCGAAAGGGAAGGTATTGTTTAGGCCACTCAATGTGTGTTTAAACCATGATCCTGTGGAGATAGTGGATTCTGTCAAAATCCTTGGTGTCATGTTTTCAAAACACTTGACTTGGAATGATCATGTGGATTATATCAGATCCAAAATATCTGCAGCTGTCGGAGTTATGTCGCGCCTGCGCACCATTCTTCCTATCAAAATTAGGCTGTTGGTGTATAACTCCTTAGTTCTATCTCTCTTACAATACTGCATTATCGTTTGGGGTACCACTGGTATCACGAACATGACCAAGTTACATCTCCAAAAAAGAGCTGTGAGATGCATTGCTGGTGTTCCGTATTGTTTCCCTACTATTGACCTCTTTTTAAAATATAAAATCCTGCCAGTCTTAGCTTTACACGAACACAGACTTTTAATGAGTTTTAAAAGTGCTTCGCGGAGCAAGGAAAATTATGTTGGTAATTTAGCAGAACTTGTAAAAAACACACATATTCCACAAACCAGAAATAAAGAAATGTGGCTAGTTCCTACACCTAGAGCATATTACTCCGAACAATCTATCTCGTATACGCTGCCAGTGCTATTAAATAACTTAAACAAAGAAATGTTTGACCCTTTCCAGCATTAAAATACTGTTATTAAGAAATTTTTTCTGAACAAGTTTGTGTCATGACGCTGCATGTACCCAAGCAGCACATGACATCGGTCCAATGTAGGATCTGAGTTGGCAAACGACAGCCCTGTGAAGGCCCCGCGTTGCCTCTGTTCTCCCAGCCTTGGCTCAGCCATTTTTAGAAGTTGGCAGTATTGGACCACTTTCTCAGACGTTCTCCCAGCCTTGGCTCAGCCATTTTTAGAAGTTGGCAGTATTGGACCAGTTTCTCAGACGTTTTCCCCGCCTTGGCTCAGCCATTTTTAGAAGTTGGTAGTATTGGACCAATTTCTCGGACGTTTCACCCGCCTTGGCTCAGCCATTTTTAGAAGTTGGCAGTATTGGACCAATTTCTCGAATGTTTCCCCTGCATTGACTTTGCCATATTTAGAAGCTGGCCAATTCCTGCAATAGGCAACGCAACTTTGAAGTGCCGACTGCTATGGAGCATCATGCAGTTGCTATTGTGACTTCTTAGTTTTCTCAATTGCGGCGTTAGGCGCGATATATATATATATATATATATATATATATATATATATATATATATATATATATATATAGCTCGCACATTGTTAATTATTTATAAGCATATATAGTTCGGGGCGCAGATAATGATATCTTCGTAAAAACCCGCATAACCTCCTGTGAGATTTTTTAAATCTCAGTTTTTTAAACTAAAATATGCAAAGTTGCATGCATGCATGCGATTATTTCTCCCTTCAAGGTGTGGTCTTCGTTCTGTGTAAATGTAAAAAGTCCAGTCGTGCAATGAAAGAATGCGAGTCGGAGAAACATATATATGCAGCACCGATTTATCAGGCCTGAATTTCAAAAACTATAAATAGCATTTTATAAAAATAACTTCTCGATTCTAACGTTAAATCCGCTGTACCTTGATGTGCTTGGGCGTCGCAGTTAATGTGGTATACCTGCAGAACAGCACCAAAACATATATGCATGGCGCAACGTGTCGAGCACTCCATTAAAGCAGGAATGGGTAAACAGTAACGTGCGTTTGCTCCATGATAGGACAGCGCTGACCATGCGCTTATGTAAGAGATACATATAGCTTAAGAAAAAAAAACGTTACATCGTCTGCGGGAACTCGAATTGGAAGAATGCGAAGGCACTGCGCCTCCACGGCACTCGTTCTCTCCCTTTGCCTCGTATGCAGCCCATATGAGTTATATGTGTCAGTATATGTGCCTCATATGAACACATATAGGCTTCATACGAGTTCATATGTGCCTCGTTTGACTCATATGGGCACCATATGAGCCATATGTGTCGACAAATGCGCCTCGTATCAGCACATATACTTCATACGAGTTCATGTGTGTCACAAATTAATGTGTCTCGTATGAACGCGTATAGGCTGCGTACGAGCTCATACGCGTCACAAATGTCACAGATGAACACATCTGCTGCATATATAGTAGTTCACGCGCTACGGAAAGGTGACTTGTATGGACTTATTACATATGTGGCATACCTTAACTGACAGGCGACACTCGTGCGTACACAAGAGCTCCGATATGCACCGTATCAGCTTACATCAATCTCGTGCGAAACACATAGCCGCTGATGAGTGCCTCTTATAGAGTGGGCCTTGCTGTTTGAAACACGCGGAAAAGAAGGGATGAACAAGTGATTAACAAGTGCCCAACCAACGCATAAAAAAAACTCTTGGCCTGTTTCAAATATTTTTCTCCTTGATTCTCTGCTTGTGCCCTCCTGTTGTAAACCGCGCCTATCCAAACAGTATGACGTTAGGCGTTTCCAATGTGCTTGGACAAACGTTCAGCCAGAAGGCAAATGTTGCCTTCTGGGCTTAGTTGAGCTAATAACGCCAGGTATTTTCATGCAAGAGCTCCGACTGTAGTTAACAATATGTGCGCAATGAGAGTACTACGATCAATGGTGCAGGCGCTGTGAAAATTAAAATACATACAAATATCAGATCTTTCAGTGCTTATCACAGAGCACATCAAGATCCACAATATCAGTGGAAGTGAAATCGGCTGTAGTTCAGCTCCTTATACCTTAAAAATAAACATTTGTCCTCGCACCTAACCGTCGAATTCTATAGTAGTGGGAAGCATAGCATAAGTCTTGTCATCGAAATGTAAAGCAGTTTTTGCCATGCCAGCAGTGGTGTAGTGGGTAGTGTAGTGAGCTGAAGATCTCTAGGTCAGTGGTTCGAATCCGGAACGACGCGTAGTTTTTTTTTCGCATCCGAATTTTTTTTTACTTTCTTTAGTTTACTAACTTCAATGGAAGCTATTTTATTGCTAATTGCCTTATAATTCCACCCCAGCCCTTCCCTTTCCTTTCTCAATAATTGTAAACGTGTCATATGACACATATGTCATATGACACATACGAGATATTCCATAATCTCGTATGAATCAGACACATATATACGAGATTTTTCGATAGGGACGTATTAATCGCTATCGGTTAATCGTCTTCATATTGATTACGGTTATAGATTTCAATCACGCGTCTTCAGCGCGCACTTCGCTTCTGCGTCGCGTGGTTGCTTCGGACGGCAGCAAGAGTTGGGGGGTGCGTACGTCGACTGATGTTTCAGAGTGCGATCGTTTCCTGCCGCCTTGATCCAAGCTTGAAGACGTAGATGCGACCGGCCGTTGTGAAATACCGAGATCTTGCAAGATCTCACGGTATTCTTTTTCAACGATACGGTACTTGCGTTGCTTTGCATTCATGGCGAAATGCAGAAGCTTTGCGGTGAAAGACGAGGACCGCAACAGCCGCACAAAGGGACAGCAGACAGGCAGTACGACCAACACCTCCACACCACAAAAGAAAAACAAGCGCGAGCACTCGCGGTACAGTGAATTCCAGCCACTGTACTCGCGGCATGACTCGCGGGCAGGGTTGCCGTTGGGAACATTTTAAAAGGAGCCAAAACTTGAGCTGAAAGTAGTCAAAAGTAGCCATGCCATTCCATCTTTGTTTTGCTCATTAATAAATTGAAGTGTAAAAAAATTGATAAAAATTATTCTTGGCGGTGTTGTCAACACAAGCTTCAAAGAAATTTTCCGAAACTAAACGTGTATTTATCCACCGCTTTACGCATAAACGTAGGCATCCGCTCTCGTTCCCACGTGCGTTCCAAGCCAATCCCAATCCATAGCTGGTGGTCATTTAGGGTGCGTTCCAATACTCCCAAGTAGACGTCTACTTAGACGTCTTGCCGGACAGCGGCCATTTTGAGACTCGTTCCAATTTTCACGAAGCCGTCCAAGAAGACTGCTTCGCCGAAGTCCACATCGATGCAGGCTAACTTCCTGTCTAAAGATGGCGGAGCAGTTCGTGCAGTCAGAGCTGAGTGAGCCGTGCTCTTGTCGGGCACGGAGACGCACCATCTTTCAAGTGTCAGTCATTCCGTTAAGTTGATTTTTATAGGAACTGGTGGCAAATAAAGCAGTCTTTGTGGACCTACGATTATATTTGTGAATCGAGCGAGAGGAAATCGTGCGGGTGAGATCATCTGCTATGCAGGTGAGATCGTCTGCTGAAGCGGTAGCGATGAACGCACCATTATTGCAGAAAAAAAAATAAAATAAGAACTAGCAAACTGCTAACAGCGCGTTTTTAACTTGTTTTATTAAGAATTTTTAAGAACATAGGAGTGCAACTATTCCCAAATGTTAGTTCAGTTTATATGCCGCAAGGTGGCGCGTGAAGTAGACACGTTCCAATATGTAGACATGTAGACGGCTTCCTAGACGTCACACTAGACGTCTTGTCGGACGTCTAGAGAATTGGAACGCACCCTTCGTTTGGACGTTTGGCAGTGGCAGCGCGCGCTTGTGAATTTTTATTTCTTCAAGCTTTTTCAAGTTTGGTGGCGGCACGCGTGAGTCACCGAGGGGAACCAGAAGGCACTGCTTGCGTAAGTATACATTCTGTCCTTTTTTCCCTTTCATGTTAGTTGTCAGCTAATATTTACTTGTGAACTTGTCAAGAGTGAGGACAATGAGCACGCCTCGTGTGTTGCCCCTTTAGCTAACTTGTCTGTAGGCCTCTGTCAGCAGTTGTCTTTTGATTAACTCAGCGGCGCATTGCAAGGTGTAACTGCGTGTAAGGGTTGGGGTAATATGAAGTAACACACACGTACACGAAGGGAAGCGCTTCTGAATGTCGCGTGTGTTTGTGTGTTCCTTCATCAGGGTGAACGCACTATCCCGGCAAATCTTGTTGGCGCATTGCTTCTGAGAGGGTTTGTTTCTCACGGCACATCGTACATTTATGTACGTGTATAGATATTATGATCATGATCGCAATGACAGTCGTCACGTGGTTACGGCGCTCGGCTGCTGACTCGAAATACGCGGGTTCGATCCCGGCTGCGGCGGTCGAATTTCGATGGAAACGAAATTCTGGAGGCCCGTGTACTGTGCGCGATATCGGTGCACTCTAAAGAACCCCAGGTGGTCGAAATTTCCGGAGCCGTTCTCTGCGGCGCCCCCCATGACCAACCAGTTGCCACGTGCGATGCAGTTGAGTGTTTTTCATCGCCAATTTTTGCTTTTGTGAGGCTAATCGCTTGGTTCAGGCATGCATGTCAGACGTCATAGAGTCGCAGCCTGCATGCCTTGTGCTTGATTGACAAATGCTTCCATGGCAGTGTTGACATTGTTGCGTTGCGAGTCTCCGTGCGATGAGAGAAATGTGACAAGAACAGGATGAATGAACACAATTCTTCTGTACTGCCAGAAGTAATGCTGCTCCTGCCAGTGATCGGTTACAGAAAAAAAATTGAGAGTACTTTTTATTTATGTGTGTCCCTTCCTGCTACTCAGAGCCTTGTATTACAAAGTCTAAGATCAGTGTGACTCTACATATAGCGAGTGCTAGTTTCGAGCTCGCTAATTGAACGCGCTTGTTTTCTCTCTTCCTCATTTGGTCAATCTTGCGTTTTACTGGCTTCTTTTTTCATCACTATGCTCCTGGTAGACTGCACTCAGTTTGATGGTCAATGCAGTGAAGTTGCACGCCACTATTGCTGGATGTTATTTGGTTCACATGACAGCAGGCACAGAAATATTGTTTAAATAAGTCCCAAATTGCAGGCGCTCGTGACACTTGTAACTCTCAACTCATGAAAGTTCAGAAGTGCGTTGCGAAGTAGAACGAGATGGTTGTAAGAGTACCTGTCAGTTGTCATGGTAGTGTGAAGTTTTCGGCACCCAAACAGGCAAGTGCCAGTAGAGTATGGCACAGACAGTGTCTGGTAAAAATCCTTGTTTCCCCATTAATCTTTTGTCGCGTTTCCTCTGTGCAGCATGTCAAAACCATTCGCTGTGGTGAAGTTTCCTCTTGAGGATGACTGCCTTGCAGTCATTCCTGTCGGATGGCTCACAGAGACAAAATTAAGAGTGCTACTGGCCTGTGGCCAGGAGCTCGGAGGTGACGCGGCTCGCAAAAGCTGAGGCCAAGCCAGCTCTCGGAGGGGAGTGGATGCGTTGCCCAGTGGTCGTCGTTACCACTTGCCGTAAGTAGTCTTATTGCAGACATAATGATGGTAGCTTCATCAGCGATTGTAAAGGCCTCTTTGCTAGATTCTCTGAGTCTGCACCTCTGCATGGCTAAATTACAACTAAGAAGTCATGTTGATAGCCACCGCTTAGCCAGCTGTCAAAAAGAGGAGCAGAATGAACTGTTAGCTATTGCACTTGTAAGCTGATGAACTACTTCTGAAACTCATTAGTGCTTTGTTTTTGAAGACCTGTAGTTCCCAGAATTAGTGCTGAACTCAGTATGCTTAATAATATTTAGTACAGAAAGGTTTAGTATGGTAATTTTTTTTTTTTGCATTATGAAACATTGTTTTGGCACACAAAAAGCACAGACGAGGAAAGAGCACACAATACAAGTGCCAGACATCAATTGATGCTTTGCGTTGTGTGCTCTTTCCTCATCCATGTTTGTTTTGCACTGAGACAGTGTTTCATAATGCAAATTCAGAACCAATTCATCCAGCTGTTTACATTTAGTTCAGTTTGAATTGTAAGCCTGCCGCAGTGGCTGAGTGGTCCATGCTGCTGAGCCAAGGGCCCAGGTTACATCCTGTCTGTGGTGAAATGGAGCAGTGCAGAATGCGCTTGTGCTCTGTAATATCAGTGCATGTTAAACAACCCCATGTGGTCTAAATTAATCTGGAGTCTTCCGCTACGTCATCCTTCATAGCTTAAAGCTGTTAAATCCTAGAAATCAGAATCACACTTTTAATTGTAAATAAAACAATGCCTCTGCCACATGAGTGTTTCACAGGCTTTCAAACTGATGGTCTGTTGGCCTGAGTGCTGCTATACAGGCAGCTGAACGGGCATCAAGTCAGCAAAGCAGCCCAGAACAGCGTTTACATGCAGTAGTGCTGTGCACTCTCAAATGGCAGTGTTGTGGTTAGGTGCTGAGGAATGAAGCCACAGCAGTATTATTAGTGAAATTGGAAAAAAAATCCCGGTGCACTTGAAGGGGCTATGACAGGGTCATTCGACATATTGGTAAATTGGTTTTTGAGGAAAGGCAGTTTTGCGCTTCTGGGAATAATATGAAAGTCTGATTCCACTCCTGGAAGTATTAGTACGTGGGGCGCTTTATTTTAAAAAAAAATGCGATAGAAATCGTGATCGGGAAGCTGTTCCCACTGCGAGTGGCCACCATATTGAACTGCTCATGTGATGTCACAATAGATGGCAGAGCGTTATCTGCAATGCAGGCTACACTGTCAAAGGACATGTCTCCTTCCTTTTGTGCATAAATGAAGTAGTGGTCCTACCTCATGCGGGAGTGTCATGAACGTGTTACTCTGCTAAAATGATAAACTTAATGTATGTTTCTATTGGCATAGTTAAGGCATGGTTGCACTCGGTGGGCTGGGCGGTATAGGCCTTAGCTGATTGATGCACCAATCTTTCACATTATACCGGTGACGATACCAGCGCAACCAGTGATCGCCTAAAGCCTGCGACCGATGAAACCAACCGGCGGATGGTCACTCGATCTGTCTTCGGCAGACCAGAGGCTGAGTCGGCGCTGCTTGTGGGCAACAAATTTGGAGCCTTTATTTAATGCAAATGGTCACCAAGCATGCTTCTGGATTAAACAATTTAAAATTAAGTACTAGTCATATCGAATAAAGCATGTACATGTAATTAGCGGGAAGCGGAGATCCTCTAATATCCCAATGTTGGAAGTCACATCCTTGACGCTTCTTGCAGCACTGTTACAGTGTGTGAACAAATAAAGCTACGACTGGTGAGAAACAGAAGAGAACATTTTTGGTAATGTGAACTTACCTTGCGTCTCATCCTGTACAAATGAGCAATATACAGCCACTTGTACACTAGCTTTGTAAACAAACACGCTGGGGTGTACATACTTGCAATTTACGAATCGGTGCATTCCTGCAGGAATCTTGAAGCACTCATTAATTGTATACACGAGTGATTTGCTTAACAAGCACTGAGAAAAGCGAGTGGAACCTCGGGATCCTGTCACTGCCGCACAATCGGCTATGGGTGAAGTGAAATGGAGACAGCAGTGGCTGTTGGTCAGTGTGGGCAGTGAAGCTTTTGGATCACTTCGGGATCTACCGTGGTAGGACTGGGGTGGCAGCGCCGCGTGCTTTCGTGTGCCGGCCATCATTTCCCATGCTCTGGTAATGGTCACACTTACCATGGTTTTACAAAAGGGCTTTACCAGCCGAAAAAAATTAGTGTGTTTGACTAACATGTGCGCACACACATGCAGCTTCTCGAGCATCGGCACAGAAACAGCCTTATTTGGGATCGTAGGAGGTTTTGAGTTATTATTGCAGGTCAGTTGCCTTGTCTTGAAAGGCACTGCCGTTTTAGGTGATTTGCTGTCGCAGTTTGTAGTGCTCTGGGAATACTAATACAGCTGGTGTTTCAGTCTTCTGCAATGCCGAGTATGAAAGTAATGCACTTTAAACCAGACTGACACAATCTTTAAATCATTGTAGAAGCTAAAGTTTGGTACTTGCATTAAAATTTGGGAGGGTAATCTTTGTTCACGTTTTTCTACTGTGAACATATCATGCATGAGAGCATGCTTTGGTGCCGCTCGAAACAATGCTAACAACCTTGTACAATGCTCGAGGGCCCTTGAAATCTCGCTAAAGAGTTCCACACTGCTTTGACTCTATAGACTATATACTCAATGGCCATTAAAACTTCCGTTGTAGCAGCGCTCAGCGTGAGGTGATAGACTATCAGTTTGAGAGCCTTCGAAATGCCCGTCTGACAGGGATGTAAGATGCCTGTGTCATTGCCACACTGCACCTTGGCCTTATATATGCTGTTTGCTACCTGGAAATTACAAATGCCAGAAAGCAAGCATATTTAAACTACGTGCATAATGGCGTGACTTGCAGTGTGACCTGTTTGTCCTGAAATGTGCCAAATAATTGGTTGGAATATAAAACACAGTAAACTGCGATATAAAATGAGCTGGAGCATTTCCTTGTCTATTCGAACAATCAGGCTGCTCTAAGATGTTCATCCTGAAATACCAGCATGATACACTCACATTATTTTTTTGTGTGTGTGTAGTGTGGTGTCAATGGATCCCAGCAATGTGAGAAATGTTGCTTTATTTCATATGAAGTAGAATTTTCATGTAGATTGCTCAAGAGTTTGGTTTTTGATTTGTAATTTTTCATTTTCATTTATTGGTTTTGTTTGGCCAGTACAGAGACTGCAAACAAGGGAGAGCAAGCTAAAGGCGCCTAGTAGCGCCTGACAGAGGCCTGCCCTCCCCATGTAAAAAACAAAAAAACAAAGTGGCACTTGGCAATGGTACAAAGTTTCCATAAGTAACAGAAACAAGAAAAACAGCGGATATATTGACAACGAAACAGAGATCAGGCATGCATAGAGCTAAGCACAACAAAACTAAGATCAAAACATAACAGACAAAAACTGATTAGGTAAAAACACACCACAAATAGCTATAACAAAAATATTCATGAACAGTTTTCCTAAATCTGACCTCGGACATATTTTGTAGTGACAATTCTGTTAAATATGGATAGGCGTTTAATGTATGAGGAATTATGTGAGTTAGTTTTTGGAACCCATAGTTTGTACGGGATTTTGATGCTTGGTATTGAGGGTGCCTAAGACTGTATGCTGTTTGGGCAATTAAATATGTGCTCTCGAAAGTCTGCCAGTTTCCTTTCATAAGGTTTCTGATATAAACAGCAAGCTTCTTGTGGTAAGTGGCCGTGATGGTTAGCAGTCTATGGTTGAGGAAGGAAGGACCTGTGCTCTCACTGTAATGTAAGTTATCAATCGCTCGTACAGCTCTTTTTTGTAAAGTAAGTACTTTCACAAGATTGGTTGAGGTAGTCGTTCCCCAGATCAACAAACAATATTGTACATGCGAAAAGACTAGAGAGAAATAAATTTGTAGTTTGAATTTTCGAGGCAGTATTGTGCGAAATTTATTTAGGATACCAACAGAGCGAGCCATTTTAGTGCTAACGTAGTTTACGTGATCTGTCCAGAGTAAATGTTCTTCAAAAATGACTCCAAGGAACATTGTAGAGCTGACACGAGTTATAGGAGCTTGCTCGAAGTGAATTTGGAAGTTGTTCGGAACTTCCTTATTTTTGGCTCTAAACAGTATGTACTTTGTTTTCCTGACATTAAGTTCTAACCTATTTGATTTTAACCAAACAGACAATTGGGATAACCAACTATTGGAGGCTGCTTGCAAAATATTACTATCTTGCCCTGAAAAAAATACGTTAGTATCGTCTGCATAGATTATAATGTTGTCTGCTGGACGAAGGTTGACGATATCATTAATATATAATAAGAACAACGTTGGTCCTAGAACGGAGCCCTGTGGCACACCAGACACAATCTGACCGATCCCAGATGAAATACCGTTAATGATAGTTGTTTGAGATCGGTTGTCAAGGTAGCTAGCAAATAAGGTTAAAGGAACGCCGCGTATTCCATAACACCGCATTTTTTCAAGCAATATCTTATGGTTAACCGAGTCAAACGCTTTCCTCATATCAAGGAATATGCCAACTGTTAGCAGTTTATTTTCTATGTTTTCAATTAGCTTTCTTTGATTAAGGCGGCCTCAGTTGTTTTGTTTTTTTGAAATCCGTACTGTTGCTTGGAGATGACATGGTTTTTGTCGAGATATTGAGAATGTTTGCAGGATCCTACAAGAGCGCCGAAAAAAAGGTGCGGCGCTACGAGTTCACTTCAGCCCTAGAAAGCTCGGCAGTTTCTGGTAATTGAAATTCTCATATTTCTTTATTGATGAGAAATTATTTTGCATACTCAACAAGACGTTCATGTGCAATTATTTTTAGGAAATAAGGGCCACAACGATGTTGTACAGCTGCCGTCACCACGTACGACATGAATTCTCATTTGTTAAGCCGCCGCGGTGGCTCAGTGGTTACGGCGCTCGGCTGCTGACCCGAAAGACGCGGGTTCGATCCCGGCCAAGGCGGTCGAATTTTGATGGAGGCGAAATTCTAGAGGCCCGTGTACTGTGCGATGTCAGTGCACGTTGAAGAACCCCAGGTGGTCGAAATTTCCGGAGCCCTTCACTACGGCGTCCCTCATAGCCTGAGTCGTCTTTGGATGTTAACCGCCTTAAAACTAAAACACCATTTCTCATTTCTATTTAATGTAAGGTCGACATTGTGTTAGTTTTGATTGGGGATTTATGGTAGTATGCTTGCAAAATCTGGGAAAAAAAACTCCACCGTAGCTAATTGCACTTGCAGAGAAATAGAACGTGTTCAGACTTGGCATCAGCTTTTTACATTTGCCATGCTCTCAGATCAGCAGTGAATCTGCCAGTAACCATTTCGTGGCAAACTCTCTTACCCACGTTAACAGTACTGCGAACAGGTTTCTATTCACATGACATATATTCCGCTCTCTGTTTTTGGTTTCGCCATGACAGTTTCTTTTATGTCCTTAAATGTACCATATTTTCCGGTGTATAAGACGCACCCGCCATATATGCAGGCTGTAATTGAAAAAAGTTGCTATATAAGACGCACCCTTATATAAGACGCACCCCAGTTTACCCAGTTGGGCTAGTGAGGATCAATTAAACACGCTTGTGCGACCATCATAAAATTCACCGTACTTGTGAGAAATTCTTAAGCAACGCTAAGTGGTCGAAAAAGGCAACACTCACACCATTCCTGCCCACGTTTTAGAAAAAAGAAAGAAAAACGAAAAAACTCTCCCATATGTCCATAAGAACATTTTATTTCTACTTAAAACCTTGGAAGTCTTCACCTTCGGATGCGCTATCAAAAAGTTCGCCCATTTCTGGTGGCAACGCGACTGAAATATTCTGTTCGCACTACGTACATGGAGCAAACAAAATGGGAAAGGGTGGCTAAAATAAGAACGCCGGCTTGTCCTGGCTTGTCTTGACAATGGTGAGAAGCGTGATTGTTGTCATCTTTTGGCATTTCACATTACTTTTGCTTGGGGCCTCCGAAACGGTGGTGTGTTTGTGATCCCGGAAGTCGTCATCCCCGTCGTTTCATGATAAAGTTCACCTAAAAAAAGTTGCGCACGGTGGTCCCTGTATTGAAGTATTAACCGTGTTACAACCGCATCATTGGTAGTGATATTTTTTCGGTAAAGAAAGCTTGAAAATGAACCTGAGTAATTTCTGAACTCTAAAAAAAAACGAAAAATTCGCATATAAGACGCACCCTTGTATAGGACGCACCAGCAAGATTTTTGAAAAAAAGCCGCGTCTTATACACCGGAAAATACGGTACCAATGCACCATGCTGGTGCATGAGAAATGTAATTATTGAAGTACTATAGACACATATTTAAAAAATTGAAAACTGATTTTTCAGGAAAGAAAGTGGTGCAGTAATTCTCTCGCATTTCGGTGGACATTCATAAGGGAAGGGATAAAGGAGGGAGTGTGAGAAGAAAGGAAGAAAGAGGTGCCGCAGCGCCCTGGGGTAATTTCAGCCGACTGGGGATCTTTAACATGTACTGACATCGCACAGCACACGGGCGCCTTTTGCATTTCGCCTCCATCGAAACGCGCCGCCGCAGTCGGATCACAACGTTCTTTTATGTGTCATAGGTATCTGCATGATGTGACATTGTTTGTCACGTCAACTACTTGTCATGGAGGTGTCGGTTTTGGTGGGTTTTGAATTATGAAGTCTTTGTACAGCCTGTGATTGAAACCAAATTAAAATATCTTTTCGGCCAAAGGAAGTGTTACTATTGCCTGGGGGGCATCTCTATATAACCAGGAATTTGTTTCTGAACTTCGTAATTTTGTGTCTATTGTGTTTTAAGATCACCTGTATGCAAAACAGCCTGGCCATGCAACTGTTCTGTCCCTTCTCCAAAAATATCCTGAAGTAGCATTTCTGCATTCAATTAGGATAGAAATGTGACATTGTAGTTGTACACAGTAGTGTGTTCTGTACTTCCTGGATTGCCATCAATGACACATGTTCATCTTCAGCCCCACTGAATCACGCTGGGGAGAGCGTGAGCGAAAACAGTGCGCCACCCAGCGAGCTGGAGGAGTCGACAGCTGGGACTGTTGATGGTGAGATTTTCACTTTGTTTACTTTTGTGCAAAAAGAGAAATGCAAGCCAAACATGGGGACACAGTGAGAGGAGAGGACAAATGCTGCTTGTCCCATCTTTTCACTGTGTTCCTTTCTTTTAATTACACTCCTATTTTGTCTAGTATCAAGTCACACGACAAGATGTAGAAGCTAGATCTGCTTTGTCTTATAGAAAAACAGCAAATTTTAAATTTCTCATTGTACCTGCTGCTGCCGAGCAGCAGTCAACAGGCCCAGAAAGATCTAGAGAATATACTTATTCAGGAAGATATTTGCATGGAGTTCTCGTCAGTGGCTCTTGCAATGGTGCTAGGAGCACATTTCTAGTTTCAAACTATGTGCTTTGAAAGGGGTCACTCTGAAAATCATCACATGTATTTCTCAAAAACGATTGTATTGAACTGAAGTGGTACTGGAATTTACAACCTAGTACTTCCATTGCTTTCTCTTGTGATTCATAGTGGACTGGTTGTTGTGCGCCCTTCCCAAGAGCTGTATGTTGTGCTTTTGTTGGGTTCTTTTGGATCCTGGCATTTCTGTTGCCTCTCTCTGCCTACATCACCACCAGGAAGCCACTCCTACAAATTGCACTCTACACAGTAGTCCCATGTTCTGTGCATTTGTTTCCTTACCAGCATAATTTGGTCGCTTCCAGAGGCACACAGGTCAGCAAGGCCCATATTGTAATTTTTCATTGTCTTTCAAAGTATTTTAAAAGTTTATTGGTTGGAAGTGAGTGCAGTGCCTTGGATGCAGCGAAATGTGCTGAAAAAAATTAATTGCAATATCACAAAGCTCCCATAAAGGGTGCTGAAGGAGATAAGCAGCCAATAATAGTGGCATGCTCTGAAGGAGGACCTCTTGCTTAGGAAAGAACTGAACAGACTAACTGCCTTGTGGAGCACATCAGCTGGCTCCTAGTCTTCTCTTGCCTGCAGCAAAATGGATGCGTGGTAAGAGATAAATGTGACCTTGTTTTATTTCTCAACGGTTTGGCACCTCCTGTGCCTAGCAAGAAACGTTTGGTCCACCTCTTTGTTGCATTTCGCTTGTCAGCTAAGGGCTATAATTTCATAAGGGCTATCTTTGTTGCAGTTTTAATGCATTGATCCCTGCCAGCACTTGCAGTTAGAACAGATGTCTACCTCCAGCATTTTGGCCAATGTGGGTGTTGCCGTAAGCAATACTTTCCAAATGGTGCAATGCTATATTAAGGGCACAGGCCTGCTCTCCTTTCTGGCTTCTATTAGCACATGCTTCTCATGACACTGGAAGAATCCATTTGCGACTAACTGCTGCCATCTCTGCCATGGTGCAATAGCAGTGGAAATGCCCATGAACCAATGTAAAAATTGGCGAAGCTCATAGACTGAGAAGTCCTTTACACAACAAGGCTGCAGGTTCTGTGCTAGCTATCACACATAGAGCATCTCCATTTCACCTAGGTGTTTGTCAGTGCATGGTGACATTTATGGCATTTAAATTAGGCTAGCAAGGAATAGAACATGAATTAGAAGTGTCTTGGAGGATAAAATTGGTGGAAGTTTAGGAGCATAGTACAGAGTGTGTTGCTGCCTACTGTTAGCCTCATATTGTTCTTTATTGTACCTCAGTGCGCAAATGATATTATTGCGCCCAGGTTAACCCTGCTCTCACTGAAATTGTTGATTGCTTCAGTTTCAGCTACCCTGCTGAAGCTGATGCGCCTGGTGCTGGAGGTCCGACAGCAGCAGCGCGACTTAATGCAGCGGTTACAAAGGCTGGAGGATCACGTGCTGCTGCGGTCAGACCGGCAGCTGGAGCAGAGGACTCGGCCAGTGTCCCCCTCGCCACCGCCTCCCACCCTTGCACTGCCCGCATTCTCCCCCGAGCAGTTGGACACTGCGGAAGCTGCCGTCCAGGACGACAGCGTGGCTGCTGGACTGGTGATTTAATGTTTCTGATAATTTGTGTCTGGAAAAAATGAATGCCTACTAACGAATTGCATGCCTAATGTAATTCCGAGGTTTGTGAAGAAATGTTGAGCTCCAAGAGTATTTGCATGCCGTGCTCTGTGAATAACATGCTCTTCATAGATATAATTCCTACTGTTGTGCTGGAGTGTGCTGTCACAGTGTGTTTTGTTAATGTAAATGTCCTGTTCATGAAAGTTGCTTGCTGATATACACACTGGCTGTTTCAGTGAACATTTTCAGGAATTCCTAAGAATAGGGAGTTCAAAATAGAAGAAATATTTGCAGGTACACACGCACAGTTATGCAGTAAATTATGTCCACCACTGCTGAGAGATCGTTCCTCCAAAAAAAAAAATTGTTTTCCCATATCGAACTTGCGCTTCTTTAGGAATTTTTGAGAGTGTTCACTGGAACGCCCTGTCGATTCCTTGTGTGGTGAGATTTACTGTTGGAAGCAAAAGTGGTACGCAATGCCCAGCCGGTAGCAGAGCTTGCAAAAACTGCATCACGTGTCGGGACAGCTGTTAGGGGACTCTCTTTATCTGCTCTTTGGGTCCTATCAATTTGTTGGGCTCAGTAGCAGTGCTGAACATGTGGTGCTCGCAATATTGCTTACGGCAAGTGCCAGTTGTCACATCATGTTTCAGCCACGCAATGCAAAGAAAATGCCACCTGCGAGACTGCTGTCGCATCAGAGCGTTTAGGCGAGAAGGAGCGCTAAACAGCAAACAAAGCTACTGATGCTGGTTCTGTGCGAAGCATTGCACCTGTCACATCTTGTAGTAGCTTGGTATTTGGCGGTGCAGTCACAGGCTTTTTTGGGGCAGTTGCTCTCAGATGGTGTCACTCAATGTCATTCGATATAGTTTTCCAGAGCTCTGCCGGTGGCCGGTCGTTGCATAACAGACTTGGTTCCAACAAATTTTTTTTCTCAGTCAAATATTTCTGTGATTACATTATTGTTTTACATCGATCAACAGCAAAAAAAAATCCCCTATGCTTTTGTTGCCTGTGGCTGCCTTTCTTCGTATGTGTCTCATAACGAGCCCCTCATTTTCCTTACATTTGTCATTTATTGTTGTGCTGTTTTAATTTAGTTCAGCAGTGGACTTTGTAGCTAACATTAAGGATGTTGTAAGGTCTGTTTTACAGGAAGCTGAGCTTTCGGTTAATATACTGTTGCATGAACTGCTGTGAACACAGCTGGAAGTTGGTCCTCTCTCAGCGCGTCTTTAATTTCGGCTAGGTTTCCCAAATAATGGGGCAGCTTTAACCCACCTCTTCCCTGTCTTTTGCTCACATTATGCACATTTCATTACTTAATCTGCTGCCAAAAACAAGCAACATCGTTTAATTAAATGTGGTTGCTAAGCACGCAGCTTTACTCAGGTGCTTGGGGATTTAAATAAGCGCCCTTTGTATAGCATTAATTAGACTGCTCAATTTCAGGGTAGTGAGCCCCGCCATGGTGGCTCAGTGGTTAGGGCACTCGACTGCTGAACCCAAAGACTCAGGTTCAAACCCAGCCGTGATGGCCAGTTTTCCATGGAGGCGAAAAGCAAGGCGCCCGTGTGCAGTGTGATGTCAGTGGCGCATGTTAAAGACCCCACGTGGTCGAAACTTCCGGAGCCCTCCACTATGGTGTCCCTCATCATAGCCTGAGTCACTTTGGAACTTTAAGTTCTACAAACCAAATCAATTTTAGCGTAACGGCTGTGCAGAGAAAACACATCCAGCACATAGATATCTGCAAAAAGCATTATAGTTATAATATAATAATGTCCAAGATGCAAAGCATAATGGGTAGGAGTTGGCCACCTTTGCTTAATCGCTAAAGTTTCCCTGCTCTTAGTAAACTGGGAAAAAAAAGAATGTCCATATTGGTGGTGGTGCTTTCTGCTGGTAGCAACTAGTCAAGCTATTGTATCATACAGAAATTATGCATTATGATTGTAGGTACTCGCATGGGCTGTTGACAGGTAGTCACACAATTGCCTTAGCTATTCGATTCTGCTAAACTAAATGAAATTATAATTGATGTTTGTGCCTAATAGCTTGTGCACCTGTGGTGTTTCTTTTCAGCGAAAGCAGCTGGTCCACCTGGGGAGCAAGGGCCTGAGGGAGGTGGGCTCCAACATAATGACCGCCATCATGGGGTTGGCTGTACAGAGGATGTACAGCCTCCATGGCCGCAAGGGCAAGTGGTCATTTATTGCCCTGAAGTTATGCAAGGTGGCAACAAGTATGTTGTTGCAGTAGCTTTTAACTGAATTTTAAAAGATGAGTGGAAGAACATGCACCAGGTTCTGCTGCGCTTTGTTTTCTTTTCTTCTTTTCAGTTGATACTTTACCAGTTTTCTTTTTCATTACAGGTGAATATTTTGTTACTGTTTTTATGGGGGTAGTCATCTGCAGTTTTCTTCCATGTGCATCTGAAGATATATGAGTCAGCAGATGCCTTTCAAAGAAAGCCCTCCCATCAGTCACATCCATCTCTTGTCATGGATCGTAGTCGTGCCTTGTATCTGCCAGCCATTTGTGCTCCCATATGTTAGTAGTCCAAAGTGGTCGACCGTGATGTCGCAGCAGCTTTATACAGTTGGTTAGAAGAGCTTTCAGGTGGATTTTCCCCTCAAGTTGTATTTGGATACTGTAGTCCTTTCATTCTGGCACGCACTTTGAGTTAACATGTACTTGTGGCCTTTTCTGTTTTCTCTGTTGCTGAAATAATCTTGATTTCTGTGAACGAGCAAACTTTTTCTGCTGGCCTAAAATGAACGCTTATCTTATGCAGATGCCATCTGTGAGAAGACGGGGGCGGATGTGGTGGAAGCGCAGGGGTTTATTAGGAAGTGGTTGCCAGGTTCGGTGGACCGTGGCGGCGGACGCAAAAGGCGTTTTGCCGAAGCGTTTCTGCCAAGTACCGCTGCCGGCCTGGCAACCACTGCGAGCCCCTGTGCTTCAGCCCCCAGCACAGTGCCCTCCCTTCCCCAAGCGGCCCCCACCTCCCAGAAATCCTCCTCCTGTGCGGCCCTGGCTCCTTCCCAAGGTCCCGCCTCCTGCGCGGCCCTCGCTGCCTCGCAGGACTCGCGCAACCGCGCGTCCCCAGCCACGGTGCCTAATTATTTAATAAATTGTTTCTCAGTTGGATTCTTTCATTGCCTCATTTTGTTGTGCATGTGTATAGAAGAGATGATTGCAGCTTTGCAATGCCAAAACCCATGGCTTTCCCAATGCGAACATTAACTGGAATGTGAATATTCGCTGAACTGGAAATGCAATGGTGGCATAAACTTCGGGCAAGCGTTAGCAGAAAGGCTGAACAGTGGCCTAATTGTGGTATGTCAAGCCGGTGTTGGTAGAGCGGCTGAAAGTGGGTACAATAGCGGCATGAATGTCGGTTCAGTGTTGGTAGAGCGGCTGAACAGTGGTCTGATAGTGGCATGAATGTCGGTTCAGTGTTGGTAGAGCGGCTGAACAGTGGTCTGAGAGTGGCATGAATGTCGGTTCAGTGTTGGTAGAGCGGCTGAACAGTGGTCTGAGAGTGGCATGAATGTCGGTTCAGTGTTGGTAGAGCGGCTGAACAGTGGTCTGATAGTGGCATGAATGTCGGTTCAGTGTTGGTCCGAACATCAGGCCAAGGTTGGAAAAAGTAACTTTTTGCCCCAATGCCGACGTCGGTACGACTTTCGAGCCGATTTTGACCAGCATTATGCCAGCGTCGGTCCATTGTTGGTGTGCTGCTTGGGTATATTTGTGTTGGTACTTTTTGCTTTTTTTTCCAAGGTGTGCTATTTTCTTTTGTGCTATAATGTATACCGCAGAATTTATTGCCGCTTGTCTGTTGCAATGCCAGCGTGAAAAAAGGGGCAGGACCTCTGTCAAGCTTCTGAGCTTTTAGTCCTGTCTCCTTCTCTAATATAGAGAAAATAAAAGGCTGATTGATTGATTGATTGATTGATTTATTGATTGATTGATTGATTATTTAATGCTTACCAGTAAGCCAAGGAAAGAAGCCATTCTTTAAGTAAGGGTGCCCGCAAACTGTACTACATCGAACGAATACGCTCTCCTTTAATGAAATCTCTCAAGACAATTCCATTCCATCTTTCGATCGTTACTGTCCAACTCGCTGAAATCAGAAACATTTCATCTGCGATTCTCATTTCTCTTTAAAACTTCCTGAAAATAAAGGGGGAAAGACGGTGTGTGAGTGAGACGGGTGTGAGAATTCAAAGATGTGCACATCTCTTAGAAACACCGTTAGAAGAGTCTCAAAAAGCATGGTCCTATGCGCGACTAACATCTGTCATTTATACCTTTGCAGTTTGTATTACGTTAAAAGTGCAGCGACGTCACAATCGCGAAGTCGGTATTTTTTCGTTCGTCCCCTTGCACCTGTTGCTTCGGAACTGATGAAACGCTGATGTCGCGCATATCAGTTTTCTAAAGACGAACACACGCAAAAAAGACGTTATGGTATGCAATTTAATTATTCGAAAAAAGTGCCACATATTCGATTGGAGATGCGGCGCGTATGGATAAGCAATTAGATTTCGGTTTTGTTTTTGCGATAACGATAAGGGTTTTTGAGGGCAAGAGAAGAATTTAAGTTTACGAACCAATTGCCCTCTGCGGTCATGGATACCAGATCAAGCTGCACACGGCAAGTATGCGAGCGGTAAAGATACGACCGTCAAACGGGTTTCTGTTTCACGTTTTACCCATTTTACGCGAGACGGCGGGAAATCATTCGGGCTGCAAACGACCGCGTGCGTGGATGTGTCGGTGGCGCCGGCGTGTTGTCTCGCGGATTACTTTTGCATCGAAATTCAACTTAATCGTCCGCTTACGGTAAGTCTTCACAATTATATTTGATTGATTTGGTCTCTCAAACCACTCTAGGCAGAGCTGTGTGTGCAGGACAGATTATGTGCGCAGCAACAGACTTCCTATCCTCGTTTGTAAGCGGCGTTATAAGCAGCGGAAGCCATCTAATTCTCGACAAATTTTTCTTTATTCAGAGGTTACCCCACAGCGCCCGAAGGCGTTACAGCAGGGCAGTTACAGCATTGAAAAAAAATACATCCTCGTGAGTACAGCCCACCTGCATTTCACTCAGTCGATTCCATTCGCCATTCCATTCCATTCGTTTTGCGTGTGTTCGTGCTTGCACCGCATTTCAGGTGAAACAGACTTCACCACGGATGGAAGATCAAAGATATTAAATGGAAAACTAACACTCATCAAAATGCATTTTTTTCCTACCATTCGTGACTGGAATCGCCTGCCCCATGAAATTGTTGAGTGCCGTTCTGAATCTATGTTCCGCGCGTTCCTATCGGATGTATGAGTGCGCAGTCGGCTTCTTTTTTTTGTACTTTCTTGTCATGCCTTTTTGTTTCTTCATATTAATTCATTTTGTACTTGCTGTGTCATGCTTTGTTGTATTGCTTTTCTTCCTTTTTTTCTTTTTTCTGGCCTATTCTTCTGTTATGTATCCTCACCCCCCTGCAACAATGCGTACGGGCGCTACAGGTATTTCCAATAAATAAATAAATTGTTTTAACAAAAAAAGTTTGCGTAATCGCCAGTCCTTGAGTGATACTCCCGAATTTTGAGACTATGGTCTATGCGCCTGAAAACATAGTGAGGTATTTTGAGATATGTTTCTATATTAATACCGGTTTTATTGAGAAATATTGTGTATAAGAGCTTAAGTCAGTTTTCTTTGGCGGGAGGCAAGTAGTTGCCAGTTGAGCTGATTCTTTATGGCACTTACGCTATCCCGCCTTCGGAATCGTCCTAAGACAAACCCGGCTGCACGGTTTTGAATTCTTTCAATGTGCTCAGTGACCGCCTTATTCGAAGGGTCCCAAACGGCACAGCCATACTCCAAAATAGGTCTGACGCAACTCAGATAAGCCGTGTTTTTTATATTGACATGCGAACATCGCAAATTGCGTTCAATAAAATTGAGTACTCTACTTGCCCTGCACACCAAGTCATCAATCTGCGCGTTCCAGGAACAATAAGATGACAGCGTTATGCCTAAATACTTATTTGCTGCCACTTTACGTATTACTTCATCGTTAATCATGTATCGAGAATCAGTTGGTTTTTCCTTTTTAGTAAAACAAGCATGAATGCTCTTGTTGACATTTAACTTCATTTTCCAAGTGGAACACAACGATTAAATTCTTGTTAGTTCTGTTTGTAAGCATGAAATATCGTTGTCCGTAACGATTTTTCTGTACACTTCGCAGTCATTGGCAAATAACTGCATAGAAGATGAAATTACATCAGAAATGTCGTTTACATAAACCAAGAACGAGAGTGGTCCCAAAACCGAGCCTACCGGAACGCCCGATGCAACATTTACGTAGCCTGCACATTTCCTTTATTATTATTTTATTTATTATTCCTCAAAAGTCCCTTTTGGGACATTACATGAGGGGTGGGGATAACACGGCAAAAAAATATTATACATTAATAAGAAAATGGACTAAAATTACGCTGATGAATAGGCTTCCTCGATAGTGGTCTTGAAGAGTCGATGATTCATGATGGTGGCCACTCCAGCAGAGAGGTCATTCAAGTCATGGGCACTCTTTAAAGGGGTCGTGAAATGTTTTCCGAAAATTTTGAACGACGTGTGCATTTGGAATTCTGACCCTTCATTCTATAGTATACCTTGGTTCGTTTCATCCTCTGAGTTGATTGAATAGCGAAAAAAAACTACATTTCGGTTTCCCAGCGCGCGTCCCCCTCAACTCACAGCAAACGTCATTTTAAGAAACCAATCAGAGGCTTCTGTCGTCAAGACAACATGGCGGCTTAGCGAGGCCTGTTTAGCCATAGTTGACCGAGGTTACAGCACGCATATTGACTCGAATGTGGCACCGTCGTCTGCTCAGAATGGAGTCTGCTAGCTCTCAAGCTGACACATGTGCGAAAACTTGGCCGGTGCGCCGCACCAGTCGCCGCTTGCGAACTTCCAAGGTAGATGTACTATGGTAGCGTAGGATGCATAGAAGCCCATACGTTCAAAACATGGCGGCTTGTGGTGCGCAGCCAGCGCCGTCTTCGAAATGCGTGGACAACTAAAAAGTGGCGTCATAATTAAAACAAAAGCGCGACGTCGAAGTCACGTGTTTTAGTGACGTGTATTCGTGACGTCAGCGTCACGTGCTGCTTGGCGGGAAAAATAAACTGCTGAACGCCGCGACGCTTCAGCGCGACACCCGACACGAGAACGAAGAAAGAATACCCGACGAGTGCCGACCACCAACGCTATTTTTAGGCAGTCAGTTCTCGTTGTGCCTTTTTCCTTCGTCCTCGCCTCAGGTGTCGCGCTGAATGTCGCAGGTGTAGCGCTGAAGCGATGAAATGTGACGCCGCCAGACAGGTTATCGTTCGCACATCGTGCAACAGCACACCTCTTTTTTGCGTACGGGGGCCACATGGTCACAGACGATGCCCTTTTGGGGCAAAAGCGACAGAACCGCACCCAACCGAACGAAACTACACAGTAGCTATGGCAAAAGGGAAAAGTGGACGTAGTCGAGTAGTGCGTGTGCCAGCCGACGGCGGCGCATGGTCGTTTCATGAGCACAAAAAGGCAGCGATTTCGAGCGGGCTTTATTAAATGCAGACTCATTACTGAGCCGAAATATTTCGGAATTAGCATGTCTAATGTTTATGGAAGCAGTAAAAATTAAAACCGGGCAGCTTCATTTTCTTTTCACAACCACTTTAAGAAAAATGATTGCTGGAATGTGGTGGTATGTGCACGTTCAGGGTAAACAGCGTTCGGGTGGTTATGACGGGAAATGCGATGCACACTTGGAATTACTTGGTTGGCTTCCGGAAAGTTGTGGAAGAACTTGTGAAATAAGCAGAGACGTGCTGCGTTCCGACGGGTAACTAGCGTAGGCAATTGCAATCGTGATTTCAGACCTGAGATGCTGGTATGATAGGAGTAGCCAGATGAGATGAACCTCGCGGCACGATTCTGAACTGACTCAATGTTATTAATTAGGTTAGTCCGATGGGGATCCCAGACAGAATTAGCATATTCAAGTTTAGTTCTGACGAAAGTCTTGTAAGCGAGCGATTTGAGAGAACTTGGTGCTAGAGCAAGGTTGCGCCGAAGATACCCAAGGCCACTGTTTGCGGAGTTAGTTATGTTGGTGACATGGAGAGTCCAAGTTAGATCACGAGAGTAATGGACGCCTAAGTATTTGTAATGATTGACCGAAGAAATTGGGCAGTTATTAATAGTGTACACTGGCGCGATGAAGTTGGGGCGACGGTGAAAAGAAATCAGTGAGGTCTTTGAAACATTAAGAGACATGAGCCACGTGTTACACCAATGTTGCACTTGTGAAAGGTCTTCTTGAAGAGCGACGATATCTGAAGAATTTGTTATGGGGCGACATATGACACAATCATCAGCAAACAGTCGGACGTTGGAAGAAAGACTAAGTGGAAGATCATTAATATATATTAGGAAAAGAAGGGGACCTAGTACACTTCCCTCTGGGACGCCAGACTTCACAGGTGAAAGAGATGATGAGTGACGGCATAGACGAACTGATGACGGTCAGTTAAAAAGGCACGAATGCAATTAAAGATGAAGGGGTGCAGATTCAGACGGGAGAGTTTGTGTATTAAGCGCCCATGAGGAACACAGCGTCACAATGAATATTACAGTCTAAGTACGAGTGTAAATTGTGTAGGAAAAGGGCAAGCTGTGTCTCACATGAGCGGCCTTTAGGGAAACCATGTTGATTAGGATGGAAGAAATTTACAGAAGTTAAAAAGGCAGTAACATGTGAGTACAAAATATGCTCCATGATTTTGCAGCAAACGCAGGTGAGTGAACTCGGGCGATAGTTTAACGGGGATGAACGGTTACCTTTTCTGAACACTGGAATGATTTTGCCGATCCGCCAGTCACGTGGTAAAGATCCTCATGATAGTGATTGCTGAAAAATGAGCGACAAGATCACACTGCTAATATCTTTAGTATTCTTGAGAGCTTTTGAATTTATGCCGTCGATACCAGAGGACGAAGTATTGGTTAGCGAGTCAATAATTTTTGCAATGCCTTGAGGTTCAAGAGGTTTTCCATGAGTGGATGATCCAAAAATGGGATATCGGGAATGTTATCTGCAGGTTCATTAGTGAACACAGAAGAAAACGCAGAGTTAAGGACACTCGCCACATCAGGTCCATTAATCGGAAATCCGGAATTATCACAGAGAGTAATGACAGAAGGTTCATGAGGCATAATGGTTTTCCAGAATCGCTTGGGGTTATTTTGTAGTATTGATGGTAAAGTGTTGGAGAAGAAGGTACGTTTTGCTTGCGCTGTTTGCGTGTTGTAGTGTTTTTTGGCGCTTTAATACTTCGTCCTTGCTAGGGGAGAGTTAGTGAGCTTAGCCTTTCGAAATAAGCGTTTTTTCTTGTTATTTAGTCGTTTTAGCGATACGTTAAACCATGGGTAACCAGCCCGCTCGGTTATTTCTATGGTTGGTATATGTAGCTTTAAGAAACGCTGAAATTCCGATTTGAAAAGTATCCAGTTTGATTCGATGGAGCGAGAAGGAAACCCAGGTGTAAACTTACCTAAGAAGGTTTTTAAGTCGCGATTTATGCGTACGTAATTGCCTTTATCATAAAGTGTAATTGTCTTTTTAATTCTTTTGTGATTAATTATGCTGCAAGAGAAGGTATTGTGAACTGCCAAATGATCACTCAGGCCATGCATACAAGTTATAGAGGAAAAATTCTCTGGATGAGTCGTAAGAACAAGGTCCAAAATGTTCAAACAACAAATTGTCGCTGCTGAAACAAACAATTTGGAATTCATTTAAGTACATGAGCTTGGCGCATGATGGCCTTAGCTGCCTATGTGCCATAAAACCCAACACAACACAACACATTTAAGTACAGAAGAGTGAATATTTAATAATAGAAGCTTGTTAACAGGGAGTGAGTGTGACACACAGACAAAAGCACAGACAATATGCCTCCCCCCCCTGTCAACACCTGATGTTAAGTCATGATAAAATTCGATCAACTGGGTTTTGCAAGACAATCCCTTTCGAAACCCAAGCTGTTCTTCAATTAACAATTTGTTTTGAGCTATATCTCTCATTATCTCTGTATATAGGATATGTGCAAGGATCTTAAATGCTATTGATGTTATTGATATGGGTTTATAATTACTGACATCTTTTTTGAGACCACTCTTATGAACAGGAAACACGTGAGCAATTTTCTAGCCATCTGGTAAATTGCCTGCTGCCAACGATTTGTTGTAAATCAAATAGAGAACGTGAAATCGATACCCACCATCTTTTAAGAATACGTGGTGAAATACCATGAGGCCCAATAGCTTTACCTTCGTAAACATTTTCTAACAGCCTCCAAATACCACCTACACTAATTTCTACTGACCGCATTGGAGGGATATCGCTCACAAGCGGTACAGTGTTTAAGTCATGTTTCGGTAAATATACAGATTCAAAGTAGTCATTAAGACACGTTGCCTTGTCCTCGGCGTCAGAGAAGACCTTACCATCAGAAACTAATTCACTGATTCCTAGTGATTCAGACCCACATCCCATAATGTACTTCCAAAATAATTCGGGGTTTTCTTTCTTGTTTCGCTGATTCTGGAAAAGTAATCATCCTTCGCCTGTCTTATACTCACTTTGTATTCACTCGTTAGTTCAGAAAGTTTGCCGCCGCGGTGGCTCAGTGGCTATGGTGCTCGGCTGCTGACCCGAAAGACGCGGGTTCGATCCCGGCCGCGGCGGTCGAATTTCTTTGGAGGAGAAATTCTAGAGGCCTGTGTACTGTGCGATGTCAGTGCAAGTTAAAGACCCCCAGGTGGTAGAAATTTCCGGAGCCCTTCACTACGGCGTTTCTCATAGCCTGAGTCGCTTTGGGACGTTAAACCCCATGAAACCAAACCAAACCAATCCAGTTCAGAGAGTTTTCTAAAGTGAAGAACTCATTTAGTTTTTTTTGAATGGGCGAAGTGCACGCTTTCTCTTCCTAATAAGCAACATGAATCCCCCTCTCACCCATTGTTTCCTTCTTTTCTTAAACCTTGATGATTTGGTGTTTGGTACAAACATGTCTGTGAGCTCGAGTAATATATTTTTAAACATTAATCACAACTCGTGTACATCACATTCTTCCGCCAAGCACATAAATACAGGCAAGCGATCAAGAAGCTTTGCAGACATTCTCAGATAGTCACATTTTTTTTTAAATATACTGTGTTTTCAGCACATGTTTTCCGGCGGTACACTTCGGAGTTTACATTCGCCACGACAGCAAGGTAGTCACTTATACCCGGAATGACGTTCAGGGAAGTCACAATATTAGGTGAATTGCAAAACAAGATATCTAAAGCATGCTCATCGCGAGTTGGCCTATCTACATTTTGTAGCAGCCCAAACGTATCAGATATATTTTTCATTTCGAAGTGAATACGACCGCGAGTTCCGCTTGCGCATGAGCCATCGTGCCGAAGCAAACCGGGAAGATTGATGTCTTCCCTGAGCAGCAAAGCGGAAGCCTCGGAAATTGTGTCACGCAAGTGCTGTAATGACCAAATATTTAGGGGAATCCCCCAAGGTGGAGTGGATTTGTAATAGGGGAGTGATTACTCATTGACGTCCACCCAAGCGCAGCCATACGACCACAAAGGAAAGCTATACAGCTTTCACAGAAACTTCGTAGTTAAAGAAAAATTCGTCCTGGTCCGGGGTTCGAACCCGGGACCACCGCTACACCGGAGCAGTCGCTCTACCAATTGAGCTAACCGGGACGGCAAGCTTATGGTAGGGCGAGAGCGAATTGATCAATAACTGATCAATTGATCAATACAAATCCACTCCACCTTGGGGGATTCCCCTAAATATTTGGTCAACACTGTCCCACTTCGAGTTATTGATCAATTCGCTCTCGCCCTACCATAAGCTTGCCGTCCCGGTTAGCTCAATTGGTAGAGCGACTGCTCCGGTGTAGCGGTGGTCCCGGGTTCGAACCCCGGACCAGGACGAATTTTTCTTTAACTACGAAGTTTCTGTGAAAGCTGTATAGCTTTCCTTTGTGGTCGTATGGCTGCGCTTGGGTGGACGTCAATGAGTAATCACTCCCCTATTATAAGTGCTGTAATGCTTTTAAGTCAGAATTTGGTGGGCCACTCCGACAGTAGAATCAGGCATGGCTATCCGGATACCAAACAGATTCGATGTCGTCATGGCCAAGATTTAACGCTGATGGCGACAAATCTGTGCGAACAAGCAAGAAAACTCCATCTTGAAAATGTAGCAGCACGAAAAAACGGGGACAAAGACACAAGTACGACAGGACGTATGCTGCCCTTCCAATTGAATTTTATTGAGGCGACCAAAGCTTAAGTACAGCGCTACTATCGTCTCGTGGCAATCAACCGCAGTGGTCCAAAAGCGCCAGTTCATTATCAAGAAGAGACAAGGAAACCGTGCTAACAAACTTACAACCTCCTTTTCTAATGTGATATGCCTCAACAATCTCTCTTTCCATCCGATCCTTTCCATGGCCAAGAAACTTAGTTTTCCGAAAAATGGGTTTACACTTATAGTCCCGGCAGTGGATAGCAAGATGACCGCTCTTCCCTTCTTTCATCAGATTGTATTCCTTCCTAGCTCTCTCATTAAAACAGCGTTCAGTCTCACCTATGTACACTCTGTTGCAAGTGAGCGGAACACTGTACACTACCTTAGTGGTGCAACGGGTGAAGCCTAGTTGGTGGTTGATAGTACAAATCGGCTTTTTCTTATTAACCATTATAAGACAAACTTTTGATAGCTTGCTTGGGGCGGAGAAGAGCACGTTTACATCGTATTTTCTTGCAATTTTTTTAAGATTATGAGACACTCTGTGAATTTACGGAATTACTTGAGTTGCCATCCTGTCATCATGCTTATCTGTCTTTTTGGTGCGCTTTTTCTTTTGTAGCAACGTCTCTGCAACAGCTGACAATGAATCTGGAGGAAAGCCTGACATGCGCAATCGGTCAGTTTGCAATTGAACACTTTCAAACATTTTATGCGGGTATTACTTTTCCAAAGCGGAATTGAGGCAGTTCATGGCTATTGCTCATTTGATTATCTTCGAATGAGCACTACAGTAAGGAAGGAGTGCCTTTTGTGATTTAAGACTGTACATCCAGCATATATGACCATCTATAAAATAAATTCTTAGGTCAAGAAACTGTATACAGTTTTCACTAGGGAGTTCAAGGGTAAAATTTAAGCCTGTTGCTACCGTTTTGAACGATACGAGAACATCAGCAATAGCTTCTTTAATAGGTAAAACAAGCGGTTTGTCCATTATCACCAAATAATCGTCAACATAACTAAAAATGCGAAGAATTAGGGAGTAAGCTGATCAAGCTTTTGTCAATGCAGGAAAGGAAAATGTCAGAAAGAACAGGTGCCACACATGACCCAATACAGATTCCTACTTTTTGTGGGTAAAACCGGTGGTTAAAATTAATGGCAGTTGACTCTAGATAAAACTCTAAAAGGGCTAAAAAACGGTCACTGTTCACACCCGCGCAATTCTGAACGGCACTACTCCAGAATCCTCAATTACTGATCTAACCGCCTTAAGCAGTTCATTGTGGGGTATGGAGTAGTACAGATCCTCTATGTCAATGGAGAACCCGATGATGGCTGGTGGAGTCATCTTGAGCCCTTTCTTCGATTTTTCTGCTTTCTTGTGAGGGCTTCTAACAAGAAAGGAATCTTAAATTGTCAAAACGTAAAAAAATCGCACAAGCCTAATTTCCCGTTCAGAGCTATAGTGTCTGAAAAGGGTAGCTGGCAGTCAGCTATAGGAAAGTACCTCCAGAAGCAGCTAACCATTTTGACGATTGAAGATTGAAATAGGTCAGTCTGCACGCTCTTTTAATGAGAGAGCTAGGAAGCATCACAATCTGATGAAAGAAGGTAAGAGCGGTCATCTTGCTATCCACTGCCGGGCCTGTAATTGTTAACCCATTTTTCGTTTCTTGGGCATGGAGAGGATCTGATGGAAAGAAAGATTATTGAGGCATATCACATTAGAAAAGGAGGTTGTCAAGTGTGTTAGCACGGCTTCCTTGTCTCTTCTGAACTGGCGTTTTTGGACCACTGCGGTTGATTGCCACGAGACGATAGTAGCGCTGTACTTAAGCTTTGGTCTCCGCAATAAAATTCAGTTGGAAGTGCAGCATACGTCCTGTCGTACTTGTGTCTTTTTGTCCCCGTTTTTTCGTGCTGCTACGTTTTCAAGATGGATCAATACCAACTGGCCCAAACTTCGTTGCTTAAGCAAGAAAGCGCCTCCGCCAAAACTTTGCCTATCTTTGCGATAAACGCCAAAATTCTTTGGGAATACCTCACTGTCAGCAATATCTGGCTTCAGCCAAGATTCTGCTCCAAAAATAATGCGGAGTCGATGAGTTCAGCCAATTCGTCTGCCTTGTTCACTACGCTGCGGCAGTGAACAATTAGCGCTACAAGACCCCGGCGTACACATCTGTGGTTTTCGTTACGGTGTCATTTTCTTTCGACCGGCACAGCGTCTTCCTTTCCTGCATCCCATACAAATACCCTGTCATAAATGATAAGCTTGTCATGGTTGAGCTTGACCTTGCTATTTTTGTCAGTCGCTTTTTCTTTACCATATTCCCATAGTCGCTTTCGCACTTTGCGGGTTTCCGGTGAATAGTCCTGGCTTATGCTATACTGACTATTTTTGAACTTCTTAGCATTTATCACGATGTTCTGCTGCTCTTTCTGCGAAGCAAATTTGGCAACAAGTTTTCCCATTTCATTGTAATGGCCGACACGATGTGCTCTTTCGATATATTTTAGTTCGATCTGTAGCTTAGTCTTACAAAGGTCTTTTATGAGGTTCTCTGATTCCTCCCACGTCTCAGAGGGGTTATTATCATCTATACCGCAGAAGACTAGGTTATGCCTACGGCTTAGATCTTCTAGGTTGACTGTCTTACTTTGCGAGGCTTTCACTTGTTGAGTGAGGTGTTTAATTGTATCCGCCTGGTGAGTTACTACTTTGCTAATATCCTCAATCCGTTGCTGAGCTAAGCTAAGCTTGTCATTTACTACTTTGATCACAGCCTCTTGTGTGAAAAGCCTGGTTTCAATAGCGTCCAATTTATTTATCGATGTTTCCTGACCTTTGTGCAGTTCTTTCAGCAATTCAATTTCAGGGTTTATAGGAGGACCAGGGTTGACCTCCACATCACCTGCAAGTAACAACAATAAAACTAAGTGCAGCACACAATTCGCAAAAAAATGAAAACATTTCTGTCGCGATCTGGCCCATGTTACTCTGTGATAGTAAGCAGAAGTACACCCCATATTGAGAGGAGCTGGCAACGCACATATCGGTTTGGAAGCATGCAAGGGCATGGAAGCACTAAACTGCAGAAATAAAAGCGTTGTAAGCTTCATGTCGGCGAGTGTGGCGGCTCCAAATCCCACGAAATCATTGTGCTTCTCGCTTATGTACGCTTTTCGGGTGTCACATGGTTCTTCTTCGTCGATGCGGATTGGTTGGCCGCTGAGACTGTCATCTTCGGTTAGCTTGACAATAATGATGTTCCGTGATCCGTGATTAGTCGTGATAGCGGTCAATTTCTACGGAGTTGCCGTTGTTGACGATAGCCCCGGCGAATATGTCACCGCCGCCCCCTGAGCTGCTGCAGTAACAAAAGCGTTGTAAGCCTGATGTCGGCGAGTGTGCCGGCTCCGCTTATGTCTGTGCCGCTGCCTTTCCTAACGCGCGCAAAGGCGTTCGGTGCAAAACCCTGGATGGCAAGCAGCTCCTCGCGAGCTGTGTACTAGATTTTTTGTATTTCAAGGTACGAGGTCTGTTAGAAAAGTATCCGACCTTTGGCCGAAGAAAAAAAACTGGCCCAACTGGAGCGTTGGAAACCTAATAACCTTCAAAGTAGTCTCCTTGGGACTCCACACACTTCTCCCATTCGTGCTGCCATTGTTGGAAGTATTCCGAAAAGGCCTCTTTCGGAATGGAGTTTAGCTCAGCGGTCGTTGCAGCCATAATGTCCTCTCTTGTTTGAAATCGCGCTCCTTTCAATGCCCTCTTGATTTTGGGAAACAGCCAGAATTCGCAGGGGGCATATCAGGGGAGTAAGTAGTCTGTTGAACTACAGGAATCTGGTTTTTCGCCTAAAGCTTCTGAATCAAGTGCGAGGAATGTGCAGGAGCATTGTCGTGATGGATGCGCCAATTTCCTGTTGACCTCAACTCCGGTCTCTTCCGCCGCACAGCACCACGTAGGCGAAGGAGGACGTCCCTATAGTACTCTTTGGTCATTGTTTGAACCTTTAGGGTGCGTACTCGTGGTGTGCCACACAGAGGGAGTCAAAGAAAGCTGTCAGCATCACTTTGACATTGCTTCGCACTTGGCGGGCCTTCTTTGGTCTCGGTGACATGAAATGCTTCCACTGTGACGACTGGGATTTGGTTTCCGGGTCGTACCCGTACACCCAAGACTCGTCACCAGTGATTATGGTGTTTATGAAGTCGGGGTCACTGTTTGTTGAATCTAGCATGTCCTGCGAGACTTCAACACGAAGCTGCTTTTGCTCCGCCGTGAGCAGCTTCGGCACGAATTTCGCCGCAACTCTCTCCATGGCCAAATCTTCGGGGATAATGGAATGTGCAGAAAAATTGCTGATGTCCACCTCTTGCACAATTTCTCCGATAGTCACACGATGGTCCCGCATCACCACAGCATTCACTTCGGCAATGACCTAGTCATTTCGGCATGGGCATGGCCGACCGGAGCGTGGCTCGCTCTCCATCGATGTGCGGCCGTCTTTAAACCAATTGTACCACTTTTTAATTTGTGTGCTGCTCATAGCATCTTCACCGACAGCCGCACTGAATATTCCGAACAGTTTCCACTTGGTTGTCATCCCGTTTCTCGCAAAATTTATTGTAGTAGCGCTGCTCCTGTCGCTCCGCCATTTCCCTTGTAACAAACAACCGACGAGAGCACTGCGCACAGCCTCACTCAAACGCTGCGTCTCAGCGACTGACGCTATCGACAGGGCCGAAAATATTCGTACATGCACACGAAGGTTCAAGGTCGACTCAAGCGCGCTTGTTTCATATCCATCAGGTGTTCGCAAAAAAAAATAAAGTCGGTTTCTTTTCTAACAGACCTCGTATATGCGCGGCCAGAAGCACCACTTAGCTTGTGAATGACGGCCGAAACGGCACTGTGGGATAGTTAAAGCCGTGTGAGCTCAATTTACTTGGCACCTCCGAACACATGCACTCGCGTTCTGAGGTGGAATACATCCTTCTGTTATCGCCTCTCCGAACCATGGAGTGCTGTTCATTGTGAGGTGCGCGTTGCTTGTTACGTGTGGACGTTCGCTCGGTGCACGTCGTGGACGCCGACGTTTCAGCAAAGGTGTTTTGTAACGCTATAGACTGGAGCACGGGACGTTTGAAAAAGTTGTAGTGAAGCGGCGCTAGAGGAATGCTTATAGTGTGATGGCTGAATACAATTCGTTGCCGGCGCGAATAGCCAGCCGTGCACAAACACCGCGAAGAACCTACGAGCGGCATCCCGTCTCCCCTTTCGTTGCACACGTATGGATTCTTCCATGCCTGTCTTCAGAGCCGTTGGCCGCCGCCGCCGCTTGCCTGCGGGCACTTCGTTTTAAAAGCTGAGTAAAGGCTGTCTCCACAAGAGATGGCTTACATTTCGTTCCGAGAGGCTCGTTCATTAACCCCACTCACGCGTGCACAGTTTTCTCGAATAGCATTTGCGCAAGAGGCGAAGTATGTATTTCTGATTTCAGACTGCTACATTACGAAAGCGCCTACCTGCCCGCCGCTTATTTTCGCCACAAAGGCAATTCAGCTCATGCTGTGTTATTATAGCTGCGCCTGTTGATGATGACGTTCATTGTTTCATTGAAATACTTCTTACTTTGAGCGCGTTCATTGATTTCACCCATTTTTCTAGCAGCGTTAGGTTAGGTTACCTGCATGCAAAAACCACCTCGTTACTGCGCTGTTGGGGCTGCACTTGAAGGAAAACCTGATGGAATTTCAGATGGTATTTTATCATGACAGTAATGTGTATGTTGTCTCAAGCACGCGACTGCTTTTGAAACGGTGCTGCAGCTGCAGCCACTATGTGCTCTTTGAATTTTTCCAAGTAATGAGCGTGGCATGGAAGCGCTGCAACCCGCTTGTTTCTAAGATCGCGCGTTGATGTATCTGTATGCTGTACCGTCTTTTGGCTTCAAGTTATAGTTATCAAAACTTTGGTGAACTGGTTCGCAGTCTGCCTGGTAGCTTTTGCATAGCTTGTGCCCGTTTGAGTGTCGGCTTACGTACCATGCTTCACGCAGGCTATATTGAAGCGCTTGTTCAATAGCGGGTATAAGAATAAATGCTACATTATTTTCGTTTTTGGACCCCTGTGTAAGGCCCATTTAATGTGTATTTTATGGGTGTGGCATTCTCAACAGCTTGCAGCGAGTCAATGCGGATATGTAGCAGAATTCTTCGAAGTCTTCTGTTTCAAATAATGTGAAAGGAATGCCACACAGAGATCAGTATCAGCTGTATCAGTATTGCCATACTGAAATCAGTGTCAGTGCTGGATTCAGAGTTGAGTGCTCCAGGGATTATGGGTCTTAGTTACAATGTTTTATGAAGACACTTCCCTGCTGAAAAAAGATGTATGATGCAATAAACTCATACAGTTTATCATAAAAATATACAAATCTTATCATACAAATCATGGAAAATTATCTTACAAATGTCATACATTTCTGTAAAATCATACAGTCATCATAGAGATGGCATAGAATACCATACAAATTGTATGGTAGGTTTTGGTTTTATGGGGTTTAACGTCCCAAAGCGACTAAGGCTATGAGAGACGCCGTAGTGGAGGGCTCCGGAAATTTCGACCACCTGGGGTTCTTTAACGTGCACTGACATCGCACAGTACACGGGCCTCTAGAATTTCTCCTCCAAAGAAATTCTAGCCGCCGCGGCCGGGATCGAACCCGCGTCTTTCGGGTCAGCAGCCGAGCACCATAACCGCTGAGCCACCGCGGCGGCGTACAAATTGTATGATATATCATTCAAATTGTATGATAGTCTATGATGAAGCCTCTATGAGGTTATTGCATCATAGAACTTTTTTTCAGCAGGGTTAGACTTTGTCATGCGTATTTACTGAAATGTTGAAGCCGGCGGGAAAGCTCAGTGGTTATCGTATTCGTCTGGTGACCTGAAAGATGCAGGTTCTATCCCGGCCTAGGCGGTCGCATTTTAACACAGGCAAAATGCGAGATGCCTATATACTCTGCGCAGGTGGCCGAAATTCTTCCGCAGCCTTTCTCTACAGCGTCTCTCATAGCCTGTGTCACCTTGGGACTTTGAACCGCATACAACCAAACCAAAATATCAATACTGCCATTCTAGAATGCATAGCCAGGATATGCCTTGCGTATAAAGCTCATGTGTAGAGATTAAATGGGATTTTTTTTTCCTTTGCGCTGTACAGATGAGCACGCCCGGATGACTGACTACAGACAACAGGTCCCAAGAATGCTTCTGAGGAAACTGGCCGGTCCATTATTTTCAACACTTATTTTATTGGGATGCATTCTTATGGTCCCCGCAGGGAGGCGTCTGCGCCATGCAGACGTTGGTGAGTGGCGACACCACGGGGTTAACCCGAGCATCCGGAGGGACATCCCCGCAGGGGGATGATGGTGAACAATGCGTCACCACGGACCCGAGCATCCGCGCTTAGCCGTGCGTGGCATCGCCGTGTCCGGGGAAAAGGGGATCCTGGTGGTTGAGCCGATGCCGAGCGTTTGGACCCTTAAGGCCCCTCGGCGGTGGCAACACACCACTTTGGCCCCAGCTTCCTGTAGACGGCACCTCCGGCCTGACCCGACCGGGGGAAATCGGCAGTCGCCTTTTCCTGTTCTCCTCTCCATCTTTCACTGTCCTATCTCCTTTCTTATAACTTTCCTGTATCCTTTTCCCTTTTTGGTTTTTTCCTTTTTCCTGGCGGCGAGGGTTAACCTTGTGTGGCGAGTTACGTCATATTTGGTTATAGTTGAGGTGTACAGCTGGCGTGGGCAGGACTTGCCTTCAAGTTCCTGTCGCGTCCCCTTGTTGGACTCCATGGTGGGTGGCTGCCACCATGACCGAAAAACCAAATTTTTTTATGGCTCCCCCCCTTTCAAAACTAGATCGCTCTCTGAAAAGAGGGCGGAACGAAGCAGCAGACTTCTTTGCGAAAAAGAAGCCAACTTTCACAAAGTTTCACGTAATACACAGCAACTGTGAAGAAAAACAAGCACGAATCATATCCCCATTTCTTGTCACTAAATGCTCAACAGATACCTTCGGGCCTGGCTACAAGGTATCCAAAATGTCAAGCGGCGACCTACTCCTCGAACTCCGTGAGAGCATTCAATGCTCGAAACTCTCAAACATTGCTTCCATAGGGGACATCTCTGTCTCCGTGACTCCCCACCGATCTCTTAATACAGTTAAAGGCGTTATCTCAGAGGCTGACTTCATCCATCTAACAGGAACCGAAATGCTTCAAGGACTCTCTGATCAAAATGTAATTGACGTGCACAGGATCAAAATCCGCAAGGACAACAAAGAAATAGACACAAAACACATGGTCCTCACATTTAACACCAGCAGTTTGCCCGAAACGATCGATGTTGGATACCTGAAAATCACCGTCAGTCACTACATACCGAATCCCCGCCGCTGTTTCAACTGTCAGAAGTTTGGCCACGGCTCACAGAGTTGCCGCGGCCGCAAAACCTGCGCGAAATGTGCTTCGAAGGACCACCCTTCTGAGGAATGCGACGCAGCCCTACGCTGCGCGAATTGTGAAGGAGATCACGCTGCATACTCCAGGGCGTGTCCGTCCTGGAAAAAGGAGAAAGAAATCATCACCATTAAGACTACAGAAAACATTTCATTCAAAGAAGCGAGGAGGCGTTTTGCGCTTACCAATTCATTCTCCTTCACAGCAAAATCGAACTTCGCTGATGTGGTGCGCGGGGGCGTAGCACCACACAGCGCTCCGGCACCTGCCGCGGCCACTTCCACCGCGCCTGTGGCAGTGCCATCCACGCCCCAGGCCGAGACAGCGAAAGCTGCTCTGCCAACTACAAGCCAGGGAGTGCCGGCCCACAGGTCAGCATCCCGCAGGACTTCCCCCCGTCGGGGGAGGCCTCACACCCACACACCCGCGGCTTCTTCGCGGTCGTCCAGCACCTCTTCCGAGGTGATGGACCAAACTCCCAGCCCGCCTGCTTTACAGCGGCGGAACAGCTCTCTTGAGCGGAAAAAAGGCAGGGCCACCATAACGGCCCCAGAACATAAGTAAACCTCTCGTTGCTCCTACCCCAAAACATAAACATGGCTTTTCTAGTTCAGTGGAACTGTAGAGGAATATTGAGAAATTAGGATGACATAAAAAACATTTTAGGGTCAATGTCACCCGTAGCCTTATGTCTCCAGGAAACCAATCTAGGTCCACAACATATGAACATCCTGAAGCATTATAAAACTTTTAGACGCGATCGTGAGCAGGCAAATAGACTCTCGGGAGGCGTCGCGATTGTCGTACAAAGCGGCGTCCCTGCTCAAGAGATCAGACTCAAAACAAAACTTGAGGCAGTTGCAGTCAGCATTGTCAGCTACAAAACAATCACAATCTGCTCTGTATATATTCCTCCACATCTCACACTAACAGTCCACAATTTACAAGAACTTATCAATCAACTTCCAAAACCGTATCTAGTAGTTGGGGACTTCAACGCTCACTCCCCTTTTTGGGGAAGCGAGCGCTGTGACTCTAGGGGCCAAACCCTACTGAAAAATCCGGTATGAATTTTAAACCGGAACCGCATACCGGGTTATTGTACAGGATTTGCGATACCGGATTACTGGAATATCCTGTATAAAACAGGACAGTCCTGTATAATACAGGACTCTCCTGTTTTGTACAGGATACTCCGGTATCGCAAATCCTGTACCGGATTACTGGAATATCCTGTATAAAACAGGACAGTCCTGTATAATACAGGACTCTCCTGTTTTGTACAGGATACTCCGGTATCGCAAATCCTGTAAAATAACCCGGTATGCGGTTCCGGTTTAAAATTCATACCGGAATACAGGACAGTCCTGTATTAAACAGGCTAGGCCCGTATTATACAGGAGGGCCCTGTATCACAGGACAAAGGCAGAATAAAATGCTTCAAATATATCCCACTTGGACTAAATCTGCCCAAAAACTGGGGCCATAAGTGTACATGCCAAATGCTGAAATATACAGAGCCTCAGAAACTGGTAATCTGCGATTATTAGCAACTCGCATTGCAATCGATGTGCCATTGTGTTATTTCCTCCCACCTTTTACCAAAGTATTGGTAGCGTGGTGAGTATTATAATGCATCAAAAACTCCAAAAGATGTTTATTTTTTCCGCATGTCTTGAACCAGCTCACTAAGGTAATAATTTAACTCTTTGCGACGATCTACCGGCGCTGGGGTCTCTACAGGGTGCTGGCCAATGAAGTAGTCAAAAGCACCTGCAGAAAAGA